>NW_021703773.1:14345653-14396193 GCF_005190385.1 Monodon monoceros | reverse complement strand
CTCTCTCTCTCTCTCTCTCTCTCTCTCTCTCTCTCTCTCTCTCTCTCCTATTACAATTTGTCTGGGGGAGGGATCTAATCTAAGTGAATGTGTTTATTCAGTCATATTTAACCAACGTATCCAAATATTTTTGGAATCAGAAACCATTCCCTCCATTCCTACTATCAACACTCCAACAATGGTTTTCATACAGTCTTCATCATCTTTCTTATGGCAACAGTCCTAACCGGTATCCTTTCCAGTCTGTCATCCTTAAATCCAACACACACTGTCATCCATCCAAAATGCAAATCTCTCATTGTCACTTCTGCTAAGCTTTGGTAGCTCCCTATGCTACAGAGAACAATATCCAACTTCCTTAGCCTGGCACTCAGCCCTGAGTGAGCCTATCTCTCTAGCTTGTTTTGCACCCCTTGCCACATAGTGGACCTTAAGCTCCAGCAACATGGAACAGCTTGTGCTCAACCACCAGGCACATACATGCCACCCCCCATGAAGGCCGCACTCTTTCCCACCTCTTTCCCTTCATACACACCTTTTTTTCTCTCCCTCCACATTTACACAATATTGCTACAAGTGAGATCTCCAGGAAGTCTTTTTTTAATACTCCCCCATCCCTTAAGGATTTGGAGCCTCTATTCTATGTTCTTATAGAAAGTGCCTTTTCCATACATGCTTCATATACTGAAATGAGCTTCTCATGCTTCTGTGCCTGTGGGAAAGGGACTGTTGCTTATTCGTCTTTCCTGATTTGCTGGTGACCAAGACCTCCTGGAGGTAGCCATGGAAATAGCAGCCACTTCTCTTCTCTCTTCCCTCCTCTCTCTGCCATCTCTAACCTTCTAACTGATTTAACTAAGGGTTAAATCTGCACACCAAGGGTGGTCCAGAATGGATGTATATTGCAAAAGAGAGATTAAATTCCCAGATCTGCACCTACTTGTGCCCCCACCCCCAGCACTGCAGCTCTCGGCCTCAGATCACCTGCACATCCTCAGGCTCCCATGAGGACACACTTGGGGCTGTCTGTATCTGATTTTCCTGACAAGTGTAGGTAAAGCTTTCTTTATCACCATTATTATGAAAATGTAATGTTTTTGCATATAGAGATTCATTTAATAGTTGTTTCTCCCTTTGTTTTCTAAAACATTCATAAAATACCAAAACCAGTGTATTCTGTTATTTTTTTTTTAACATCTTTATTGGAGTATAATTGCTTTACAATGGTGTGTCAGTTTCTGCTTTATAACAAGGTGAATCAGTTACACATATACATATATCCCCATATCTCTTCCCTCTTGCATCTCCCTACATCCCCCTCCCACCCTCCCTATCCCACCCCTCTATGTGGTCACAAAGCACCGAGCTGATCTCCCTGTGCTATGCGGCTGCTTCCCACTAGCTATCTATTTTACGTTTGGTAGTGTATATATGTCCATGCCACTCTCTCACTTGGTCCCAGCTTACCCTTCCCCCTCGCCGTGTCCTCAAGTCCATTCTCTACGTCTGCATCTTTATTCCTGTCCTGCCCCTAGGTTCTTCAGAACCTTTTTTTTTTTAGATACCATATATATGTGTTAGCATACAGTATTTCTTTTTCTCTTTCTGACTTACTTCACTCTGTATGACAGACTCTAGGTCCATCCACCTCAATACAAGTAACTCAATTTCATTTCTTTTTATGGCTGAATAATATTCCATTGCATATATGTGCCACATCTGGTTTATCCATTCATCTGTCGATGGACACTTAGGTTTCTTCCATGTCCTGGCTATTGTAAATAGTGCTGCAGTGAACATTGTGGTACATGACTCTTTTTAAATTATAGTTTTCTCAGGGTATATGCCCAGTAGTGGGGTTGCTGGGTCATATGGTAGTTCAATTTTTAGTTTTTTAAGGAACCTCCATACTGTTCTCCAGAGTGGCTGTATCAATTTATATTCCCACCAACAGTGCAGGAGGGTTCCCTTTTCTCCACACCCTCTCCACCATTTATTGTTTGTAGATATTTTGGTGATGGCCATTCTGACTGGTGTGAGGTGATACCTCATTGTAGTTTTGATTTGCATTTCTCTAATGATTAGTGTTGTTGAGCATCCTTTCGTGTGCTTGTTGGCAATCTGTATATCCTCTTTGGAGAAATGTCTATTTAGGTCTTCTGCCCATTTTTGGATTGGGTTGTTTTTTTCTTTGCTACTGAGCAGCATGAGCTGCTTGTAAATTTTGGAGATTAATCCTTTGTCAGTTGCTTCATTTGCAAATATTTTCTACCATTTTGAGGGTTGTCTTTTGGTCTTGTTTATGTTTTCCTTTGCTGTGCAAAAGATTTTAAGTTTCATTAGGTCCCATGTGTTTATATTTGTTTTTATTTCCATTTCTCTAGGAGGTGGGTCAAAAAGGATCTTGCTGTGATTAATGTCATAGAGTGTTCTGCCTTTGTTTTTCTCTAAGAGTTTTGTAGTGTCTGGCCTTACATTTAGGCCTTTAATCCATTTTGAGTTTATTATTGTTTACGGTGTTAGGGAGTGTTCTAATTTCAGTCTTTTACATCTAGCTGTCCAGTTTTCCCAGCACCACTTGTTGAAAAGGCTGTCTTTTCTCCATTTTATATTCTTGCCTCCTTTATCAAAGATAAGGTGACCATATGTGTGTGGGTTTATCTCTGGGCTTTCTATCCTCTTCCACTGAACTATATTTCGTTTTGGTGCCAGTACATACTGTGTTGATTACTGTAGCTTTGTAATATAGTCTGAAGACCAGGATCCTGATTCCTCCAGCTCTGTTTTTCTTTCTCAATATTGCTTTGGCTGTTCGGAGTCTTTTCTGTTTCCATACAAATTGTGAAATGTTTCGTTCTACTTCTGTGAAATATGCCATTGGTAGTTTGATAGGGATTGCATTGAACCTGTAGATTGCTTTGGCTAGTAGAGTCATTTTCACAAGGTTGGTTCTTCCAATCTAAGAACATGGTATATCTCTCCATCTGTTTGTATCATCTGTAATTTTTCATCAGTGTCTTATAGTTTTCTACATACAGGTCTTTTGTCTCCTCAGGTAGGTTTATTCCTAGGTATTTTATTCTTTTTGTTGCAGTGGTAAATGGGAGCGTTTCCTTAATTTCTCTTTCAGATTTTTCATCATTAGTGTATAGGAATGTAAGAGATTTCTGTGCATTAATTTTGTATCCTGCTACTTTACCAAATTCATTGATTAGCTCTAGTAGTTTTCTAGTAGCATCTTTAGGATTCTCTGTGTATAGTATCATGTTATCTGCAAGCAGTGACAGTTTTACTTCTTTTCTGATTTGGATTCCTTTTATTTCTTTTTAGTCTCTGATTGCTGTGGCTAAAACTTCCAAATCTATGTTGAATAATACTGCTGAGAGAGGGCAACCTTGTCTTGTTCCTGATCTTAGTGGAAATGGTTTCAGTTTTTCACCATTAAGAACAATGTTGGCTGTGGGTTTGTCATATATGGCCTTTATTATGTTGAGGTAAGTTCCCTCTGAGCCTATTTTCTGGAGAGTTTTTATCATAAATGGGTGTTGAATTTTGTCAAAAGCTTTTTCTGCATCTATTGAGGTGATCATATGGATTTTCTCCTTCACTTTGTTAATATGGTGTATCACATTTATTGATTTGCATATATTGAAGAATCCTTGCGTTCCTGGGGTAAACCCCACTTGATCATGGTGTATGATCCTTTTAATGTGCTGTTGGATTCTGTTTGCTAGTATTTTGTTGAGGATTTTTGTATCTATGTTCATCAGTGATATTGGCCTCTAGTTTTCTTTTTTTGTGATATCTTTGCCTGGTTTTGGTATCAGGGTGATGGTGGCCTTGTAGAATGAGTTAGGGAGTGTTCCTCCCTCTGCTATATTTTGGAAGAGTTTGAGAAGGACAGGTGGTAGCTCTTCTCTAAATGTTTGTTAGAATTTGCCTGTGAAGCCATCTGGTCCTGGGCTTTTGTTTGTTATAAAATTTTTAATCACAGTTTCAATTTCAGTGCTTGTGATTGGTCTGTTTATATTTTCTATTTCTTCCTGGTTCAGTCTCAGAAGGTTGTGCTTTGCTAAGAATTTGTCCATTTCTTCCAGGCTGTCCATTTTATTGGCATATAGCTGCTTGTAGTAATCTCTCATGATCCTTTGTGTTTCTTCAGTGTCAGTTGTTACTTCTCCTTTTTCATTTCTATTTCTCTTGGTTTGAGTCGTCTCCCTTTTTTTCTTGATGCATCTGGCTAATGGTTTATCAATTTTGTTTATATTCTCAAAGAACCAGCTTTTAGTTTTATTGATCTTTGCTATCGTTTCCTTTATTTCTTTTTCATTTATTTCTGATCAGAACTTTATGATTTCTTTCCTTCTGCTGACTTAGGGTTTTTTGTTCTTCTTTCTCTAACTGCTTTAGGTGTAAGGTTAGGTTGTTTATTTGAGATGTTTCTTATTTCTTGAGGTAGGATTGTATTGCTATAAGCTTCCCTCTTAGACCTGCTTTTGCTGCATCCCATAGGTTTTGGGTTGTCGTGTTTTCATTGTCATTTGTCTCTAGGTATTTTTTGATTTCCTCTTTGATTTCTTCACTGATCTCTTCGTTTTTTAATAGTGTATTGTTTAGCCTCCATGGGTTTGTATTTTTAACAGATTTTTTCCTGTAATTAATATCTAGTCTCATAGCTCTCTGGTTGGAAATGATACTTGATACCATTTCAATTTTCTTAAATGTACCAAGGCTTGATTTGTGACCCAAGATATGATCTACCCTGGAGAATGTTCCATGAGCACTTGAGAAGAAAGTGTATTCTGTTTTTTTTGGATGGAATGTCCTCTAAATATCAATTTAGTCCATCTTGTTTAATGTATCATTTAAAGCTTGTGTTTCCTTATTTATTTTCATTTTGGATGATCTGTCCATTCGTGAAAGTGGGGTGTTAAAGTCTCCTACTATGATTGTGTTACTGTCGATTTCCCCTTTTATGGCTGTTAGCATTTGCCTTATGTATTGAGGTGCTCCTATGTTGGGTGCATAAATATTTACAGTTGTTATATCTTCTTCTTGGATTGACCCCTTGATCATTATGTAGTGTCCTTCTTTGTCTCTTGTAATAGTCTTTGTTTTAAAGTCTATTTTGTCTGATAAGAGAATTACTAGTCCAGCTTTCTTTTGATTTCCATTTGCATAGAATATATTTTTCCATCCCCTCACTTTCAGTCTGTATGTGTCCCTAGGTCTGAAGTGGGTCTTTTGTAGACAGCATATATAAGGGTCTTGTTTTTGTATCCATTCAGCCAGTCTATGTCTTTTGGTTGGAGCATTTAATCCATTTACATTTAAGGTAATTATCGATATGTATGTTCCTATTCCCATTTTCTTAATTGTTGGGTTTGTTATTGTAGATTTTTTCCTTCTCTTGTGTTTCCTGCCTAGAGAAGTTCCTTTAGCATTTGTTGTAAAGCTGGTTTGGTGGTGCTGAATTCACTTAGTTTTTACTTGTCTGTAAAGGTTTTAATTTCTCTGTTGAATCTGAATGAGATCCTTGCTGGGTAGAATAATCTTGGTTGTAGGTTTTTCCCTTTCATCACTTTAAATATGTCCTGCCACTCCCTTCTGGCTTGCAGAGTTTCTGCTGAAAGATCAGCTGTTAACCTTATGGGGATTCCCTTGTATGTTATTTGTTGCTTTTCCCTCGCTGCTTTTAATACTTTTTCTTTGTATTTAATTTTTGATAGTTTGATTAATATGTGTCTTGGCATGTTTCTCCTTGGATTTATCCTCTATGGGACTCTCTGGGCTTCCTGGACTTGATTAACTATTTCCTGTGCCATATTAGTGACGTTTTCAACTGTAATCTCTTCCAGTATTTTCTCCTTCCCTGTTTTTTTTCTCTTCTTCTTCTGGCACCCCTGTAATTCGAATGTTGGTACATTTAATATTGTCCAAGAGGCCTCTGAGACTTCTCAATTGTTTTCATTCTTTTTTCTTTATTCTGCTCTGTGGTAGTTATTTCCACTATTTTATCTTCCAGGTCACTTATCCGTTCTTCTGCCTCAATTATTCTGCTATTGATTCCTTCTAGAGTATTTTTAATTTCATTTTTGTGTTTTCAACATTGTTTGTTTGCTCTTTAGTTCTTCTAGGTCCTTGTTAAACGTTTCTTATATTTTCTCCATTCTATTTCCAATATTTTGGATCATCTTTACTGTCATTACTCTGGATTCTTTTTTAGGTAGACTGCCTATTTCCTCTTCATTTGTTTGTTCTGGTGGGTTTTTACCTTGCTGCTTCATCTGCTGTGTATTTCTCTGTCTTCTCATTTTGCTTAACTTACTGTGTTTGGGGTCTCCTTTTCACAGGCTGCAGGTTCGTAGTTCCCGTTGCTTGGTGTCTGCCCCCGCTGGGTAAGGTGGGTAAGTGCATTGTGTAGGCTTCCTGATGGAGGGGACTGGTTCCTGTGTTCTGGTGGATGAGGCTGGATCTTGTCTTTCTGGTGGGCAGGATCATGTCTGGTTGTGTGTTTTGGGGTGTCTGTGAACTTATTATGATTTTAGGCAACCTCTCTGCTAATGGGTGGGGTTGTGTTCCTGTCTTGCTAGTTGTTTGGCCTAGGGTGTCCAGCACTGTAGCTTGCTGGTTGTTGAGTGGAGCTGGGTCTTAGCATTGAGCTGGAGATCTCTGGGAGAGCTTTTGCCATTTGATATTACGTGGGGCCAGGAGGTCTCTGGTGGTCCAGTGTCCTGAACTCAGCTCTCCCACCTTACAGGCTCAGGCCTGAAACCGGCCGGAGCACCAAGACCCTGTCAGCCACATGGGTCAGAAGGAAAGGGAGGGGAGGGGGAGAGAATGAAAGAAAGAAGGAAAGAAACAAAAGAAAGAAAGGGAGGGAGGGAAAATAAAATAAAATAAAGTTGTTAAAATAAAAATTATTTTAAAAAATGTAATAAGAAAAAAGAAAGAGAAAGGAGCAACCAAACCAAAAACCAATCCACCAATGATAACAAGCACTAAAATCTATACCAAAAAACAAAACAAACAAACAAACAAAACAGACAGAACTCTAGGACAAATGGTAAAAGCAAAGCTATACAGACAAAATCACACAAAAAGCATACATATACACACTCACAAAAACAGAAAAAGGAAATTTTATATATATATATATAAAATGGAAGAGAGCAACCAAGTCAGTAAACAAATCTACCAATGATAATAAGCTCTAAATACTAAACTAAGTTAAACATAAAACCAGAAACAAATTAGATGCAGAAAGCAAACCCCAAGTCTACAGTTGCTCCCAAAGTCTACCACCTCAATTTGGGATGATTCGTTGTCTATTCAGGTATTCCACAGATGCAGGTACATCAAGTTGATTGTGGAAATTTAATCTGCTGCTCCTGAGGCTGCTGGGAGAGATTTCCCTTTCTCTTCTTTGTTCACACAGCTCCTGGGGTTCAGCTTTGGATTTGGACCTGCCTCTGTGTAGGTCGCCTGAGGGCGTCTGCTCTTCACTCAGACAGGATGGGGTTAAAGGAGCCGCTGATTAGGGGACTCTGGCTCACTCAGGCCGGGGGGAGGGAGGGGTACGGAGTGCGGGGTGAGACAGTGGTGGCAGAGGGCGGCGTGACGTTGCACCAGCCTGAGGTGCACCGTGCGTTCTCCTGGGGAAGTTGTCCCTGGATCACGGGACCCTGGCAGTGGCGGGCTGCACAGGCTCCCCAGAGCGGAGGTGTGGATAGTGACCTGTGCTTGCACACAGGCTTCTTGGTGGCTGCAGCAGCAGCCTGTTTCATGCCTGTCTCTGGGGTCCACGCTGATAGCCGCGGCTCACGCCTGTCTCTGGAGCTCATTTAGGTGGTGTTCTGAATCCCCTCTCCTCGCACACACCCACCGAAACAATGGTCTCTTGCCTCTTAGGCAGATCCAGACTTTTTCCTGGAATCCCTCCCAGCTAGCTCTGGTGTGCTAGCCCCCTTCAGGCTGTGTTCATGCAGCCAACCCCAGTCCTCTCCCTGTGCTCCAACCGAAGCCCGAGCCTCAGCTCCCAGACCCCGCCCGCCCCGGGCGGGTGAGCAGGCAAGCCTCTCAGGCTGGTGAGTGCTGGTAGGCACCAATCCTCTGTGCAGGAATCTCTCTGCTTTACCCTCCGCACCCCTGTTGCTGTGCTCTCCTCTGCGGCTCCGAAGCTCCCCCTCCGCCACCGCAATCTCCGCCCACAAAGGGGCTCCTGGTGTGTGGAAACTTTTCCTCCTTCACAGCTCCCTCCCACTGGTGCAGGTCCCATCCCTATTCTTTTGTCTCTGTTTTTTCTTTTTTCTTTTGCCCTACCCAGGTACGTGGGGAGTTTCTTGCCTTTTGGGAAGTCTGAGGTCTTCTGCCAGCGTTCAGTAGGTGTTCTGTAGGAGTTGTTCCACGTGTAGATGTATTTCTGATGTATTTGTGGGAAGGAAGGTGATCTCCATGTCTCGCTCCTCTGCCATCTTGAAGATCCCTCTGGATTCTGGTTTAAGTATGTTTCCTCTTGCTCTGGACCCAAGAAGAGATAAAACCTAGTCAGGAATATCTGCTGTGCCTGGAAAGGGAATCAAGAGAACCAATCACAGGGGCTGTGAAATAAGAAGGAGAGTGTGTGCTGGGGGGTTACACTGGCAATACTATTCATTCCTTCTGTCACCTCCCTCCTAGACACACCCCAGCCTGTACAAGGGGAAGGTCAGTAAGTCCATACATTAGAGGAACTATGCACTTTGCCATTAGCTTCTTGTACTTGTGGCTTATGTTACAAAGAACAAGAAAAGCAGTTAAATTTTAGGTACATTATTGTCTAAAGGGATTTAGTGTGCAGACTTGGCAATCTGGGCTACCAGGTCAGGTGTTTTGTTTTATTTTTCTATAAGAAGATGATTTCAGAATTCCAAATAGCAGACTTGAAAGTGGACATTTAGACCACAACTTGTTTGCAAATTCAAATTAGCCTACATTTCATTCCTCCTGCTAATTGAAAAATCTTAGACTATGATTGTAAACAATTTTACTTCTCTCAAACCCAGTAGAATTGAAATATGGTTCAGAACTCCAGTTGAAGTGAAAGAGCCTATTTTAATACTGTTATGAATCTCTTTACATTAAAAAAAAAAGTACACTCAATATTTAACAAAGTTTTAGGGACAGGTAACATATATTCTCCAAGCATAGCACTGTATAGTCCCAAAGTACCACTCAGGACATAGTTTCAGAATATTTTCTCATGTGTCAGCTTCTTGTGAAATTGTTTCATAATATGGTAGAAGGTACCTACCCTATGTAACATGATATGGCAGATGCACAGGCCACAACTTCCCAATAACAAATGTGAATGGCTTTATAGTATTTATAAGCATCTTAACATCACCAAAGGTTTATGAAGTCATCCTTTTCTAAGTTAAAATGAAAACTTTATCTTTTTGCCCTAATTCGTTGCTGAGTTCCAAAGAGTGAATGAGAAATGTACTTCAGCTAACGCTTGATCAACCACATAAGCCTATTATCTCTTCCAAGAGGTCCCACCCTCTGAACCGTCTGCCGACTCCTTCCCTCCCTCACTCTCATTCCCAAGGTAGGCTTTAACCAGTGCCTCAAGGAGATTCATTTCCTTTACTTTCTCTGCAATCATTACTTTGTTTTCACTCTAGGGGAACTGAAATCAACTGTCTTTTTAATTCTCGATTTGCTTGTAATTACAGCAACTCCTGACATGTTTGGCACAATACATGACAGTTGGATATTGTCATGGGGTGGGGGGATAGGGGGACAAGTTTACAAGCTCCATCCCCACTTTTTCCTTGCCCCTCAAGCCCTATCCCAAGTTCTTACCCTAATTTGTCTATCACACATGGGCAAGTGTGCTTCCCCTCTGAGGATTACTCTCCTCGTGTGCAAAGTTAGTGGGGAGGGAGGGCTCTAAATTCCTGTCCTACTTCACTGTACTGGAATTATAGATACTGTTTGCATTTTCAGTATACCAGAGTCACTTTTTCATCGTTTCTCATTATCCACCTATCATCCAATTTGGTGAAGTAATTAAATAATTAGAAGTTGACTAGACTTACTAGGTTAAATGTGTGCACACAATTAGACATTTTTCCTTTCACACCACATGCAAACTATGTCTAATTACAAAGTGAAATTCACTTTTATGGTTATTACTTTCTTTCTCTATTTCTAGCCACAAGGAAAAAAATCTACCCAATTTTTATCTATACTTGCTGTCCTAACAGATCAATCTAGCTTGTATTATTATGATCATGGTCTTCATCGTGATGGATTTAGAGGAACAGTGGCTAACCTTATGCAATATTTCATCCATAACCAGTTCTGCCTCCGTTTTCCAAGAACTGTTTTGCTGGTAATGCTTTGTGGCAGACATCAAAAGCCACTTGTCACTCTGTGCTCTGTCCTCCACTTATTTACTAGAACTTCTCCTCAGGTTGAAAGTACTGTAAAAGGAGAACCTATAGCTAATTCATCTTCATACCTTCCTAAGTATAAAATACAGAATTTGCATATAATAAGTACTCAGTGAGTATTGAATGAAGAAATAAATGAGTAGATGAATGTGTGGCTTAGAGGATACATAGATTCAGAAAACATCAAAGCAAAATAAATCCCGAGATTCTGAGAAACACTCACCACATTCCCAGAGAAAATGGTATTAACCAAACATCTTGATGGCTTGGACCATTTTGTGCTGCCATTCTGGAAACGTAAACATCAGCTATTTCAAATTTGGGTCCCTAGGTAATTCAGAATGATATGCAGTGTTAACTTAGATTCACCTGCTATAGACTTATTTTCAGGTCAATGTCTAGAAAGGGTGCCTCTCTGAGAAAAATCAGGATGGCATATCTATAAATTGAACTAAAGGCATTAAAACTATGTAAAAGTCTAACTTTCCTAGGGTAGGAAAGGAGTACAGGCTTTGGGATCAGATATGACTTAAATTCATGTCCCTTCATTTACTAACAGTTTGACTTTCAGAGGTCACTTAACATCTCTGACCTTCTTTTTCTTACCCAGAAAATAAGACTCATCATCGTCATCGTCATCGTCATCACCATCATTTGCTTCATAGACATGTTAAAAAATCAAATAAGATTATTCATCTAATTACTTTGCATAGTGCCTTGCACAGAATAGACAATATTCCCCGTCTTATAACTTTTATTGGAGCACATTTTAACTCTAAGTGTACAGAGACATGTAGTTTTAATGCTTTCTTCCATTCAGTGATCATAATTGATTTGGGTTACCACATTGCACAGTCCCAGAAGTTGTGTAAGATGGCCTTATACATAATGTCCCTGTCTCAGGCAATGAGCCATTAATTTCTGGCCAGAATAATGACTTGGTGTAGCTACACTTAAGGCTGCAAAGGACATGAACTACCTGGAGAAAGCACAGCAGAGGACGATCCAATCTCTCAAATTGATCAAATCACTGAGGAATCATAAATCTACCTCTCTTGACATCTTCCAAGCAAATGAAATTATAGAAAGCACAGGTGAACCTGTTTCACAGAAGTATCATCAATACATAGACAATACGTGTCTCTGCTTTTTGATGGGTAAAGGGTGGAGACAATGGAGATTAAGAGGAAAATTAAATCACCTTCAAGCAGTCAAAGATTATTGTGGCATTCACCATAGTCACATTAAAAACAGTCTGAAGTCCAATAATTCTAGCCTGATTGGTCTTGTTTTGTCTTTGTTATATACTGTGTTAGTCAGTGTTCTTCAGAGAAATAGAATCAATAGGAGATTAGATAGATAGATAGATAGATGGATGTAATATGAGAGAGAGAGAGAGATAGACACAGACACTGAGACAGACACAGGCAGAGACAGAGACAGAGAGAGATTTATTTAAAGAATTGACTCATGTGATTCTGGAGGCTGGCAAGTCTGAAATCTATAAAGCAGGCTAGCAGACTGGAAATTCAGGAAAAAGTTGATGTTACAGTCTTAAGTCCAAATTCCACAGGGAAGCAGCTTGGAAAGTTAGGCAAGGTCTCTATGTTGAGGCAGAATTCCTTCTTTGGAAAATCTGTCTTTGCTCTAAAGGCCTTCAACTGATTGGATGAGGCCTACCCACATTATGAAGGGTAACCTGCTTTGCTCGGTCAACTGATTTCATGTTAATCACATCTGAAAAATGCCTTTATGAAATATCTAGACTTCAGTTTGACTGAACAACTGGCATCATAGACTAGCCAAGTTGACACATGAAAGTAACTCTCACGTATCCCTTGCTCGACAAACTGTTTACTTTTCTTGCTATTTTATTTTTTTAATCTTGTTTTTTTTGATTGAAGTATAGTTGATTTACAATGTTGTGTTAGTTTCAGGTGTACATACATATATATCTATTTTTTCCAGATTATTTTCCCTTATAGGTTATTATAAAATATTGAGTATAGTTCCCTTGTTGGCTTGCTATTTTAATCATATAGAATTTTCTGGAGTTTCCTCCAAATTTCCTATGTACTTTTAAACACTTTTCCCTGACATATGAAGTAATAGTTTCTTAATAGAAGCATTAAATGGTTTGTAAATAGGGTAGTTCCTATCACCTGTTGTGGATTACTTCACCTTTCTTACAGATAAGAAAAGGTAGGGCTTTGCTTTCATTTTGTCATAGCTCATCAATCGTATTTAGATTCTTCAAGATCAGAAATGATTTTTAGTTTGGAATTCACAGATTGAAAGCAAATAAACTTTTAATTCACACCGGCTAAATGTACCCTCTTGATGTGATACATTTCAATTTCAAAAGTCTCTTTATTGCTAGGATAATTACTGCCTGGCTTATACAGTGGCAAACAGTTTAGGCATTTTATTATTTTACTTATTGAAAGATTGTTCAGCTGCTCTTGTGCTCATGTGTGATTAGAGAATCTGATGGATGACTTTTGGACCTTCACACTTTGGGTACAGATGTAATCAGTCTGCTCTTGACTGGCCTTGACGGGGCCTATTCTTCCCTGGGGCGCCAACCTAAGAGCTGCACAGTGTCTGAAAAGCGTCTTGCATCTCAGCAACTGCATACCAAGAAGATGAGCCCGCCTGTTCCACTTACTGGAGTCACCACCTTGGCTGCCCTGTTTTTAAGGCCTTCTGCAAGGATTCCTTATGACATTCCAACTGCGGCAACACCCTCAGCAGCCCAGTGGCAGTTCTCCAATCAGGAACTATCTGGGAATTCTCTAAGCCAACGGTTCTCAAAATGTGGTCTAGTAGCATCAGCGTCATCTAGAACTGTTAGAAGTAAAAATTTTTGGGCCTCAGAGACTATGCCTGGGGCCCAGTAACCTGTGTTTCAAGAAGCCGTCCAGGGGATCCCCGTGCACACTGGAGTTCAGGGACCCTCAAAAGTTTCAATACCTGCTCTAAGCTAAAGGCACAGCGTGTGCCCACACCCAAAGTGTGAGTGACACTCACGGCTGCATTACAGGTCCACTGATTTCATTCCTGTCTGCAGGCTGGTCTCAGTTTTGCGGAAGACAGTAGACAATGGACAATTCCCAGTGATTCTGTTCTCTGTGGTGGCATGCGTCAAGCTCTCCGATATCTTAAGGGCTTTCTTTCACTTTCCTTTCTTTTCTTTTCTGTTTTTTTTCTTTGTCACTAGTTCCTTTTGTATGATGTTGTTATTCTAAGTTAGAGAAATTGGTTCAACAGGAAAAACAGTAGTTTTGCTGAAATGTGACCCTCCATCCATTATTTTTATTCCAGTCCCACCAAACACCTATTTCCCCCAGCATGAGTCTCAAAGGAGCAATATTGATTCTGGACATCCCTGTAGCTTGAGGAGGTTATGCCTTTTTTTGGTGCCACAACGTAGGGAATTTCAGACAGACAAACCACCCCGAGGAATAAGAACAATTCTTTACAATTGGATGCAGGCATAGAGCACAGTTGAACGTTCCAGGAAGTTGTTTTTGGTTTTTTTTGGCTGCGTTGGGTCTTCCTTTCTGCACGCAGGCTTTCTCTAGTTGCAGGGAGTGGGGGCTACTCTTCACTGCAGTGCAGGGGCTTCTCATTGCGGTGGCTTCTCTTGTTGTGGAGCACGGGGTGTAGGCACACAGGCTTCAGTAGTTGTGGCACGTGGGCTCAGTAGTTGTGGCTCGCAGGCTCTAGAGCACAGGCTCAGTAGTTGTGGTGCACGGGCTTAGTTGCTCCGCAGCATGCGGGATCTTCCTGGACCAGGGATCAAACGCGTGTCCCCTGCATTGGCAGGCGTATTCTTAACCACTGCGCCACCAGGGAAGTCCCCAGGAAGTTTATTGCTGTCAGATTTTAAGCTCTTCAGAGGCAAGGACATACATTTTACTTCTCTGTGAATCTTTGGTGGATGAATTAATTATGGAATGTATGGCTTAGGCCAAATTGTCACCGAATTTGGGAGAACTCTGAAACATGTGAAGTATATAAAAATAATAAAACAACAACAGGTAGCACAATATGTTAACATGTTAAGGAACCAGCTTGTCAAACACCCTCGTCTCACAGGAGAGGAAATGGAGAGCCAAAATTCACGTGCATTGGGCCTGTGAAAAAAAACAACCAAAAAAAGGAGCAACAAAAAGTAAACAGGACCGCAGACAAGAGAAAAGTCAGCGTAAAAAATTGAAGATGATTTCTAGCTTAAAAGAGTGCCTGGAATAGTCCTCACCACTTAATGTGAATGGCTTTCTCCTGCCTTTCTTTGAAGTCTTTGCTCTGAGGACATATTACCAGAGAGTTTTCCCTGAACCCCTGGTTTCCCACGCCATACCAATCATGCTCTACTCCTGGCTCTGCTTTTTTTCATAACGCTTGTTGCTACATGATTTTATATTGTATTTCATTTACTTTATGTCTGTCTCCCCCTCTAGAATATAAGTCCAATGAGAACAGCAGATATTTTATATGCTTTATTCACTGCTGTGTTCCCACTGCTTTAAGCGCATAGGAGACATTCGATCAATATTTGTTAAACAAATAGAAAAGGAAAGAAGGAAGAAATGAATGTGAACCCTTGAGCCACGAATGAAACATATCATAAACTATTTCATTGTTATAGACTTTCTATACCAATAATTCTTAATTTGGAGAGAATCATAATCCCTGTGTGTATTTAATGAAAGCTGAGGGATTGTTTTCTGAAGAAGTAAACGTACACATGCAGGAAAAGATTTGGCATGCAATTTTAGGGGTTCGAAAATGAGGGGCCCCAGGTTAAAAAACCCTGCTTTATGTGCTTACAGATTTACTTTTGTAAAAATAAACTTTTTAACTTAAATCAGCAATAATCTGTAATTCTTAATAAAATTTTCTGGCAATGAGAGCCATCTACTCTTTTTATTTAAGAACAATGAAGTAACGACAGGACATATCTACCCTGTATCAAGTCAGAAATGAAGGGTGATTTTAAAGCACACACAAATGTCAACAAAAGCTCTAAAATAAATTGTGGTCTGTTGCCTGATGTACCCTATAAAAGGAACAAGCTGTAAACTGAGGCTAGAGAATTGAAAAGATAATACTTTATTTCTTGGGCACTTGTTTTTTGCCTGGTGCCCTGCTAACTGCTTCACATGCATCATCTCATTTTTATAAATACTCTAGAAAGATTGTTACCAGAGGCCTGAAAAATCACACCTTGGGCTTCCCTGGTGGCACAGTCATTAAGAATCCGCCTGCCAATGCAGGGGACACGGGTTCGATCCCTGGTCTGGGAAGATCCCACAAGCCGTGGAGCAACTAAGCCCATGTGCCACAACTACTGAGCCTGCACTCTAGAGCCTGTGATCCACAACTATTGAGCCTGCATGCCACAACTGCTGAGGCCTGAGTGCCTAGAGCCCATGCTCTGCGACAAGAGAGGCCACCGCAATGAAAAGCCCGTGCACTGCAACGAAGAGTGGCCCCCGCTCGTCACAACTAGAGAAAGCCCACGCACAGCAACGAAGACCCAACACAGCCAAAAATAAATAATTAATAAATAAATTAAAAATCACACCTTGTCCTCTCTGACTTAGAGGTCAATTACCGTGTCATTTGAGCTATGTTCATCCCTTTGTTATAGCCGTTTTCACTTTGAAACTTGTTCTTATGTGCATCATCTCATTGTCTTTTAACTTCACAGCAACTCTATAATAAAGGTAGTTTAGTCTGTAAAATTCCTATCTGACGAGCAAGAGGATGATTCAGTTAATTCAGGGGTCCCCAACCCCCAGGCCATGGACCAGTACCAGTCCGAGGCCTGTTAGGAACCAGGCCATACAGCAGGAGGTGAGTGGCAGGCTAGCGAGCGAAGCTTCATCTATATTTAGAGTCTCTCCGCATTGCTCCCCATCGCTCGCATTACCACCTGAACAATCCCCCCCCACCCCATCCTGTCCGTGGAAAAATTGTCTTCCACGAAACCGGTCCCTGGTGCCAAAAAGGTTGGGGACTGCTGAGTTAATTAATTCATTATCAGTCATTCCAAAAATATTTACTGATCTCCTGCTCTTATGGAAATTTCCCTCTCTTGTTACCAAACACATGTATAGTTATATATGAAGTGCTTCTGGTAAAAAAAAAAAAAAAAAAAAAAATCCAAATCCATAAATGTGTTTGATTTAATCACTTGATTAACCTACAGACATTTTATGTGGAAAAACAAAAATCAAACAAAGTATACGAAAGTAGAATTCTAGATGTCCATAACTATTGCTGATTCTATAGAATGGTTTGATTTCTGCAAACCAACAATAAAAGCTATTTATTATTACTCCACTGTCTCAAGAATTGAGTAAGCAGAGGCTTACCATTTGCTGGTCAGACTAGTAACTCACCTGTGATGTGGGCATAGAGCCACAGCATGTTATAGAAGGAGGTGAGCAAAAGAATGGGACTTACTTCTTGACACTAAGGGACTCTTGCTTGATTCAATAATTTAGTTAATACTGTATTAAGTTTTTCTTTACTGCTGCAAATCTATCTCTGTTAAACGTCAGTAATGTTACACTTCCTAGTCTCATTTTACCAAATTTATGGGAAAAGTGCTTTGTAGGTACAATTATGTATATACATTTTGTAATATATATATTACCTTGGAAATTCAGTTTTCTTTATTTTGTCTTATCCTCCTAAATTCTCTCATGTATATGCAGTAAAGTTGAACAACATGACAAGACACCAGAATCCACCCACTATTTTTCTGTTTACAATTGGTGATGCTAATATGGTTATCAAACTGAAACAAGGCATTAAAATTAATTACAAAATACAAATTTTCCTAGAATATGTTACTACCCTGCATCATGACCTTTGAAAATATTGGACCAATTATTTTATGTAATTATGAGTGAATTCATTCTTAATTACAAATGAGGTAATTCATTTTTCTGAAATGAGGCAGATAATGAGTAATTTAATTTAAAAATAATTCTAATTGAATCAGAAGTATCTTTACTTGAACTCAAAAACCATACTGCAAATATCCAATGCTTGTTATGGAAATAATATCCATTTACTATATTCTTTCATATAGACCTTTTAAGTGCTATATAATCAAGATTTTAGGATAGAAGAAATATAAAGAAATTAAATGCTCTTATAATATTCTGGAACTCAGTTCTACAGTAAGGTATCATCAAGCAAGTATTTGAACAAGTCTCCATTCTATTTCTATGTTTTCATCGAGGAAGGAGGTTATACTTTCCCTTCTGCCTTTGGCCAGAAACAATTGGTTCTTTTTATACTTTGTTTATATTTTCTATTTTATCTCCTTTAGCTGGTTATTTAGTAAATCATTCATTTCTATTCAATGACTTATTTATCTATAGTGTATTAGAAAAAAATGACAAACCTGACTCCAGTCTTAATGTTTTGGTTTTGTCTTCTCGAGGTACCATTAATGTCACATAGTAGTAATATCAGTTTACATTTGGGTGCATATTACATAGTGTTTTCAAAATTATTTATTAATTATCACAACAACCCTGCAAATACTGTGTTATTCTTATTTCATAGATAAAGAAGATGAGGTTAAAGCCAAGAACATGTGGCTAGTAAGTGACAGAGCTCGTATTCAAGCTCAGCCTTCTGATAAGTCCAATTCTTTTTAACCACACAGCAGCTCCCCACAGTAGAACACATGGCTTACCTGTGTGCGCTAATACAATTGCTTAATCTTGACTGCTTTCTCTCTCTAAGGTCTCAATAGCTGTATACTTAACTTCAAAGCAAAAGCTAATCTCTTACGCTGAGAAAAATAGGACTTCCCTTTTTGAAGGTTAAAAAACTTCCCTTGGAATTGTTAAATTTCCTAGTCTGAAATATTAAAATAATTTAGCAGATATCATAACTCATCTTGATACATTATAATTTCTACATTGTAATTCAACCTCTAGACCCGATAATAAATCATATTATCTCGTAATCAAGCAACTTCACCTTAGGACTGTATATTTGTTAGAAAAATAAACTTTATTAAAGGTTCTGTTTCCCTGAATTTTAGCAGAAATGAAATATGCTTCATAGATTTAGATGAATGATCTCTAGCTCCTATTGGAAGGTTTAGAAGAAAAATCTCTCTCAATTATATTTTCACAAGAAAGATGAGCCTTTGGAAATATGCATTCTTTCCAATTTTTGGAAGGATTCTGCATATCATATCTTTTCCTCTCCCAGCTATAACTCAAGTACAATAAGTGCTAAAATGTACCTTCATAAACAAAAATATAAAGTAAAATTTTTTTTCATAATTTGCAAAGCAATTGTTTATGGAAACCTATCTCTTGTCAAAAGGTCAGGTTGTTTTGAAATTAATAAAGTTATAATTATACATGTCTCAGTATAGGTCCAGTGAACAATGGCTGATTAATTTTTCTTCTTCATATTGTCATGCACCATGACAGACATTATGTCGTGTGGATGAGTGAAGTGGTGCTGTGGTTTTATGGAACAATAGATCTAGATTTGGCTTGAACATTTTGTTAACAGTATTTTCTCTAAGGCAGAATATGTGATATATATTATCCTATACTTCTTCAAGTCTATTCTTATGAAAAATAGGGATTTTTCATCAGCTTGACCAAGGGTTGACTTTACCATGAGGGAAAATAGGATGTTAGTTTCAAATATACTTTGAGAAATTCAGTCAGGGTTCAGATAACCCTTCCTTAATCGTCTTCTACCCTAACCTCAGAAAGCCTCATGACTTGATAGGAAACATGAAGTTATCTGGAAAAGAAATTCTTGTGTGCTCACATTGCTTTCTCTAAAAATACTAAAATCTCATAGAGAAAAATGTTGGACACACATGTCCTTGGTTTCCATAACTTCTGAACATGATTTTTTTTTAAGTTTTATACTTGAATGCCAGTGAACTTTGGACAGATTCTATATCCATTTGCCTAATTTCCTCCAATCACACTAGCTGCTATTTCTCACCTTCCTTTGCTCTTCCTTCTTCGAGAGACCTCTAAACTGCGAAGGCCCCAAGATGCTGCCTCCAGCCATGTTTTCCTCTCCATCTACACCTTTTCTATGGGAGATCCCATCCTGCCCCATGGTTTTAAAGACACCTTGAAGGCTGATGACTCTAAAATGTATGTGTGAAATTTAGATCTCTCCTGTAAGCCCAGACTCTTCTCTCTTCCTTCAGCTCAGCACAGTGATGACCAGCTTGGGTCCTGAGCCAGGTTTTCTGGGGACTAATTCAGACTATGCCACTTATTATAAACTTAGCAGTCATAATAGTAGCCCCTACTTGCAGCCATCACTGAGAGGACTAAATTAGCTATTGTGCCTGAAAGGGCTTAAAACAGTGTCTGGTGCATAGCAGACATGGAGAAAGCATAGCCGAAATTATGACCTATCTCCATTTGGATATCTACCAAGCATTTCGTGCTTAACATGCCAAAAGCAGGACATTTGGTTTCTTCTCCTCCACACACCCAGGTTTCCAGCCAATATCCAAGCCAAATACCCAGAAGCCATCTCTGATTCTTCACTTTCCTTCAAATGACCCATCTAATCCATGCCTCAGGAAGTCCCGCCCACTTCCCCAACAAAAAAATTCCGCTATTTTCCCCTTTCCTTATCCTTGGCCAGAGACAAGTGATGTTTGTCTCCCACAGTCCCAGTTCAAGTTTCCACTGTTTCCCAGTGTCCCAGCTGGTCCCCTGCCTTCCCTCCCACCCTCAGTGGATCCTGGGCACAGGGTAATCTTTCTAAGCACTAATCAGATCAAGCTACTCTTCCTGCTTAAACCCTCCCAGTCGCTTTCCCCTGCAGTCAGCATAAAATTCCTACAAGGGCTCACAGACTCCCTGACCTCTTCCTCTCTTCTCCCCCGTCTTGCACTCTGCTAAACCGACTCTAACCTAGTTTCTGTACTAAGAGCACACCAGACTCCTTTCGATCCCAAAGGTTTTGCACCTGGTGGTGCTTCCCTGTATCTCATTGCTCAGCTTTCAACTCTAATGCCACCTCCAGAGAGTGGACTTCCCTGACTGCCTTGGCTAAAGCCACCTCCCATTCACTCTCCCAGCCTAGGTCACTCAAAACCATGTGGCCTTATTTTATTCTCTTCCTCATATTTATCTGAATATGACATTAACTTATTTGTTTTGATGTTTCTAGTCAATCTCCCTTCCTGCAAAGTTAGCTTCCTGAGAGAAGGGGCTTTTCTGGTTCTGTTTGTCATGGTTTTCCCAGTACTATAACAGTGCCTGGCACACAGAGAAGATGCTCGAAAAATGCTTTGTGTCTGACTAACTCTGGGCTTGCTAACATCTTATAGTGAGTTTCCTACGCTGATGTAGAGCCTAAGAAAGTGACCGTGTTTGTAGATATCTGACAAGTGGATGTTAGGTAATGAAGGAGAAGGAGGCATTCTGAACCTTTTAGGAACTCGCATTGAGTTTGGGTTGCTGTGCTTTTTGTTTTATATATTCTAAATAAAGTCCTATTTTAAATGGGAAGAAATGAAGGACAATCTTGTAAGAAATTGGAGAGCCATTTCCACCGCAGCTTTAATTCTCCCTTTGAGTAAACGTGGGGGGAAGGATAAATTAGGAGCTTGGGATTAACATATACACACTACTATATATATATAGATATAGATATAGATATAGATAGATATAGATATAGATATAGGTATTTATAAAATAGATAATAAAATAGATTAAATAGATAATCAACAAGGACCTATTGTATAGCACAGGGAACTCTACTCAATATTCTATAATAACCTATATAGGAAAAGAATCTGAAAAAGAATGGAGATATATATATATATATCTGAATCATTTTGCTGTACACCTGAAACAAACACAACATTATAAGTCAACTATAATGTAAAAATTAAATTAGATAAAATTAAATAAATGGGAAAAAATAAATAAATTCTCCCTTTGAGCAGTTTGAGTCACAAAATTCTTATTCTGCATCTCAAAGAAAAACTCATATAATATTGGTAGGGAAAAGATATTTTGCAAGAATTTTTCATGCATTTTAATAATAATAAAGACAACAAAAATATTTTTTAAAAATTATATATGAAGAAGTAATAAGTCCTATATGAAAATACTATCATCTTTTAAAAAAATTAATTTAATTAGTTATTTTACTTAAATAACTTTTACTTAAATTTTACTTAAGTAATTCTAGACTCACAGTGCTGTAGAAATTCCAGAGAGGTGATTTAATCCATTTCTCTGTCTTCAGGGAGGATAAATAGAGATCCCATTTTTGTTAACTTCTGGACAGGAGATTCCAGAATCACAGAATCATCCTTATGCATCCATTTTAGTAGAGACTCAGTATAATTCAGAAAACATCACATTTAAATATATTGTTGTACATAAACTATCTTAATTCTCGAAAGTGTCAGTTAACCTGGGTTAATTGATGGGTTAATCAAGTTACCTATAATTTACCTCTCAGACAAAAGGCAAACCCAACAAGATCACCTACAGTGTATATTTACTATTACAACAGCTTCCAGGGTATGCTGTGTGCACTCTGCTCATTCTCTGACCCTCACAGGTACTTCTTGAAAATAGAGGGTGGGGTGTGCAGCTCAGATGATAAGGAGCTGAACACACTGCAAGAACGAAAGTCTTCAAAGAAAGATTGCATTGTGTTCATTATGCTTTATTTGCTAGGGCAAGAAAATATCCTGATCCACTTTCCAATGATTTTCAACAATGGTTGAAATAAACTTTTCCTTTTTTAAATTTAAAGCTACATTAAGGAAAAAATGCAATTTATGTTCCATTTCCAAAATAGTCTGGCCAATCAAGATTTTATTATGTGCAACTTAAAGGTCATTAAAAATGCTGAAGCTAATCCTTTTTTTTTTTTAATTAATTAATTTATTTATTGGCTGTGTTAGGTCTTCGTTGCTGCGTGCAGGCTTTCTCTAGTTGCAGTGAGTGGGAGCTACTCTTTGTTGTGATGCGTCGGCTTCTCACTGTGGTGGCTTCTTTTGTTATGGAGCATGGGCTCTAGGCTTACGGGCTTCAGTAGTTGTGGCACATGGGCTCAGTAGTTTTGGCATGCAGGCTCTAGAACGCAGGCTCAGTAGTTGTGGCACACAGGCTTAGTTGCTCCGGGGCATATGGAATCTTCCCAAACCAGGGCTTGAACCCGTGTCCCCTTCATTGGCAGGCGGATTCTTAACCACTGCACCACCAGGAAAGTCCACTAATTCTTAAGTTTAAAAAAATTCTGTTGTATTTTATGGAAGCTGAACTCAACCTAACATGGTTTGAGTCTTCATCCTCAGTAGTTACACACATTGTCCTGTGGTCACATTCTCAACGCATTATGTCAAGGAATAGACTAGCAAAAAGCAATAAGGCAAGGAAAGGATAATATTAAAGCCACTTAAAACAAGGAGCAAGGCCTGACTTGATGCCAATATCAATATTTTACTCTTTTTGGTATGTAAAAATATGCTTCTAAAATCTTAGAAATTTCAAAAAAATTAGATTGTATTTTTCAAGAAAAAGTGGAATATCCTGAGTTTTAGCATTTTGGGTTTTTTGTTTTTGTTTTTTTGGTTTGGGGATTTATTTCTTTTTTGATGTTTCTATCTGCATCATTTCTAAATTAGAACATAGACATTTTACGTTTGAAGACATTCTAGAGTGAATACAGCTAAATGACAAAACCAGGCATGTTGATTTCTTTCCCTTTCTTAACCCTCCACGACAATAGCTATTTTAACAAAACAATACCTTATCCTCAGAATTCCTCAAACTAGATGGTCTTTATTTTAAGCTTTGGGGGGCATATTCTTTGCTTTATCTTTTTTCCTTTTTGTATCTATTCTTTATGTTCTTTTCAACCTAATTTCAAGTGTGCAAGCATTTTTCAGAGAGAGGAAACCCCACCTGTAAGGCTGACCTGTTCATAGGCTCAGGACACCCTGCTGTGAGGAAAGTATTTTGGAATAGCTGTTTTTAGCCGGTTGTTGCACAGAGAGTCTGGAGAAAAGTTAAACAAGCAAACAAAAATAAAATTTAAAAGGTGAGTATTGAGGAAAGACAGATGTATGTGATCGTAACCCCTGACTAGATGGTCACCTCATAACCTCTCCTTGAGTGTTGTTACACACCTGGGACATGGGGGCCTGGGAATGTGATGAGAAGTATCACAGCCACACAATAGGAAGGTCCCTGTTGGCCAAGAAGACTTGGAGAAAGGTAACTAGTTATTGGTTTGAATGTGTTGGCCTCAAAACTATTACCTATAACTAACATTTTCTCAGAGCTCACAGAATATTCAACATCCTACTCAAAAAATGTGGCACAGAGAAAGAGGTGCAGACCCCACCCCTACTTTAGTGAGGTAGACGTTCGTGTTCAGTCAAAAGTTCACAAGTATTGAGTTAAATATCTATAATCAGTTTTCTAAAAATAGACTGTGTGCCCACAGTCTGCTAATGCTTCACCTCAGCCAGATTTTTGCTGGGTTTTTTAGTTTCAGATGAGTCTACCAACCAAAGGCAAAAATCAGTGTTGATTTTAAACATTAGATAAGAAAGCAATGCTTTCTCTTCTACTACGAACAAAGCCTGAACATGGATTTCACATACCTGTGTGTGTATCAATCAATAAGCGTTACCTACTGCGTGCAAGACACTACACTGCAGGGCAAAAAGAAAGAAAATGTATCCATAGCGCCTGTCCTTGAGGATCTTAGAGTTTCCATGGAGAAATAATAAATATATAATAGGAATATGTAAAAAGATTTTTAAATAATAATATATATCAGATAAATACTACGTTAGTAGTGATAACATTTCCTACTCATAGAACAGAGGAGAGGTCAAGAAAATACCCAAAAGCCAGGCCACCCCAAAACTCAGTAGAAAATTCTTTATTTCTGGAAGAGTTTTCTTTCCATTAGGGCTGTTGAACCATAGTGTTGATGGCTGGAGCCTAGATGTGAATAGAACAGACCATACCTGGGTTGAGGTGACAGCAGACTGAACCAGTCTGGGATGACAAGGATTCTGCTTATCCCACAGGCTTGAGCCAAGGATAGGGGTGTGTTTGTCTAGGACACAACTCCAGCCTTAAGCAGCCCTGCTAGTCAACTCAGTGCTCTGTACCAATATTATCATTTTTTTATGTAGGTCTCGACATGAAAACATTGGGAAGCTCTGTGAGATCAGCAGACAGTCATGACTCCAGAAAGTAACACTTGTTTGAGGAAAGTCTGGAGAGAGGGGGAAAGGAGAAGGTGTTTGCTGTTTTGTCTCTACTTGTAGATTGTAATGAGCCACTCCAAGGCAGGAACCCAATTCTTCCTCTTTTCCCCAGGTCTGAGCTCACGTAATATTTGTTTAAAACTGAATTGGATGAATCCATGGCTGAATCAATGACTCAGTGAATAAACGTTTTTGATTCCTCCCTTCCCTCTCACTCTTCAGCTCTCTCAGTCCAGCTTCTCTTCCCCACCAGGTATCCACTTCACCTCTGCTGATTTTTCCAGCCTTCCCCTACTTCCTTGTTGCTGGATGAAGTGATCACATTTGCATTCTCTTCCTTGACCTCAGCATCACTCCCATCTCCAGACTGCTCCCTCTCGTTTCAAAAACGTTGCTTCTTTCAGCTTCCATGCCGTCATACACTTCTGGGTTTTCACTTTCTTCTCTTCCAGTCCTAGTCAGTTCTCCATGCTGGCTCCTTCTTGGCTTGGCCCTTAAATACAGTGTCCAGGCCTACTCCCTTCCCACATTGCACCCCCATACTCTAAAGCCTCATCTCCCCAGCTTCAGGTCCCACCAAACTCATATTTCAGCCCAGAGATCTCTTCTGATCTCCACACTCCTGTAACCAGTGGTTTAAAACAGTCTAATTGAACTTGTCCAAAATGGAAATCGGCTACTGCTACCACCCAGCCCACCCACCCTGCAGTTTGCTCTGCCTCCACTACTCCACCTTCTTAGATCCCTAAGACAGGAGGCTGACCGTCTTCTTTGGCATCTGCCTCTCCCATGCTCCCACAGTCAACCCATTGCCAAGTGTCTGCTGTTGACTCTCCCTCCAAAATGTAAGTGATGTCTGACCACTTCTTCCCACCATCATCACCAGCCCTGCAGCCTAAGTAGCAGTCATTTCTCTTCCCTGAACTGTCGCCTCTTACCTGTCAGTATATGGGTCTGATCCTCTTCTTCCCAATACGTTCTCCTCAAAGCAGCCAGTGTAGTCTTTGAAAACTGCACATCAGATCACATCACTCATCTACTTAAAACCCACGGAGAGATTGTCAGGGCTTAACATAAGCTACAAGGTCTGTATAACCTAGTTGTCACCTAATTCTGTAGCATCGTCTCATGCCATCCTTTCCATCAACTTACCAGACTCCAGCCACAGATTCTGTTTTCAGAACTAGAACCAAACCACTGTGGTCTCCTAGCTCAGCAGTTCTCCAGGTACAGTCGCTGGAGCAGCAGCAGTGACATCACTTAAAGAAAATGTAAATTTTTGAGCCCCACCCTAGACCTACTGACTGAATGAGAAAACTCTGGGAGCAGGGCCCAGCAGGTGATTCTGATGCACACTTGAGTTTGAGAACCACTGATCCGGTTAATTTGAGATGGGAATGCCTGGAAGTCCCAGTTTTACCTGTTTTATTACCTAGACATACCGATTAGTCAGGCTTTTTTGGGGAGCTTAGTGGAGGAAAGAGATTGGGGCCCAGCGTTGCTTGTCCAACTTAATAAGTTGACTGGGGAAAGCAGTGGGTGACTTTTGAGTTCTGAGTGACAAGATATATATACACTTATGTGTACTTTTTTGTGAGCCTTTAGGTGTTCTACTATACCACATTCCAAACTCTGAGTAGAGGTCAGCTGATACTCACAGAATAATCTGAGTGCAAGTCTTCCTTAAATAAAGAGCTAGCCTCTCTTACTGTCAAATATCACCTTAGTTTATTGCATTGTTAGTGAAATTTGCATGTGGATGTCTTTTTCTCTCTCTTAAATCTCAAGTTTCCTGACACTAGGAATTATACTTCATAATTTTTAATATCCTCCTCATTGCCTTGTAATACTAAGTTTTGGTATATATTGAGTGAGTGGTTGATAGAGCCATTTTCTTAGTTTAATTTGGAATAAATATAAACCACCGGATGTTTTAAAATGTGATGCAAGAAGGCAGTCTTTTCCCAGAGATCATTCAGTCCTAACTTACATCTGTTATAGTGCCAAAGTTCTTTTTCAATGAATTCTTAAATCTCTATAGAATTTTCCAAAAAGTTCTAGCAGCTGTTTGTCTTCACATGAAAGACCAATTATTTACTGAAAATTGTTTACTCAGCCTGCTTCATTTATGTCTCTACCTTATGATTGGTCCTTAGAAATCACCCACTTGTCAGCCTTTCATGTAGCAGGACAATATTTATGGCCTTTTGAGATTTTCTTTGTGTATGTATAAAACTATTGTTCCAGAATACGTTTAAATGTTTGAGAAGTGTTGTTGAAGGATTGTACAATTTAGTAGGACTACTGGAAGCAAGACAAAATTTTTTTCTATGTATCATATTATCCTTACTCACCATACTTGAAATAATCCAACAGTGTCCCCAAGGGACCGGCTCTGGTCCAAAAACCAGAAGCTCATTAGCCTCACTTTTACTTCCTTTCCAAGCTATCAGGGCTCTAAACAAGCTACACAGGCAAAGACTGACCAACTTCTGAGATTTCCCTTTTCTTGTTTATTTTTTCCAATTGTTTTGTAAAATAATTGCCATCAGTTACAAGGTTCTTAAAAAAATTCTCTGTTATGATCCTCACTCCCAGTTGTGTCTGTTTTCTGTGTAGTCATATACATGCCCATGTAATTTCAAGAAAAGCAGAACTGCTTTTAGCGCTTAGTGTTTAAGCAAATCGAACAATCAGTTAGATTATCTTATGGTAAATAATCATTACATAGCATCACCAAGGTATCGTCAAAAGACTATCTGATACTCTAATGATTGCCTTAAAATGTATACATGTGTATATATTTAAATACAAACATGCTACACGCAAACATAACACTTTTGATATTTATCAAGGAAAACACAATTATAATTGCATTTTGGTTGCTTTAAATTCCAAATATTTTAGTTTAGTAAAGACTCTACAAATGCTTGATGTGCAATAAGATTCTAATCTATAAAAACAATCTTCCATTTTTTACAAGTACTTGGTTTGAATTTGGTTTGGAAGCTAAGGCTTACTCAGATTAACACAGAAAAGAAAACGAAGAAGGATGCTGTATCCTATTGATCAAGTTAGAACTTATTTTAAAGTCACCTTTAAGGAATTTCCCTAGAGACATGTCTCCTACATGTTCCTGAATAATATGAGCTACTAGAAATCTTCTGTTTGCTTTCAGTTGCATTTTAGAGAGTTTCCTTATGAACACATTTGAGAGAGAACAGCAGCAACAACAAAAAATGTAAAAAAACATGGCCAGATCTCTCTCGGATGTAAGACTCAAAATTCAGTCTGATTTGTCAGATTCTGTAGGGAGTGTTTTCAAGTAACAGACTGTCCCTACTGTGCTCAGTGGCACCTGCTGACAGGCTCTAATGAAGCCACGGAATGGGATGCATTGAGATACAGTAGCTATTTCACATGATTCATAAGCCAGCTTGCTGGGTTGATTTACACTAACACTGCATTAGAGTATATTTCCGTATTTTTTAAGTCTCTAAGATAACTTAAAATCAGAAGAATAATCAGAAGAAAATCTATTTTCAAAAGAAGTAATACCACCAACGAGTGAAACGCTTTTTGGATGCCTCACAGGATTACTGTAAGGATTACTTAAGATACTATATATATATATATATATATATATATATATATATATATATATATATATATATAATGACAATAAGGCATTCACTTTGCTGTGTTACCTTATCTCTGTGTATATGTCAGTATGGTATGAACACCATATGCCTGTGTATGCTCACATCACTCTTACACTCACATCACTCTTAGATTGAAAAATCTAAGTTCCTTAATGGTAGAACTAAGTTTTTATTGTATTATGCTGTATACAGTTCTTACTTTTGCTTAAAATGTGCAGAGGAATTCACTAAATATAAGTTAATAAATGATGGCCATCAACCCAAGCAGAACACTTAGTTGCAAAGAATGATGAAAGAGAAAAATAATGAAGACTAGAGGCCAGTTGTTCTGCCTATTTCCACCAGGTCTGCCACGAAGAACATGCTATTTAATTGTAGCAGGGGAAATTTGTGATTTTGTACATTAGGGGTAAATTACTGTCTTTGAGCATGAAACAGTCTTTTAAAGGAGCATGACAAAATCTAGATCTCAAGGAAATAAGGTGAATTTTAGTTTAGTTATAGTTTTGCAGATGTGTACAAAAGAGATTCATAAACTCCTTATTTAAGTATATAGGTAAATGGGTTTGTTATTTATTGCTGCATATCAAATTACCCCAAAATTTAGCAACTTAAAATAACAATGAATAATCCCACACAGTTGCTGTGGGTCAGAAATTCAGGAGCAGCTTAGTTGGGTGGTTCTGCTTTAGCATCTGTCCTGAGGTTGCCGTCAAGACTTTTGAAGGCGTGACTAGGATCGGAGGATCTGTTTCCAATATGGCTAACTCACTTGGCTGTTGGCCGGAGACTCTGGTTCCTTGCCACGTGAACCACACAGGGGGACTTAAGTGTCCTCATGATGCGGCAACTAGCTTATCCCAGCGCAGGCCACACAAAAGAGAGCGCAAGGGGGAAGCTACAATGCTTTGTATAACATCATGTCAGAAGTCACACTTCACCATACTTTATAGAGAAAGGAATGAGTCTCCACCTTTTAAAGGAAGGAGAGCCAAAGATTTGTGAACATATGTAAAAACCATCACAGTAAACTCTATGGGTGATACCATCTCTATGCAGTAAAGAAATATTACTTCCTAGAACTCATATGGTTTCAGTTTGGCTAAGTTTCTTGCTGACAGACATTTTCAAGAGAAACTCTGACGTTTCAGCACAGATTAAGAATTATTTAATGTTTGGAAATTTAAAGATATGCTAAAACTTTATAACTAAAAAAACTGTGATCTAAAGTGTTTAATTTTCTTGAGGCTGCAGAACTAGCTCTGAGTTTTCTAAATACCCAATTTAAGTCCTTTGGGGGTTAATTATATGGTAGAATGTTAGCTCTATATGAAATCCAAGGTAATAATCTAAATTCAGTGTAACAGTTTGTGCCCATCAGAGTACGAAAGTTTTACAGGGGGTAAAAATAGATAAAAATACTACAGTCCTTGCCTAAGTAGAGCAAAATGCTTCCAAACATTTAAGTATAACAACTAAGACTATAGTATTTATTTATTTTAGCAACTGACATATGGTTGTTTTTCAAAGGCAAAATGATCAAGGGTATTGTGTAGCAGTAGGTACCAGCTAGAAGAGCCAGTAGATATTATCTTAAATATCTTGATTAACAAATTAAAGCATAATAAAAGCAATTTTGATTTATTTTTATTCTGAATTTTGCCCATCATAAGAAAATTTACTATAGTTCTTGAAAAAAATACATGTTCAGAACCCTAATGGAAATAAGGCATTTGAATAGAAATATTTTTCAGGCCTACTTCAGTAAATCTTTCATTTTCCAGTACTCAAGGTTCTCAACATGGAGAATATATGGAAAAGTACTGTTCGTTAATTGAATTTTGACCCAAATAGTAAGGAAAACAGTTGTGGGAATTAAAAGTAGGCTTACCAGAGAATGTAGTACATTTACTGAATTCCTACAAAAGACACTTAAAAATAGGTCACTCTTTCATCTGGGCCATGTGGATTTGATGTGAATCATTATCAGGAGAGCCTGCAAATAACAGACACTTTAAAAAGTATATTTGTTTCTTACCTAAATAAAGATACAAATTTCAGAAAACCCTGAGAACTGGATGAATTATGCTCCTGAGTCAGGGCTCATATAATGGTAACTTCCTATAGAAAAGACAGTGGCTCATAGGAAAGAGAAAAAAGGCCTCATTACAGAGGGAACTGTTCTCTTTGTCACCCAAATACACTGAACTGCTTCACTTTGGAATCACTTTACCATCTCCAGTCCTTTTATTGACTGTTTCCCTGTTGAGTGCATAGATTAATAAATATTCAAAGATGTGTTATTCTTTCCTAGTACTAGATTTTGCATTTTAAGTAATTGGGATGATATCAGTTTTGTGGTTTGGCGATTTCACTGCATTGTAATCCTTAAAAATGGAAAATATGACATTGTTTTCATATTTTAATTTTAAAACATGTTACCAAATATGTTTGTTTGTTAAGTACAGAAAATAGATCATTGGATGAAGTTGGGCACTCAATACAAAGGTTTAGAGTTACCCCAACAGGAGCCTGAGTTCTCAAAGTGAAGAATTGATAGAATAAGTTTTTAACCCATTTCATAGAGAGCAGAAGTCACCAAGAGGCCAAATATTCCAAATGGAGATCAGGAAGAGGTTTAAGATAATAAAGCAGCATTTTGCTGATGTTTAGAATAGAAATCATTTGACTTAGTGCCAATTTGATCATTTAAAACCCAAACCAACTTTTTGTCAGCCTTAATAGCAAGTCACAGAATTGAACAATGTTTGGAGGAGGATCCTGAAAGGAGTGGGTTGGGGAAAGCAGACAATAATGGGGTGGTGTTGAGGGCACGATGTTTCGCAAGCATTCTTTGCCACAGGGGAGAATGGGATCCCAGTTATCATGCAGTTACTTTCTAGGGTCAAGTGTCTATACTATGCTTCCTATATTGCTTTCATTTTTGTGGGATGTTTTTATTTTGTTGATGTATTCATAATCACAAACATGTTTATAAACTAAACAACCACTAAACCAATTACTTTTGACCTTGATGAAAGGTATACCTGTTCTAAGTATAAATCAACCCTTGGGCATCCCTGCTGATGGATGAAATATTCCAGATCTGCAAAAACTAGTTCCATTTGAAGTGCTTCTTTGTCAGCACCGGCTTTGGATAGAGCTTCACTTAGTTGTGATTCTTTGGAAGAGAGACATTTCATGAGGCTAAACTACAGAGCATTCAACTGTCTCGTGAAAGTGTATAAACATTTTGTAGTGTGGTCATAAAAATTAAGTGATTTCTCCTTTTATTCCAGGACATGAACTCTTAGCCAGCAATGTCTGATTGCAAAGGAAGAGGGGGAAGGGGCAGCCTACCCAGGACTGACATGTAGAAAAGGAAAATGTGCCAGAGCTCACCTTGTGTTAAAGTTCCCTGCTCCTTTCAGATCCACAGCACCCACCTGTTTAGGCATCTCAAGGATGATGAATGGTCAATTACTCCTTTAAGCCCACATTCCATTTAGGTTTTTTTCTTCCCCAGTAATTAAAAACAATACCAATATCTTTGGTTTCTAACTTCCTTTTTTTTTTCCTGTTGCTACCTATGGTGGAAGGTATTTACAGAAAAGTCCAAAAGAAGCTGTGTAGTATAGAGGTTAAGAACACAGACAATCTGGGCTAAAGTATTGCATTCAGTTCTTGGCTTGACCGTTTACAAATGGTGAGACCTTGAGCAAGTAAGTCGCCTTGTCTCTATATGACTTGGTTTCCTTATATATAAAGTGGAATAGTGACAGTTCTCCCTTTGTAGGATTAGTTATTAATATTATATGAGTTAAAATGTGCCAAGTGCTTAGAAAAGTGCCTGGCACAGAGGATGTGCTGGATAAGGGTCACCTCTTACTATGTGTTGCCTATTCCCTGTGGCATTGAGGCATTTTACTATCATTTTGTCTAACTATTCATGAAATGCTGACCCCTCTGATGCCTACTTTCACGTGCCTCTTCTTGACCAGCTTCTCTCTCTGCCTTTCTTTTCTCAGCCTCTTTCCCTTCTCTTCGGCTTCTGCCTGCCCTTGTAAATGCAGGTCTCTTAATAGTCCAGATTCAAACATCTCCCCTTCTATACTCTCCCTTCCTATTTGGCCTTGCCTAGTGCCTTTAATCCAGGCCCTCCCCCCCCCGCCTTTTTTTTCCCCACCTCTATACACAGCCCCCAAAAGATGTGAGCACTCATTCCTTAGTGATATTGGTTTAAAAAGTGCTGCATGTGGTCATTTCATCCGTGTCTTTTCCCTAGAACTCTAAATCATTGCCTTCTCCCACCATCTCCTATCTCCTACTCAGCCTTTGATAAATATTTGTTGGAAACATATTTGGTAAAACATTTAGTTAATGATGATGTCAAATTTTTATCTAACTTCTAAAGTTATGTGTAAATTTCAGTTAGCCGTGCTGTGTCTACAAAGTCTTCACTTTTATGGCTAATGTGCAAAATACACTTAACAAGTTTTCTACAGAAAATTAGTATTGAAGCAATTCAACTGGGACACTAATGATTTCATGCTTGCTATGGATAATTATTCTTGCATCTAAGTTTATAAACAAAAATGTGGCTAATTGTTAAGAATATTACTTAATCTTATAAGCTTTCATGGCCTCTCTGAGTGCATTACTCTCCCCAAATATTATACTCAATGATTCTAACCTTGTCAACATTAGCATAAGTGGAAAATGTGTCCGTGTCACAAATTTCATCTCACAGAAGGCTCAGAATTCACTGACCATTTTGAAATGCAATTTTCTAGGACTAAATTAGACATTAAAGACACATCAGTGGTTCTTAAGACTTTTACATTTATTACAATCTGTGCCCTACATAATGCCCCACACAGAGAGAGGGGGACAGGAAGAGAAATGGAATTTTCATGCACATTCATAGAAGAAAGAAAGGAATAGAAGTGTACCAATCAGGGCTCCAATAAGAAATAGAAGGAACACTTAAAATAGGATTATATGGGGAAGGATTAGTTACAAAGGAACTATTTACAAAGGTGTGCAGAAGGAGAAACACAAGGATTAGTGCTGTAACCTGTGGGGCTTAGTCCTAGCTGAGCCATCACCACCTCAAGGCCCCAAAGAGAAGTAAACAGTTAACAGAACCCAGAGGGAAAAAGTCTGCAAAGTCAGCTGCTTGAGAAGAGCAATGACCTTGGGTAAAAGGACACAACCAGTTCAAGGCAACTATGCCATGTAGGATCCAGGGGAATAAATACTCCTTCCCCCTTTGAAGAGGTTCTGGAACCAATTCCCAATGAGGGAGAGGGTTTTCTCCACACCACCAAGCAATTCTCCAGGCACCTCCTGGGTGTCCTACCATTCAACTCAATCCTGACACTATCCACCTGGAGATTGCATCAGATCCCTCATGTTAAGGGCTCAGTCACACAGACTACACCCCCCCTCCCCACTTCAGTTGCCAGTTGCAAGCCCAGGTTATCACCTGTGCTTCAGACCAACAGGCTATAGATCGGAGGCTCCTATGACCCCCTCCTTGGGTTGAATTAAGCTGATAGAGTGGCTTACAGAACTCAGAGAAACATTTTACCTAGTACACTACTGGTTTGTTGTAAAAGGATGTAACTCAGGGACAGCCAGATGGAAGAGTTGCAAAGGGCTAGGTACGGGGAAAGGACGAGGAGCTTCTATGCCCTCTCCAAGTGCACCAGTCTCCCCAAATCTCCAAGTGTCCATCAACCCAGAAGCTCTCCAAGCACTGTCCATTTGAGTTTTCATGGAGGTTCCTTACATAGCCATGATTGATTAAATCATTGACCACTGGCAATTGAACTCAATCCCCAGCCCCCTCCCCTCCCAGGACGCTGGTTGGCTTCGCTGGCAGCCAGCCCCCATCCTGGGTGGGGTCAAAGAGCCGCCTCATTAACGTAACAAAAGACACTTTTATCACTCTCCTAACTGAGGATATTCCAAGGGTTTTAAGAGCTCTGTGCTAGGAATGAGATGGAAGATCAAAAAGTTGTATTTCTGGGCTTCCCTAGTGGCGCAGTGGTTGGGAGTCCGCCTGCCGATTCAGGGGACGCGGGTTCGCGCCCTGGTCCGGGAAGATCCCACATGCTGCGGAGCGGCTGGGCCCGTGAGCCATGGCCGCTGAGCCTGCGTGTCCAGAGCCTGTGCTCCGCAACGGGAGAGGCCACGGCAGTGAGAGGCCCGCGTACCGGGGCAAAAAAAAAAAAAGATGTATTTCTTATTATAAATGACAATATCACAGCCTTATATCCCCTACTGGGGCTCCCCATAGGCCAACCTACCCTGAAGCCAGAGACATGGGATGCTGTTGATGGAATCCATGCAGAGTGTTCCCATATAATTTATCATCCAAACTGGGACACTTTTGAGAGTTAAAGGAGTTGTTAAAATTGTAACTACTGCAAAAAAAAAGAAAGTTGCTACCCAACAATTACATAACTGTTGTAGATTTTTATACCATTCAATAAATGACGAATACAGCTGTAGCAGGAAAGCCTCTACTACTCTATACATTCTGTGACGAAACTGCTCCACCTCTGCCTCCCTGCATATTTAATATATGCATATGTCACATATACCGAACCCACAATTCCCTCCTACCCCATCAGACTCTGTGTATCCTGCAGGCTGCAGCTGGCACCAGAGCACAGCTAGCTGGTGCACCAAGGATGGATAGGGCATCTGAAATCAGGAGTCAGCTGTCCCAAGCCACTTGGGTCTGAGTGCATTTTGTTAAACCAGTGAGCAACCTATGTGCTGTTCTTGAAAGGGAGTTGTTTGTTAGATTATATCTGGGAAGGGTCAGGGAAAGAGTCAGTTTATCACTAGTTGTCTTTAGAATATAACCATATATTAAAGTAAGAACTTTGTTCTCTGCACATGAATCTCACACACTGTCACAGACGAGACCGTAGAAGTCATAAAGGCAAACCCACTCTGATGTATATTAAAACAATTATTCATAATTTTATGTCATCAAAAAATGAACATTCCAAAACTAAACATACTCTTACAGCAATTGTACTCTTTGGTATTTATACAATGAAGTTGAAAGCTTATGTTCATACAAAAACTTGCACATAGATGTTTATAGGAGCTTTATTCATAATTAATTCCCAGAACCTAGAAGCAACCAAGATGTCCTTCAGCACACATTGAAATATCATCCAGTGCCAAGAACAAATGAGCTACCAAGCCATGAAAAGACATGGAGGAACCTTTAACTGCGTATTACTAAGTGCAAAAAGCCAATCTGAAAAGGCTACATTCCATATGATTCCAAACATATGACATTCTGGAAAAGGCAAAACTATGGGGACAGTAAAAACACCTGCGGTCACCAAGAGTTAGGGAGGAGAGAGGGATGAATAGAGCACAGAGGATTTTTAGAGCGATGAAACTGTTCTGTATGATACTATACTGGTAGATACGTGTCCTTATACATTTGTCCAAACCTGTAGAGTAGACCACACCAAAAGTGAACCCGAATATAAACTATGGACTTGGAGTGCTAATACTGTGATGGTGTAGATTCACCAGTTGTAACAGATGTACCGCTCTGCTGGGGGCTGTTGCTAATAGCGAGGCTCTGCATGTGTGGGGCAGAGGATTTAAGTGAAAACTCTGTACCTTCCTCTCAGTTTTGTTGTAAACCTAAAACTGCTCTGAAAATAAAGTCTATGTTTTCAGTGAAAGAACGATGACTGTCAAAGCTGGAGAAAGACTTCGTAAACCAAAACAGATGATATCAGATTGCCAATCAGACACAGCTTCTCAATGAACTTCTTTGTTCAGATGAAAGCAAACAGAAATCATTGACCGGTTAACAATATCACAGACTGGAGTGATTTCAAAAGAGTCTTTAAATAGACATGGAAACAAACCCATTTTCCGGTGTACCTTCTTTTCTTTAATGTTGTCTTTCATGTGTTCCCAAAAAATGTGACTCCCCAACCTCTTCCTGTTGTCCATTGTGCCCACAATGGGCTCTTGTGCTCTCATCTCAGACGGAGGCCATTCCATCGCTGAGGGACATTTGCCTGCAATTTCTAAGGATGTAATTAACCATTTTGAAATTTACTGTAAAATATTTTTGTGGGAATAAAAGTGAATGTTTTCAAGGGAAAGGAATAATTTACTGTCACTGATTCTTCCCATTTTTAAAAAGGCAAATAGAGGAAATTCCTATAGAACAAAACAGAATATTCCAGACACTTCTGCATGAGCATCTCTAATATTTGAAAACATGCAAAACAAGCATTACCTATAAAGAGAGAAAGCACAAAATAAGTGCTAGCATTTTTTCCCTACATGGAACCTACAAGTAGAATCTTTCAGCCTGTCCGTTATTTGAAGGGGTTGACTTTCAAAGGGGCTTTTTTTTGGACGTGCTGCGTGGTTTGTGGGACCAGCCAGATAGAATCCCGTGCCCCCTGCAGTGGAAGCACAGAGTCTTAACCACTGGACCACTGGGGAATTCCCTCAAAGGGCCTTCTTAATGGTAGTAGTCTATCATCCCGATTATAAAACACTAAGAAGAAAATAATTTATATAGGTGATATATAAATACATTTATATAATATATATTATATATTAATGTATATTAAATAATTTATATGACATGACATATTAATAAAACTAACATGTTAAAGAGGAAAAATCCTACTCTATTTTCACCTGAAATCATGAAGATGAAATTGAATCAATTAGAATGTTTCAATTGTCATTATACGAAAATGGATTCAGATACGACACCCATTACTTATGTTACCATTTATGTTAGCAGCTTCTGTGTAGTTGGTGTAAATTCCTAAAAGGTATCCAGCTGAGGTCCTTCTGTAAGTGCAGAAAGCCATTCTAGCAACAGACCAAATGAATCAACATATGTCTACAACATTTCCGCAGGGCACGTCAAAATGAGCATTTCCCCAGCCACATTTCATGTCTAAAAACATAAACAGACACACAGTCCAGGCTCCCACACACAGCTTTAAAAGACCTCACTTAGAGAAAGCAAATTGTTTCCTCCCCTTTTACTAAAAAGTTTCTCTTTAATGGCTTTTTAAAAATTCAATTGTAAAATACCTTAACAAGTCAACATAAATGAAAATCTTTGCATGTGGAGAACTACAGGAGGGTCAGTACAGCCATAGGAAAAGTTGTTATCCTATCATTTGAATATCACAGAGAAAAATAACAAAAGACCATGAATAATTTTCTTCTCTCATTTGGAAGTTATTAGTAGACTTCCCTTTGTTCCATTGAGAAATGAGAGAAGAAAATATGAAGTTACAGCGAACCCATATGGCCAGCAGGAAAATCCTCTTTAATTGCTTTATTGCCAGAAATGTTAAATCACTTCCTGAGGATACAGTTCAAATGAAACATATGGCAGCTATTAACAAAAACCCCTAATGAATTCAAAAATATGCTTTTTATGGGAGCTTTCTCATAAGCAAGTCATACATGTTATTTAAACTATATATACAAATACACACTTGGCATTTTAATCCCACAAAGGTTTGACGAACACCTACTCTGTACCAGATGACACAGGCAGCTTGCATGAAATGTTTTTTCCCCAAACCCAGGAACAGATATTAGACAATGAAACCTCAGGACATGATCCCAGATCTAGCCATGCCACTTCTCAGAAGTCAAAGACAAAAAGAAATCTCCTCACCAGCACTTCCTCCCCATGGGTTCAATGTCCAGGAAAACCATTCCATTTCCACCCAGGTAGTCCTAATTACCTACTATCTTCCTATACCTATTAATGTCACACCAATGAGGGTGCTAATCACTGTCATTCAGCAACCTCTGCTTGGAACTATTCTCATGTATCTTCTTCAATTGGATTGTGAATTCCACAAAGAAGAAAACTTTGCTTACAGCTTTTGTACATAGAATAATGTGAGGCATCTAATTAAGGATCAACCAATAGCTTTAATTAATTGAAAACCAAGTGTCAGCATTTTTTTTAAGTTAATGCCTTTCAACACTGGGAAATTTCACAAATCTAATCAATGTATTCATAAACCATTTTCTAAAGAGACAATTCTCCCTCAAATTCAAAGATAAATCAGCTGAGGGATATCCAGCTGTTATTACTATGTGGTTTTACTTTAAAAGAGAAGCTATTAAATCTTGGGTACATTAAACTTTGACTTTTCTTTCTCCACATAATAATATGGCCATTGAAGTTATTTAATGGAAGTGAGCTTTGGTAGCTTAAAGATTCATGCAGAACATGGGGTAAGCTTCGAAAGTAACTGGCATTCTCTACATGACGTATTGGCTTTGGCTATATGGAGGCTAAAATATTTTTGTTTGTAGGGTAACTCATTGATTAACATCTTTATTAAATATTTACTTATCCATGCTTGGTTACACATTTTGTAATCAAGTAGAATAAAATATGGAAAAGGCCTGTCACTGGTCAACTTGTGATTTGGTGTAAGACATTCAATTTGCCTAAAATGCCTTAACTATAAGAAGAGAGAGCTTACTTAGAGAATTTCTAAATGTCTCATACAGATACTCCTGCACAAATATTTTGTAATCTAAGTCAATGTCTTCTCATAGGACCTCTCCAAACCTTTCTCCTCCTTCATTTCAAAATATTCTGATTAGTATTTTGAAATTAGTGTTAGTGATCTCAGAGGTCAGCATGCCAGTTGTTGTGTCCTGGCTTCCATTCCATTACTGTGACCTTGCAAAAGTTACTCTATTTTTTAAGACTTCACAGAGTTGGTCTAAGGATTGAGTGAGTTTATGCAGGTAAGAGCTTAAAACTGTACTTTGCACATTCTGAGAACCTAGTAAGTGTTAGTTCTTCATACACTGAGGGACTTTCTCCATGAACGTCCTTTAATTACCTATCACCAACCTTTACAGTCTTGTCAATGAAAGGGTTTCTGTTTTGTTTTGTTGTTTATTTGCTTAAAACAAAAGAGAAAATTTAATTTAAAAGCCTTGATCTCCAGTCAGGGGGCAAATCTAGGGGCTAGGCTTAAAATATATAGTATGGATTTAATTCCATTTTTAGACCTTTCCCCAAATATAGACATAAAAAGTAATCAAACATCACTAAAACTGTAGGTAGACTTTCTTGTCAAGGGAGTATAAAATCAGAGAAGTTCTTGAAACAAAGGAAAAATCCGATGATCCTGCTATAAATGAAAGGATGCTGAGGAAGACGCTTACAGCCTATACAGTCCCTCTGATGCCCTGGTCTCTGGACATGGTTCTCCACTCTGCCATTTAATAACCTAATATTCTCTTCATGGCTGCATCTTTGCCAGGACACAGAGTCAGTGTTCACACCCAGAGAATAAAAAGTGAACAACTAAATGTAGATCAAGATTAAGTCAAAATATGCTTTCACTATAGATCAATCTTGCCAAAAAAAAAAAAAACCCTCTATTTTTTTATCTGTAGAAAGATTTTTTCCCTTATTTGAAAAATTACTTCAATCTCCAAATCCTGTAAATTCCAAAGGTGAGGATCTCAAAAATAATCAATGTCTCACAAAGATATAGGTATCTTGATCTTTAATATTTCCAGAAATGAAGATTGATATTATCATTTCCTTAGGCTGATCTACAACAGAGGTGCACGTGAGCCTTCCTCTCTCTCTCTCTCTCTCTCTCTCTCTCACACACACACACACACACACACACACTCACACATATGTGCGCACACACACACATTTGCAACAAAATTAATTACCCATTTGAGCCTCATTTTCTTACTTCAACTCTGAGGACTTTGTCCCCTAAATAAGGGGAGAGAGACATGCTTGTAGACATCTTGTGTGGTCAGTGGCTGTGGAGTGGAAGGCGTCAAATGACAGTGGGCCGGATAGATTTATAAAAGGCTTCCAATAACAGTTAATACACTCATGTTAACTGTATTTTATACATGAGTAACTGAGGTGAATGGCAACCAAAAGCTCACTTCCTTAGTTTGTTTTAGGGTATTGACAAGGAGTAGAACTATACTGTTCTACTTTAAAGTCTGTTAAAGACCTCTCATTCTGAACTCTATTTTCTAAATAATAGGGATAGATAATAGATACTGGGAATTGAACTTCTAAACCTCTCATATCAGTAATTTGGCCCATTGGCCCAGTGCCCATAGTAACAAATAGTAAGAGCAGCTCCCTTTTCCCAGGGACCTCATGTGCTTTACAGAAGCTACTACATTTAGTCCTTTCAGCAGCCCTGTGAAGTAGAGGTGTTTATCCCCCTTTTATAAGGGAGGAATCTGAACCTCAAGGGGACAGAGCAGAGACTTGAAAGCCCAGACACTAACCAAACAATTTACTTTTTCTGCCTCCCAAAATAGGACAAAGAAATCGAACTACAAAAATTCAACCCCAATTCAAACGTGTTTTTAGTCTCATTTATTGCCAGTATCTTTTAAGGGTAAGATGGGCCTGTCTTCAGAGAGGAAAACAATTACATGACTGATTTAGCATTAGCATAACTGGCTCTAGTGACTTTACCAATAGTTCCACAACTCTTTTTTTTTTCTTTTCAGCTTTATTGAGGTGTAGTTGTCAAATAAAATTGTAAGATATTTAAAGTGTACATTGTAGTGATTTGATATATGTATACATTGTGAAAGGATTCCCCCTTTAGTTAATTAACACATCCATCACCTCATATACTTTTTGTGGGGGTGGGAATATTTAAGTTCTTCTCTCTTAACAAATATCAGTTATATAGTACAATGTTACCAACTGTATTCACCATGCTTTCATTAGTTCATCAGATCTTATTCATCATACAGCTGAAAGTTTATACCCTTTTACTAATCCTTCCCTATTTCCCCCACTCCACCAGCCCCTGGCAACCACTTTTCTACTCTCTCATACTATCAGTTGCACACTTTTTTTTTTTTTAAAGAATCCACATATTAAAAATACCATGTTGTATTTGTCTTTCTCTGTCAGGCTCATTTCACTTAGCATAATGCCTTCAAGGTACATGTTATTGCAAATGGTACGATTTCCTTCTTATTCATTTTTGAATAATATACCGTTATACACACACACACACACACACACACACACACACCCCACATCTTCTTTACCCATTTATCCATTGATGGACACTGAGGCTGTTACCATATCTTGGCCACTGTGAATAATGTTGCAATGAATATGGGAGTGCAGATACCTCTTTGATATCCTCTTTTCATTTTCTAATAAATTAATTCATTTATTTATTTTTGGCTGCCTTTGGCTGCACGTAGGCTTTCTCTAGTTGCGGCGAGTGGGAGCTACTCTTCGTTGTGCATGGGCTTCTCATTGCAGTGGCTTCTCTTGTGGTGGAGCACAGGCTCTGGGCACGAGGGCTTCAGTAGTTATGGCACACGGGCTCAGTAGTTGTGGCTCGCGGGCTCTAGAGCGCAGGCTCAGTAGTTGTGCTCCATACTGTTTTCCATACTGGCTGCACCAAATTACATCCCCACCAACAGTGCACAAGGGTTCCCTTTTCTCCACATCCTTGCCTATACTAGTCATCTCTTGTCTTTTTGATGATAGCCACTCTACAGGTATGAGGTGATGTCTCATCGTGACTCTGATTTGCATTTTCCTGATGATTAGTGATGTTGAGCACCTTTTCATGTGCCATTTGTATGCCTTCTTTGGAAAAAAAATGTTTATTCAGTTCCTCTTCTCTCATATTTCTAGTGTCAGGTTCTATTTAATTTTTGCTTCATTTATGGGACATCGTTTTGTTCCTAATAAAGTTATTTGCTGTTTCCTTCTAATAATACCACAATTTTGTGGCTTTTTTTCTCTTTCAGGCTATTCCAGGTACTTCAGAGAAGGAAAAGGCTGGTAAGTTGACATTGGTTGTGTTTTCACTCCTACCTATTTTAGAATAAAATTCCATCTTCGTATAGATATTTTATTAAATATCTAAAATGTATACATCTTGTCAGTCTCTGGGCAAAAGTTATGGTTGAATTCCTGAAAAATAAGTTTTGCTCAAAATGTAGGAAAAAATATGGTTTTCTAGCATAGGATTACATTTTGTTAGAATAAGGTGTGTACTTCTTGTAGCATTAACTGTAACTGCAACCACAACTTTTTTCTTGAGGAAAATAATTAGATGTCATTCAGTGTACTGAGGAATGGTCTTTGGACATCTGTTGTTAATACAGTTGGCCCTTCGTATCCATGGGTTCTGCATCCACAGACTCAACAAACCTGGGTTGAAAATATTTGAAAAAACAAAAAATTCCAGAAAGTTCCAAAAAGCAAAACTGGAATTTGCCATAAAGGCAACTATTTACATAGCATTTACTTTGTATTAGGTATTAGAGGTAATGTAGAGATGAATTTAAAGTATACAGGAGGATGTGTGTAGGTTGTATGCAAGCACTGGGCCATATTATATAAGGGACTTGAGCATCTGTGGATCTTGGTGTCCATCAGGGAGTCCTGGAACCAATCCCCTGCGGATACTGAAGGAAGACTATAATTATCAAGATTTTAAAAAATCTTAGTAGCTTATTTAGTAGTCCTAGAAAAAGATGTACTTGTTTAAAGCTGATGTCATGCCATCAAAAATATAATTGTGAAGCAATATGAATAGTTGTACTAGAGAAAAATTATAATATTTTCTATGCTTTGTGCTATGATTATAACTACTTAACAGTATTATGGGAAATGGATAAGGACTAATGAGAAATACAGAAATATGAAAAATTAGACTTGAATTGATGGAATTATGTGCTTTTAAAAAATCTTTTGATCCTCCTCAATATTGTCTTATGTTTTCTGTGTAATAATAATCATCTTTTTAAAAAACTGATTAAAGGTGCTTTACCAAACTTGAAGCATATCACTTAGCTCTTAGACGTGTGTAATTTTTGAGCCAATTTAAAAGTTTAGAGTATCATCTAAAAGGTGTTACGACTTCAAGTGACTTTACACTAACGCATTTGAGTTGGTCTGATAGGATTGTTATATGGGGAATGTTCTCTGTCAAGTTCAGTGATTTGATTTTTGCTGCCAGATAGTTTTCACACACAAGTTTTCATAGTTTGTGTTCTTCCATGAGCTAAAGCGTTCTCCTCTGTTTAGGCTGTGTCCGGCCTCTTCTCTCTCATAGGTTGAAAGGCAAGCCTTCAGAACAGAAGGAAAATATTGAACTGGCATCACGTGTCAGTTCAAGAGAAAAACTGCTTAGTTTATCTATGCATTGGTATTACTTGGATTAATAACATATACTAAACGAATTCAAATTACCATTCCAGAGCTCTAATACCTTCAATAATAGATGTATCAGCTATCTCATTAGGACAAGACATAAATGGTTAAGAGGGCATTTGCATCACAAAGAAAAAGAAACTTAGCCAAAGTTGTGCTTTATCTTGAGTTGTGACATTCTCTGTAATTCGCAAAAGTGGCTGCAATTTAAACAAAGTGTGTAACAGAGCAAAGTTGTCATCTTATTCCAGAAAATCAGCAAATTCTTTCATACCCCAAGGAGAAAATTAGGATAGGAATTCTTGGCTGGAGGGAAAGAGTGAGGAGGGATGGAAATGCCATTGCTTGAGGGACTGGAGAAGCAAAGACTTCTCCCTCTGCCACTAAAATGATGTCAATCTGATAGGAAGAAGCATTTCAGTTATCAAGCTTCTCTTAAAGATAATTTTATTAAAACAAAGAGCTAATTAAACAGAGAGCATAAATATAATGCAACCACCACTTTTTGTCATAATCCTGGATATTTTCCTCCCCAACAAAAACAAAAACATGAAATTAATTGTCACTATTTAATGATCTCTTTTGGTCATTTCTGTACTGCTGGGGCACAAATTTTAAAAGTTGATAACTTCCTTTCACAGAGGTTCTGCAAGACGATCTGTGAAAGGTAGGATCCACCAATGGATATGTATGACCTAACCAGGCCCCTGGATGTCCCATCTCTGATGTTTAACCCAGGATAGGCTGATTTCTGCAGAACCTGGCTTCTGTGTATTAAAATATTAGAATGATGGAAATTTACTCCACAATGGATTTTAATTTAGATTTCTTGAGAATGTACTGATTATTTTAAGAGGAAATACAATTTTGTTTGACAATATAAATATAAGAAAGAAATGATTTTTTTAATCAATGAATTTATATGTCAAGATAAAGGGTTATGTTTGAATATTTTATTCAGTTGGTAACGGATTTGCCAATTCAAAAGACAGTATGATTTATTTCAAAAAGTTTTAAAGGACCATGAAAGTCCAATCAATTTCTTCTATTTCTGAAATTTATTATGCCATATTTAAAATATTTTGTGTGTTTTATGCACAAATGTGAATCCCTTTATTCCTCTTTATGAATCTCTATTTTTAAGCTCTGCTAGACAGAGGAATGGCAAGGAAGGCAGAGGACCCACTGAATCTTCTGGGGGTTAATTGAGCCTCTAAATAGGGTTAAGCTTCATTCCCACCCATAAGGCCTGTCATTTTTTTTTTTCCCTCTGTTTTGCTAGATGAATGTAGCCTATTGTTTCTTATTAAGAAAATCTATTTTTATCTATGTGACCTCTCATCCAAGCCAACTGGAACCAACTCCACCAGGCTTTGTGAAGCTCTAAACAAAATCATTTTGGGAACATTCCATTAATAATTCTTGAGTTGCAGTTGTGTGGTTGCCCCAGTGTGTGCTTTATTTATTTTTTTTTTCATAAATTTATTTATTTTTTGGCTGCATTGGGTCTTTGTTGCTGCACAGGGCCCTCTCTAGTTGTTGCGAGCGGGGGCTACTCTTCATTGCAGTGCGTGGGCTTCTCATTGTGGTGGCTTCTCTTGTTGCAGAGCACAGGCTCTAGGCACACGGGCTTCAGTAGTTGTGGCACATGGGCTCAGTAGTTGTGGCACATGGACTTAGTTGCCCTGCGGCATGTGGGATCTTCCCGGACCAGGGCTCGAACCCATGTCCCCTGCATTGGCAGGCGGATTCTTAACCACTGTGGCACCAGGGAAGCCCCAGTGTGTGCTTTAAGTAACCATCTTCTCTTCTGATCTGTGCTGCTGTGTAAATTCAGCCTAGTGGAATCATTCTGCTGCTTGTGACAAAACCCTCCAAGGGGAGACTATTTTGAAACAGCATCCCATTGGTTCATTTATTCCACAAATACTTACTGAACAGCAACATATAGTAGGCATCATATTAGGTTTTATCAAGGAAGCAGTTATGAACAAGGCATGGTCCTTGCCTGGAAGGAACTCAAACTCTAGCTGAGCATATTTCGTTGGGCCAGCGTCCCCCTTTTCCTCTTCTCAATTGAAAAATTCTTAACCCAGGTTATTCAGAAAGCTTCCCAGGAAAAGAATCAAATAAAAATATTGTTCTCAAGAAATTCTATATCGGAATGTGTATTCTCCAGATCTGAAATAGAGTCCAATAAATTTGTTTTTAAAAATCAGAATTAATCACACAAGTATCAATATGTGTAATTGTATCCAACACAGAATAATTTCATTTAACTTCCCTTATGCCACCAGAATCTGTAAAGAGTGGGCCCAGTGCCATTGGTGTATTTTCCAGCACATCTGCTTCCTATCCATGTGGCCTTGAGCAAGTTACTTAACCTCTTCATTGTCCCATTTCTAAAGTATAAATAAAGAAGTTGCCATGTTGTTATTGTAAGGCAACAATGCTTGGCACAAAGTAGGCTCTAAAACATGGTAGCTGTTTCTTGTGGTAATGAGTTGTGCTTATAACCAGTATGTGTGCAAGCCAAATAGAAGCTAGCTGTGTTACTGCTGCTCTGGTCTGCTCCAATTCTTTTTTTTTTTTTTTACATCTTTATTGGAGTATAATTGCTTTACAATGGTGTGTTAGTTTCTGCTTTATAACAAAGTGAATCAGTTATACATATACATATATCCCCATATCTCTTCCCTCTTGCGTCTCCCTCCCTCCCATGCTCCAAGCGTTCTTAAATGCTTCCTCGGGGCACCAATTAACAGCTGAGCCAGCTGTCCATGTGGAAGAAAGAGATCACTTTCTCCAAAAGCCCCTGAGTAAGTTAATTCAGACAGAGGTCATCATAGCATAGGCAGACTTGGCCATATTGTAACATCTCTTTAGAAATTCCTAGCTCAATTAAGGTGAAATTCTCTCTAGTGAACAGATAATCTTTGATTTTCACAAAAGGTTAGTCCCTAAGAAATGTATACCCTGAGTCCCATTTTCCTAGGACTCTCCAGCACCCCTAGACCCTGGGGTAATTGGATCCTGTCTACCCAGCTCCCATCCTCCCTCCCTGACCTCCTGCACACAGTCCTGTCAACACTGCCACCTAATCATCCCGTGTCCATTCTTTCTGCCATTGTTTTAAAGCAGACTTCACTTTGCACTGGACTTTGAAACGGCATCCAGAGCTGTTTCCCTGCCTTAACTGATCATTACACCTGTTCGCTCTCTACACTGTCACCGAAGTTATCTTTGAAGAGCATCACCTGATCATATCGTTTTCTACTTCAACTTTTGTTGGGCCTCCTTACTAATGACAGGATAAGATCAAACTTTCCTGCTTGACGTAGCGGGCCATTTGTAATCTGGGTGTGGTATATGGTATTGGCTATGCCCAGTTCACCCCTCAGACCCACCCTCCACCCTGCTTCTCCCCAGTTCTGTGACCTGCAGGCAGACCAGTGGGCAAAATCAGTGGGCTGCCCTCCTTTCAGTTTTCCTGTCGCACCAGTGAGGAGGCCCAGCAAGAGACTGACGACAGTTGGGAGGACAGTACGGCCGTGAGGTTGGGTAGTTTATTCCCCGCTCGGCTTCCCAAGGGGTCACTGCTGGCCTTTTCCACCCAGGTTTCCAGGTTCTGACAACCATTCTCTCCTCTTGCCTTGTGGTTCCCCTATACCTTTATCAATAGTTCTGTTACTAAACTCCCCTCAGTTTACCCAGGGTGCCATCTGTTTCCTGCTAGGAGTCTCACTGATAAACCTACCAATGTTTTCTCTTCTTTCTATTCCTTTGTGTTCATTGGTTGGTTTGTTTGTCCAACTTCAGCCACAACATACAGCCACAGAACCCCTTCTAGCTTTGGATCTTTCTACTTCTACGTAGATCGTGCCCTGCCTTTTTAAAAATACAGATGATAGGTAAAGATAGAGGGAGAAAGAGAGAAATGACTTATCCAAGAAAAAGAAAAGATACGGACCGTGTTTTCCTTCATCCTAAATGAATATAGTTTCATCCAATCACATGAAGGAGAAAAATATCTACCCTTATGATTTAGAATGTGTTCCCTATTGCCTAGAAGCATGTAAATTAGAAAATTAGCGTTGCATTTTAGTCACCAAAATGTGACTCTCTGAGCGTATTTGAGAAGTAGCATTAAGGAGTAATACGAAATCTCTCATTCTAAAACTAAACCATAGGACACAAATTTTGTCAGACTACATGGCAGCCCATAGAAAACAGACCACAATCATGAGCCAAAAATGGCAAATTTCTTTTTGCCTTTTCTGTCTTGAAAATTCTACTTGTCCAACAATAACACCTCCTTAATGAATTATTTCCCAGGCAGGGTTAGTCCTTGATTTTTTGGTGTTCCTAGAACACTCTGTGTTTTCAATTACAGTCTTATCATCTTGCTTTGCTGTATGTTCTCTTCTCTAGGCTGTGAGCTTTTCTAGATCAGGAATGTGGTCTTTGCATGGTCCGTAATTAAAACAGCTATTAGCACATAGTGGGTGTTCTGTAAATACACATTTACCAATTAATTATAATTATCACAAAGAGGCTTTGGCTCCCATCTTAATCATTTAGAATTAACATGGTTCTAAAACTGCCCCCCTTTATGCCTATTGCCCCCACAACTGCCAAATATCTCAGCTGGGCAACTACTTAATGATGTTATTTGGGGATCTATCCCATACAAGTGTGTGAAGGGCACCATTGAGAAAGGTGACTCAGAATCCAACTTTGGTTATGTTCCTTGGTCATTTTTCTTAGAATGCTTGTTCTTCTGCCTCTAGGTTATTTTGTTGGCCAGAAAATGTTAAAAATCAAGATAATGAATAATTATAGCCTGAAACACTTGTGAAAGATAGCTTTCAGAAACATATGACAGGTTCATAGTCTCTCCAAACTTTGTGTTGTGGCTAGTAAGGCAGAACATAGAAATCAAGCACTTCTTTGTGACTCGTGTGAGGGGGAAAAATAGGATTTTCATAATTTCATTCCAAGCTCCTTGTAAACATACTAAATAACAAAGCCCAGACTTGGCGCCTTTTGGTATTAATTTTCTTGGCTGCTTTTGACCACGGAGAAGGGAAATGCAGAGGACCAAAAACAACCAAAAAAACCCACAAAAAACTGAAATGCAAAGACATTCCTCATTTTCTAGTCTGATCATCATTTCTTTGATTCAGAGAATTACCAGTGTGATCTATTCAACTCTGTCATGTTCCAGTATCAATAGATCCAAAGGGATTTGATGAAAAGACAAAACTAGAACTGCTAGATTTCAGCGTTGTTCTTTGAAAGACTGCCTTATTTTATGTCTCTATTTTAGTACAGATCAGGTCGTTCTTAGTGCTGTCTCACTCACTAGCCCGTAAGCACCTTGAAAGATGGAATTTTGTTTCATTCAATTCTGTTTCCAATGCCTGGCATTATTGTAGTTGCTTGATGTTTGGGAAATGAAAGAACAAATGACATATTAAAAAAATCGGCAAAGGGGACTTCCCTGGTAGCACAGTGGTTAAGAATCCGCCTGCCAATTCAGGGGACATGGGTTTGAGCCATGGTCTGGGAAGATCCCACATGCCGCAGAGCAACTAAGCCCGTGCGCCACAACTACTGAGCCTGAGCTCTAGAGCCCGTGCGCCACAACTGCTGAGCCCACAAGACACAACTACTGAAGCCTGAGCACCTAGAGCCCGGGCTCCACAACAAGAGAAGCCACTGCCATGAGAAGCCCATGCACTGCAACAAAGAGTAACCCCAATCACCGCTGCTAGAGAAAGCCCATGCACAGCAACAAAGACCCGACGCAGCTAAAAATAAATAAATAAATAATTTTTAAATTAAATAAATAAATAATTTTAAATAAAATAAATAAATAAATCAGCAAATACTTTATATGCACAATACTCCCAAAGCTAAGTGTAGAATCCTATCATTCTATTGTAGGTGAAGCACTTTCTATAACTGCAAAGACCCCCAGCTGTTTTACAGGGTTGGACAGGATCTGAAAATTGTCTTTATCAGGCCAGGCTGGATTTTGGCCAGCATTCCAAATTCTTTATTCCCTTTCACCCTCAGAAAATGAAATTCATTATTTCTTTACTAATGGCTTATGAACACTCACTTATTTCATTTTTCTTAGTATTATGGTCTCTGCTTGCCTGCTTTTTTATGAGAAAGGAATTTAGGGTATGCCCACACATAACCTCTCAGTTTTTCTGAAACTTAATGTAAACTAATCCATGAAAAGTTGGCTGTGCTGAGCGGGCTGTTGAGAGGAAACACATTAGCTTTTAGGTATCAAGGAATTCATGAAAAATACAAGTAAGCTATTCTTAAATGCCAGAGATCTCGAATTCATAGGATATTTTTCAATACAGATAATTTTTAAAATCTATTTCTTAACGTTCTATTGATATTTCTTTTATTACCAAGTAGGTAAAACAAAGCTACTGTATCACCAGAACCAATCAAACATATTTCCTTTTCTTCTCAATTACATTGCAAGCAACATGAGTACACGATAATTTTTCTTTTAGCAAGTTGCAATTCAGATATTACCGGGCTTCCCTGGTGGTGCAAGGGTTAAGAATACACCTGCCAAGGCAGGGGACACGGGTTCGAGCCCTGGTCCAGGAAGATCCCACATGCCACGGAGCGTCTAAGCCTGTGCGCCACAACTACTGAGCCTGCACTCTAGAGCCCGCGAGCCACAACTACTCAGCCCACGCACATAGAGCCCATGCTCCGCAACAAGAGAAGCCACTGCAATAAGAAGCCCGTGCACCACAACGAAGAGTAGCCCCGCTCGCCAAAACTAGAGAAAGCCTGCACACAGCAACGAAGACCCAACACAGCCAAAAATAAATAAATAAATAATTTAA
>NW_021703773.1:14055920-14345253 GCF_005190385.1 Monodon monoceros | reverse complement strand
ACATATATATATACTACCTCCTGCACTTAGAGTGGTTATCCAAAGGCGGCTGTATCTTTCTACAGCATTTAGTGATTCCTAAATTTGATTCATGTATTCTCTTCCCTGTCAGTCTGTGACTTCCTTAAAGGCATAAACCCCACATTTCATCTTTGTCAGCCCCTCACCCAGTGTATGATCTTGCACAGAGCAGATGCTCAAGAAATAGTTCTAAATTAATCCATTTATGTGACATACCAAACAACTCATGCAGGCACTTTGTTAATCTCTGGTCTGTCAATGACCATAACTTTTCACAGTATCTGACAGCCTTGAAATTTCTTCCTCGAAAAAGTCTTCTGCACATTTTGCTCCCCCATTGATCCCTTGAAAGAATGGCTTGTCAGCTTTGAAGAGGTGGCTATGAACTACCAGAACAGGCTAATAAGGCAGTTCTGCATTTCCATATTTTAACTCACATTGACCTTTGTTTTTTAATATCTTTATTGGAGTATAGTTGCTTTACAATGGTGTGTTAGTTTCTGCTTTATAACAAAGTGAATCTGCTTTATAACAAAGCGAATCCCATATCTCCTCCCTCTTGCATCTCCCTCCCATCCTCCCTATCCCACCCCTCTAGGTGGTCACAAAGCACCGAGCTGATCTCCCTATGCTATGCGGCTGCTTCCCACTAGCTAGCTATTTTACATTTGGTACTGAATATTTGTACATGCCACTCTCCCACTTCGTCCCAGCTTACCCTTCCCCCTCCCCGTGTCCTCAAGTCCATTCTCTATGTCTGCATCTTTATTCCTATCCTGCCCCTAGGTTCTTCAGAACTATTTTTTTTTTTTTTTTAGATTCCATACATATATATAGCTTGCGGTATTTGTTTTTCTCTTTCTGACTTACTTCACTCTGTATGACAGACTCTAGGTCCACCCACCTCCCTACAAATAACTCAGTTTCGTTTCTTTTTATGGCTGAGTAATATTCCATTGTATATATGTGCCACATCTTCTTTATCCATTCATCTGTCGATGGACACTCAGGTTGCTTCCATGTCCTGGCTATTGTAAATAGAGCTGCAGTGAACATTGTGGTACATGACTCTTTTTGAAATATGGTTTTCTCAGGGTATATGCCCAGTAGTGGGAATGCTGGGTCATATGGTAGTTCTATTTTTAGTTTTTTAAGGAACCTCCATACTGTTCTCCAGAGTGGCTCTATCAATTTACATTCCCACCAACAGTGCAAGAGGGTTCTGTTTCTCCACACCCTCTCCACCATTTATTGTTGTAGATTTTTTGATGATGGCCATTCTGACCAGTGTGAGGTGGTACCTCATTGTAGTTTTGATTTGCATTTCTCTAATGATTAGTGATGTTGAGCATCCTTTCATGTGTTTGTTGGCAATCTGTATATCTTCTTCGGAGAAATGTTTATTTAGGTCTTCTTCCCATTTTTGGATTGGGTTGTTTGTTTTTTTGATATTGAGCTGCATGAGCTGCTTGTTAATTTTGGAGATTAATCCTTTGTCAGTTGCTTCATTTACAAATATTTTCTCCCATTCTGAGGGCTGTCTTTTCGTCTTGTTTATGTTTTCCTTTGCTGTGCAAAAGCTTTTAAGTTTCATTAGGTCCCATTTGTTTATTTTTGTTTTTATTTCCATTTCTCTAGGAGGTGGGTCAAAAAGGATCTTGCTGTGATTTATGTCACAGAGTGTTCTCCCTATGTTTTCCTCTAAGAGTTTTATAGTGTCTGGTCTTACATTTAGGCCTTTAATCCATTTTGAGTTTATTTTTGTGTATGGTGTTAGGGAGTGTTCTAATTTCAGTCTTTTACATGTAGCTGTCCAGTCTTCCCAGCACCACTTATAGAAGAGGCTGTCTTTTCTCCATTGTATATTCTTGCCTCTTTTATCAAAAATAAGGTTACCATATGTGTGTTGATTTATCTCTGGGCTTTCTATCCTGTTCCATTGATCTATATTTCTGTTTTTGTGCCAGTACCATACTGTCTTGATTACTGTAGCTTTGTTGTATAGTCTGAAGTCTGGGAGCCTGATTCCTCCAGCTCCGCTTCTCTTTCTCAAGATTGCTTTGGCTGTTTGGGGTCTTTTGTGTTTCCATACAAATTGTGAAATGTTTTGTTCTAGTTCTGTGAAATATGCCATTGGTAGTTTGATAGGGATTGCATTGAATCTGTAGATTGCTTTGGATAGTATAGTCATTTTCACAATGTTGATTCTTCCAATCCAAGAACAAGGTATATCTCTCCATCTCTTTGTATCATCTTTAATTTCTTTCATCAGTGTCTTATAATTTTCTGCATACAGGTCGTTTGTCTTCTTATGTAGGTTTATTCCTAGGTATTTTATTCTTTTTGTTGCAGTGGCAAATGGGAGTGTTTCCTTAATTTCTCTTTCAGATTTTTCATTAGTGTATAGGAATGCAAGAGATTTCTGTGCATTAATTTTGTATCCTGCTACTTTACCAAATTCATTGATTCATTCATCCCTCTATGCCTAGTTTCTGGAGGGTTTTTATCATAAATGTGTGTTTGAATTTTGTCAAAAGCTTTTTCTGCATCTATTGAGTTGATCATATGGTTTTTCTCCTCAATTTGTTAATATTTTTTATCACATTGATTGATTTGCATATATTGAAGAATCCTTTCATTCCTGGGATAAACCCCACTTGATCATGGTGTATGATCCTTTTAATGTGCTGTTGGATTCTGTGTGCTAGTATTTTGTTGAGGATTTTTGCACCTATGTTCATCAGTGGTATTTGCCTGTAGTTTTCTTTTTTTGTAACGTCTTTGTCTAGTTTGGGAATCAGGGTGATGGCGGCCTCGTAGAATGAGTTAGGGAGTGTTCCTCCCTCTGCTATATTTTGGAAGAGTTTGAGAAGGATAGGTGTTAGCTCTTCTCTAAATGTTTGATAGAGTTCGCCTGTGAAGCCATCTGGTCCTGGGCTTTTGTTTGTTGGAAGATTTTTTTTTTTTTTTGTAGTACGCGGGCCTCTCACTGCTGTGGCCTCTCCCGTTGCAGAGCACAGGCTCCGGACGCGCAGGCTCAGCGGCCACAGCTCACGAGCCCAGCCGCTCCACGGCATGTGGGATCCTCCCGGACCGGGGCACGAACCCGCGTCCTCTGCATCGGGAGGCAGACTCCCAACCACTGCGCCACCAGGGAAGCCCTGTTGGAAGATTTTTAATCACAGTTTCAATTTCAGTGCTTGTGATTGGTCTGTTCATATTTTCTATTTCTTCCTGGTTCAGTCTCAGAAAGTGGTGCTTTTCTATGAATTTGTGTATTTCTTCCAGGTTATCCATTTTATTAGCATATAGCTGCTTGTAGTAATCTCTCATGATCCGTGTGTTTCTTCAGTGTCAGTTGTTACTTCTCCTTTTTCATTTCTAATTCTATTGATTTGAGTCTTCTAACCTTTTTTCTTGATGAGTCTGGCTAGTGGTTTTTCAATTTTGTTTATCTTCTCAAAGAACCAGCTTTTAGTTTTATTGATCTTTGCTATTGTTTCCTTCATTTCTGTTTCATTTATTTCTGATCTGATCTTTATGATTTCTTTCCTTCTGCTAACTTTGGGACTTTTTTGTTCTTCTTTCTCTAATTGCTTTAGATGTAAGGTTAGTTTGTTTATTTGAGATGTTTGTTGTTTCTTGAGGTAGGATTGTATTGCCATAAACTTCCCTCTTAGAACTGTGACACTGACCTTTTATTAGTAGAAATATTTATTTGTCATTTTCAATCTCCACTGAAGAAAGACAATTTATGAAAAGGCCTCTTTCTATCAGTTTTATTTACAAAGCGATGCAACTTTCATTTAGTTTGAAATCATATCTCATCATATCAGATCATCTGATGCCTTCAAATATTTACCTTTATAGACTGCCCAGTTTGCAGTTCAGTTATTTTTATTATAGCTTGAATATATACACAAATATGTACCCACAAGTTAATTGTACATTAATTCTAATTTCTTCAGAGAGGTACACTTACTTTGGAAAAGTACCTATAACTAGGTATTACTTTGACCTGTCTGAGTATGAAATGACCTAAAATTCTGCTGGTGTGACTGTACTTTCTTTCTCTTATTGACCTTCCATTGGTTTGAAGGGCTTTGATTTGTGTTTCTGTAGGCAAAAGTTTGAGCTCAACATCTCTTCCAGACTGATCCATAAACATTTGTGTTTTAGAATTAATATATGATTTTGAGATATGATTTATCTAAGTGGGAAATCTAAGACAGTAATTAACAACCGTAACAAATTAACCAATGCCCAAGAAAAGGCTGGTGCCCATATTGTTGTATGCAGGCTGTCCAGAGCACCAATCTGGCCATTTCAGGAGAATGGATTATGAATACAAGAAGCTATTTTGTCCTGACTACTGTAATCAGGTAGAAATGATCTTATAGAATTCTACAAGTGGTGTTTAAACAAAATGGTCACCAAAAGCCCACACTCGCCCACAAAATTGGGGTTTGCTTTTTGTTTTGTAATTTTTCTAACCATTGAGCTTCCCCAGAAAACACATTCCAGTGACTCCCAACTGCTAATTTTGTAAACTGTTTCTTTTTTCTTCCAATTTTGAGATATAATTGACATACAACACTGTGTACGTTTAAGGTGCACAGCATAATGACTTGACAGAGATACATCATGAAATGATCACCACAATAAGTTCAGTGAATATCCATTATCTCATAAAGATACAAAATAAATAGGAAAAAAAAGTTTTCTTGTGATGAGAACTCTTAGGATTTACTTTCTTAAGAACTTTCATATATAACGTACAGCAGTGTTAATTATATTAATCACGTCGTACATTACATCCCTAGTATTGATTTATTTTATACCTGGGAGTTTGCACCTTTTGACCACCTTCATCTGATTCCCCCTCCCTGCCCTTGTAACACAAACCTGATCTCTTTTTCTATGAGTTTGTTTGTTTGCTTGTCTGTTTGTTTTTGAAGTATATTCACCTACAACACTTTGTTAATCCTGGTGATAAACTTCTTCTTAAAACAAATGTTAAATCAGTTCTTTCTTATGGATTTAAGGAAATAGATAAATGGAGGACAACACGGTACACTTCATCATTTCTTTATCTACCTTTTTAAGTCTGTGGTCTTCTATATATTTATCCAAACGTTTTCCCTGCTGTGCTGTGATGTCCTGAAAGGCAGACATTTTCCCTGCACCTATGTAGTGCCAGCCTCTTAGGAGGTTTTTGACTTAGTGTTTGTCAAATGAATGGTTGAATGAATAATAATAGCAAACATTTACTCTGTGCCTGCACTTTTCTGAGCACTTTATAGATATGACCTCATATAATCCTCTAGCAACCATATAAGGGAGACGTAATGTTTTCCACATTAGAGAGATGAGGAAGCTGAGACTCAGGCTTCCTAAAATAACCAAAGTCACCCTATGGCCAAGGCAAGATTCAAAGCAAGCAACACAGGCTAGAGTGCTTGCTCTTAACCACTGTGCTGTACATAGTGGTTTAAGTGCCAAGACTCCTCAGGCTGATGAACAAATTTTTCCTTAATCAGACCTTTCCCTTCCTTTCCAACCTTATCTCCCATCCTCCCTAACTTGCACCTTCTGCTGTAACCATGGTAGCAGCCTCGCTTTTCTCCTGAATTTGCTTCTACATAACTTGACCTTTGTTCCAACTGTTTCCCTTCCAGAAATTAACTCCCCCATCCCCCAAGGTCTCATTTGGGTCCCACCTTCACCCTGAAGTCTCCTATGACAACTCCTGCTCATGATAATTTCATATTTTTTGAAATGATACACCTATAGCGTATATAGTCTGTACTGGTCATTTTCATTCTTAATCACATGTGGATTGTCATTGTCCACTGAGTGTGTTATTTGTCTCAGCTTTGCCTCCCAACAGTCTTGTCAGCATCCTTTTAAAAAGCACTGGGACTTCCCTGGTGATGCAGTGGTTAAGAATCCACCTACCAATGCAGGGGACACGGATTCGAGCCCTGGTCTGGGAAGATCCCACATGCCATGGAGCAACTAAGCCCGTGTGTCACAGCCACTGAGCCTGCGCTCTAGAGCTGGCAAGCCACAACTACTGAGCCCACGTGCCACAACTACTGAAGCCCACATGCCTAGAACCCATGCTGTGCAACAAGAGAAGCCACCGCCATGAGAAGCCCATGCACCGCAACAAAGAGTAGCCCCTGCTCGACGCAACTAGAGGAAACCCGCATGCAGCAACAAAGACCCAACACAGCCAAAAATAAATAAATTAATTAATTAAAGCAATCATTAAAAAAAAAATCTAAAAACACTTAGCGTGCACCAAAGAGGAGATTATTGAATTAATAGACTTTATTTTTTAGAGCAGTTTTCGATTCACAGAAAAACTGAATGGGAAGTACAGTTCAAATTATATGACCTTCTTTTAAAGCAAACTATGGACATAGTAAAAAGATCAGGAGTTGCCAGGGGTTAGGGAAAGTGAGGCATGAATCGATGGAACACAGAGGATTTTTAGGGCAGGGAATCTACTCTGTGATGCTTTAATGGTACAGCATGTAGGCTTTTCATACTGGCTTCTTTCACTTACACATATGCATTTCAGGTTCCTCCATGTCTTTTCATGATGTAATAGCTTGTTTCTTTTAAGTACTGAATTAACATTGCTTTGTCTGGGTATACCACAGTTAAAGGTGCTTATTTAACACATTTTTAGTGTAAAAACTTTTTAAACTCATTGATCATAAAATATATTACACAGTCCACTTTTGTTAACTTTTATCCTTTCTTCTTTAGGCAAAAGTAACTCTCTTCTCTTAACCATTGATCATGATTTCTTCATTTCTCTCCTTCGGAATTCTCCAAGTTTTCAAAAGAAAAATACTACTACTAAATATGTTATCAACAGCTGTTATTTGCTGTGTACCTACCTTGCCATCTCTGAGATGCTTCCTCTGTATTATCTTTAGTACACACTAAGCTCCACAGTACATGACTCTCTCTTGCTCCAAAGCTGATACTTTTTCTACCTCTTCCTACCTAACAGCACCATTAATTCTAATAAAAGTATGACCAAAATTAATAAAACTGTAATAATTCATATAGTTTATATGATCTACATATTTCTGCCCTTATGCCTTTGCTCCTGAAGTTTAATGTCCCCCAAATACTCTTCTATTATTTTTTTTGCCAAATCACACGCTTCCTTCAAGGATTCGCTTGAGGGCCTCTTTTTGCCCAAGGCCTCCTCAATTGCTCTTCTCTTGGATGAACTCTTCCTTTGAATCAGACAGATTTCACTGCTCATTTTATCTTCCGCCCTGGAAAGGGGCAGCCTATGTGCACTGTGACCCCCCTATCCTAACCCATGACCAGAGTCCACTGGACTGGGGGCAGGCGGGTGGGGTGAGGGGCACATGTGACTCAAGGTCAGAGAAAAACTGAGTGACCTGACAGGTGGACAGTCTCCTTCTCTCTCTCTTTCCCTCCTCCTCGTCCTCTTCCTCCTTCTCTCTCCCTCTCCCTCTCCTGCATATTATGATCCAGACAGACTCAATCAACCTGCAACAGGTGCTTTGGCTGAAAGTTCACATATAGTGCTAGGTGGAGTCACAGAGAAAACCATTCTGCAAAGAGGAGCGGGATAATGGGGCAACTGAGCCAATAAAGTAAAGTTAGAGACAATGCAAACTAGAGAAAGAGATGGAAAATTTAGCTGCATCTGTCCCAGGTGACTCCCTAGGTGTCAGCTGCAACTCTCAGGAGGTCTCTACCCCACACCTGCAGGGTATCTCTGTATCCTCGTGCCTCAGGCTTTTAGTTAGACCTAACATGAAAGAGTTCCTTGCACTCAGATGATTAGACATCCTTCTCCAAATTCCTATTGAATATAATTAGTATCAAAAATAGTCTATCATTTAATTTTACCTGCCTCACATTATTTTCTGCTTCATATATATATGAAGCCTTCAAAGTATAAGCAGCCACAGTGAAGAACCATGGCATATTTTGGTCTCCTGTTTATAGTTTACTCTAAAAGATCTAACAAGAACTACATATATAGTGGATGTTCAATAAAATTATAATTTTTCACAGTTATACTGCCTTTTTAGGCCACAGAACTATATCACTGCTTTGTAATTACCTTTCAGCCCATAGAACATGTCTCCCCTCTTTCAGCCACCCTCAACCACATCAACACCATCATATCTTGTATTTACCTTTTGAAATCACTTAACGTCATCCTGACCATGCCATTTGGTTTTTAATGTGCGTTGTAATTTGTTTGAGTCAAGTGCTGTTTCCCTCAACAATTTCATCTTTTCAGTAGACTAGCTTCACATTCTCTCATTCCACTGAATGTAATTAGTAAGATATTAAATAATAAGAGTTAACAATGTAAAACCAAAAGAGGAAAGAATACAAACAAACAAATGATCAGGGAGTGAGACAGTTGATACATTTTTTAAAATAAGCTGCCTTTAAAAGAAAAAAATCTGAATTCTACTAGACTTACTTGTATTTTATGACTTAGCATTTTTTTATTTTAAAAACTCACCTACGTTTGTGGGATGTGGGGGCATTTCTATGACTTTTTTTTCCCTAAGACCACCAATGACTGCATTCCAGCTGCAATGAGGGAAACAGTAGCTTTCCTCTGTGCAAAACAAAGTTCAGCCAGGTGACTGGAAGGGGGAATATAAGGGTTTTCTTATTTTGTGACTTTGGTGAATCGAGATGCCAGCTTATTTATTATATCATGAAACTGTCATTGTTTTGTAATATTTTTGAGCACCAAATTTGGGGGCCTTTAAAATAAAGTCTGATGTGTGGCCCTGACTCTGAGATGGCAGTCATCGCTCTGCAGCTAATCAGGAGCCATGCTTCCAGATGGTCCCTGACAGCAGAACATAAACAGAGCAGCGACCCTGCCATCCTCACAACGCAGGCAGCGCCCTGGCCTTCTGTGATGTGGACACAAGGACTGTGACAAAGAGACGTTAGAAATGTCTTTCGCAATGGAGATATCCGACACACAGACAAATACCTTCAGGCGTTCCAAAGGCGCTCCCATCTGGAATGGAAGCTAGTTTTTAAAAAGTAACTGCAGATCACAGATAGCAAGACTTTTTCCTAGAGGAAACAAAATATAAAATTTCAGCAAAGGAGGTTTAGTTAGATTACATATAGAAATTAGAAGGAAGCCTTTTTTTTTCCTGGTAGAACTTAAGTGAGCCAGGCTGACAGCACAGATCCATAGGAAGAATTCCACATCTGGAAAATCTTTGCTCCATCTGTGGTAGGTTTCCAGCCTCTTGCTCTTTCTTTACCATTTCCCATGACTTCAGCTTATCTCCTTTCTGTTTTCTTTAGTGAAATTATTTAACCCTTAGGGGTTTCAGGTTTTTGTTTTGTTTTGTTTTTAAGAGGAAGGAGAGCAAAGGAATACCTCATAATGTTTTTGTGATTCTCTAGAATTTAGCCTGGTTTATATTTGTTTAAGTGTCTGCATAAGTGATATAGACGTTAAAAAAATATATGTGTCTGGTCAATTCTATGGAATTATATTTTAGAAATACCTTAGGTAGACAGTGCTTTGATTTTCATTTTAATAGATTGAATACTGGTGTTAATCTTACAATTTGGGAGTCTTATTTTGTTTGCCTCAAATAATAGATGTTAATATCATAGAGCACAAAGAAATAAAGTTACATATTCGTATCATAGAACTCATTGATACCATATTTAATATAATTAACAAATAATATTTATGATTGAATCTCACTGAATCCCCTCCTAAGCCTTAAAAATGTTACATGGCTTAGATGTTTGGATTTTCTTTTCTTGTCTGTCCTTACACTTTCTCTTAGGAGTCTCATCCAAATAAAGATATGTCTGCACAATCTCCAGCCCTAGTTACTCAGCCAAACGACCCACCTCATTTCCAACCGCCCCTGAGACTCCATCACAGGAATGCCCACACTCTCCACATCCTGCACTTTCTACTTCAGTGTCTTTGCTAATACTGTTACCTTTTCCTAAAATTTCCTTTTATACTATCTCAAATTTCTGTATATACCTCCTCTTTGAAAGCTTCCAAGATTTCCACTACTCTGAAATGAGCCCTTTTTCCCGGAACTCTCAATACTATATTTGAAGTTCTCATAAGGTTTTTATCCTTTTATGCCTTTTGTTATGATTATTAGGGCTTATTTTTTCATATTATATAATAAAATCCATGTCTGATTTATCTTTGAATGTCTTACACATAAAGAACATTTATAAATTTTCTGCTTGAAAGAAAAATGGACTTTTTAATTGAAAGTAAAAGCATACTCTCTTAATGTAAGATTTGTTAAAATGTGCCTCAAATTTTTCTAGAATATTTGTTTTAAAACGCAGATACCTGGATTCCTCCACGCTTCCTGAATCAGAGTCTCCTAGGCCCAAGAATCTTCAATGTAATCTACTCTCCAGGGAATTCTTATCCACACTGAAGTTTAAGGATCATTGCTTAATGTCAGTGAAGGCTTCCCATTTATTCTTCTTCCACATGCATATAAATTTCATTATGTACTTCAGAGTTTGTACTGCATAACAAAATCCTAAGGCTTAAGAAAAATTATCATGACACTGAAAGACTAGAGAAATGTCATATTTTATAAATATAATCAGAAATATTTCTGAATATCTATTTTTACCAAATAGTGTGCAGGGCTTATAGAACTGTTTAAGACACTAGCCTCAGAGAGCTTATGGTAAATGTGAGAGAAAAGATACACACATATGAGAAGTTGATTGAACAAGCAAAGTAATCAAAGATGCCCTATTGTGTCATATAGTTTCACATATTTGCCACTAGCCAGCCTACTCATTGCCTAATCAAACAAAAATAACAGCATTTTAAAGCAGTGGAAATAACTCCAGATGCAGACATGATAGGAGGAGATAAAAAGAATAATGACTGCAATGAGGAGCTAGAGGTCCTGGTTGTTCCCTCACTCACATTTGATAAGGAGATGTTTATCTGGACCAGGTTCTTGTTTTAGATATAAATTTCTCTACAGCCCTACACCCCTCTCCTCCTCTCACAGAGCTGACCTTCATCTTGGAATCTCCCAGCAAGTATTAACAAGCACCCCATAACAGGAATTCCAACCACTGTGAGATGGGGGGTATTTGGAGGTGAAGGAATAAACTATGCAGTGGTGACTCTGAACAGTCAGATGACAGAAGGCCTGGATGACTTAAGGAAAAGGAAGAGATTTCAGGAGTGAAGATGTTCAGAGAGGGAAGTGGAAGAATGACACAAACAAACATACCTTATTTGCAATTTTGGAATCCTAGAAACAGCCCAAGTGACACTGAAAAATCACTACCATATATTGCTGACAACTGATGTAAATATTATAATTATTTAGTAAGTCTACAGTCTTTAGCTTCCCCTCAGTGGACCCTATTATCCCTACTCCAGGTTAATCCAAGTCCAGGCAAGTGTCAGCCCATTCTTACCCTCTTTCTCTCTCTTCCTTCCACCAAAAAGCTGAGGGCCAGGGTTAAAGTGGGGGAAGGACTGGGAACAAGTGATGTCGATATATCTTGCTTTTCCTGCCTCTTCTGTTTAGTTGGCTCAGGATTTCCTTGTTCTAGACCTTGAGGACACATCCCTTGAGAATGCCTCCAGGCTGCTGGGCAAGATAAGTAGCAACAGCTAAGTGGTAAGAAAGTCAAGAGATTCTAGACATTTAGCTGAGAGAGGTCACCTGGGCTGGAGTGATCCAGAAAGGATCTGGGGAAACAGAAAGCTGTGAAAAACTGGAAAGGAAGACCTGAGCCATTTCTAGGCAAGGAAAATGGTATTGGCAAAGTTAGGCTAGTGGGAATGCACAAGGCACCATGATGCAGTGGTGCAACCCAGCCAGCAGGAGCACGGAGTTTGTGTTTGGAAGGAGAGAAGATTGGAAAAATGGGATGAGTCCAGACTCCAACAGGCCTCAGAGAGTAATTATAATTTTCACTAAGAATAGTCAATCTTTTAAAATTAATCAGTGGTATTAACCCAGCTGCAAAGATCTAGACATCCTTATTCTTAACTCTTTATTAAGCAGTTTAGAAAAAGAGACAGAAACGGTTTTCAATGATGAGCTACAATACCAGAAACCCATTAGATAGCAACTGTAGTCACTATTGAAAAGGACTTTTAATATGTATACATCACAGTGGATTTAGTGAAGAGGTTAGAAAAAAGTCAGAAGATTTTGAATTATGTTTTTGTTTTGATGATACACTTTTGAAACTTGAATTGTGCTTTATTATAATTCGACCATTGCTCATGATAATAAATAACAAGTGACACCATTAAGATAAAAAAGAGATAACATATGAATTTAGAGAACTAAAGAAAAGAGCTGCTTCTAAAGATTTTAGAGCAAATCATCCTCCTAAGAAATGCTAACCATTTCTTAAAAACTAGCTAGATTAAAAGGAGGCTTACTTTAAAACAAGCATACTTCACACTAAATGACAAAATCGCCTGATCTGTTTCCTACCATCATCCATCCTTTGTTTTTCTTCAAATATTTCAGTTTTGGATGTTCTTGCATCACCGATGATCTATAGTCTTGGTGGTAGACATGAACCACTTACTGTGCATGAAATTTCCAAAGGCAAAAAATACTTCCGTTTCCTTTAATGTTTTGTTTTGAATTTCCAATTTGAGATATTAACAATTCTTTCCATGTTGCTTTATTTGTAAGCAACAAATAGCAAGAAATGTGCAAATACTGACAATTGTTTAATTCAGCGTCTGATTAAACACTTCACAAAACAATGTTTTACCTTTTCTCTCTGTGTAGATACAAGATAGCTGAAGTACCACCCCCTTGAAATACTCAAGCAATCATTTTCTCTAGATGCGTTATACATACATTTAGAGCAGGGTTTCCTAAACTATTCATGGTGACCAACTGTTTTTCAATCTCTCATGGACACATATCATTTCAAAATACAATGAAGAAAAGAGTGCTAGAAAAATAAAATTGGGGGAAAAACACAAAACAGAAAAAAATAGAAGCCAAAGTATGTTATCATTAGATTCAACAGACATAGAATTACTCTGTCAAACGACTACAGATGTTTCTAAATGCTTCCTCTTTATTTCTGTGCTCATCTCTGACCATCTGTCCAGACCCTGACCATCTGGACAGATGGTCAGAGATGGCCACACATTGTGGCCACTGGCCACACACTGAATGGTCTCAGAGACCAAGAAGCCCAAGGCAACAATGAGTGTGAGGGAAAATTAGGGTCAGAACTTCCCAAGTCTCCAATTCACATTTAGGGAAGCAGTGCAGGAACAAACAAAAGTAAAGGAATTTGTCCAAAAGAAGAACTTGCTAAAAACTCCACTGCCCTTCACCATCTTCTTTTTTTCCTTCAGTGGGGACCAGCTCAACCTTCACTTCAGATGCCCTTTTTCAGTGAAGTTTGCACACTGTCATTTCCTGTACAGCTTAATTTATGCAAATGATTGCTAATGTTCATCTCCCCTAATTCTACTATTTTTTTTCTCAAGGCTTTTCTTTTTTACTTTCTTCTTCTGACTTGTCTTTCTTTAGCTTTTTGTAAGCCAGTCAGAAGAATAAGAGTTTCACTTTTTTCCTTTTTTCTCTCTTCTTGTTTAAAATGTTCAAGAAGAGATTTTTGGCTTATTTTTTATCAGGAAGAAACCATATGTTCTTTTGCTGACATTGTTAGAGAAATGCCTGTTCACTTAAATAAGCATTTTTAAAAGTTCCATTAGGTACGCTGAAAAGGAATATATGGCCACACAATTAGGATATATTATATCCTAATATAATAGTGCAATTCAATAATAACCTATTATGATTGAGTTGAAATGTTTTTATTGTTTTGGTTACTAACATGCCAATACTAATAACACTGCATGAAATGATACTAATAACTATTCATAGAATAAGTCTTTCATGATACTATTCAAATCCATTTTATTATTGATCACATCTGAAGTGCCTTATTATAATTCTCTTATATAATTTGATCTAATAACACAGCACTGGGAATGTCATTTCTGTAGGTACATACTCCGAGACAGTGATCATTCCTTAAGGAGCAATTCCCCACCCACCTCTCTGTGAAGGCGTGTATCTGATTTTCAGAGAATTCAGAGTTCTGATGATTTGCTTTTGTCAGAGAATTTTCAGCAAGATCAAAATTTGAATACTGGGTTTCTATTTCCCAATTCTATCACCTCCATATGTTCTGCAAAATGCTTGTTCATAAAATCCACTGATTTTTTTTCAGTTGGATGGTTTCTTTTTTGCTCTTTTTGATTTGTAGAAGTGCTTTATTTATTATAGATAGTAACACTCTATTGGTTACTTATGTTGCAATTATTTTCCTGTTTTCCAATTTGCTTTTTTTCATTACCCTCAAAAAATCCCTCAGGTACTTTATAGCATACCTCACCCCACCTTCACCCCCATTCCTAAACTCTGGCAAGCCCATCTCTGTCACTATAGTCATGCCTTTTGTAGAATTACCTATAAATGGAAAAAGGTGCTGTATATATTCTCATACAAGTATTGTGTAAACACATGTTACTATTTCTCTTGTGTTATACCCAGAAGGGGAGTTAGTTGGTAAGGGCATATTTAACTTTATAAGATACTTCCAAACTATTTCCAAATTGGTTAAACCATTTCGCATTCCCACCAGCAATGAAGAAAAATTCCAGCCGCCCCATATCCTCTCCAATACTGTACTTGGTATGGTTAGTCTTTTTAATTTTAGTGTGTAGTGGTATTTCAATATGATTTTAATTTTCATTTCCCTAATGACTAATGAAGTCAGTCATCTTTTCATGTACTTATTGGCTATTCATATATCTGCTTTTATAAAGTGTCATTTCAAAACTTTTGCCCCTTTGTTAAAGTCTGGTTATTTGCCATTTTGTTATTGAATCATAAGGGTTCTTTATATATTCCGAAAACAAATTCTTTATTAGATGTGTTTTGCAAATATTTCCTCCCAGCCAGTGGCTTGACTTTTTCTCTTCTTTGTAGTGTTTTTAAAAGAACAGAGGTTTTTGTTCCATTTTGTTCTCTCTCTCTCTCTCTCTCTCTCTTTTTTTTAAATGATTCGTGCTTATTGAGGCCTAAGAAAGCTTTGCCTAACTTAAAGTCACAAAATTTCTTCTACAGGTCTTAGAGTTTTACTCTTCATATTTAGATCTCTGGCTCATGGTCCATTTAGAGTTAATGTTTAAGGTGTGAGGTAAAGGTGGAGGTTTATTTTTTCCCATATGGTTACCCAGTTGTCCCAACAACATTATTGAAAGAGATTATCCTACCCCATTGTCTTCCTTGGCTTTTTTATAAAAGATCAACTGGACATGTGGTATGGACCTATTTCTGGAATCTTTATTTTGTTCCATTGGTCTATATGTCTGTCCTTAAATCAGTATCACCCTTCCTTGATTACTGTCAATTTATAGTAAGTCTTGAAATCAAGTAGTGTAAATCCTCCAAAATTGCTCTTCTTTTTCAAAATCTTTTTGGTTCATTTAGGCCCTTTGTATTTCCAAATAAATTTTAGAATCAACTTCTCAAGTTAAAAAAAAGAACCTTATGGAACTTTGATTGATTCTGTGTTGAATCTATAGATGATTACAGAGAGAAATGATACCCTAACAATGTTGAATCTTCAAATTCATGAACATGGTATATCTCTCTATTTATTTAGGTCTTTAGTTTCTCTCAGCAATGTTTTATAGCATTTAGTGTACGAGTTTTTGTATACATATTTGTTAAATCTACCTCTAAGTATTTCATATTTTTTAATATCATAAATGATATTTATTTTAATTACAATTTTTCATTGCTAGTATATGGAAATACAATTGATTATTGTATATTGACCTTGACTCTTGTGACCTTGTTAAACAAACCTTTTATTTCTAGTTAATCCACCTAGAGATTAATCCATTTTATTGATCTTTTCAAAGAAACAGATTTGATCTTCCCTATTGTTTATCCATTTTCCATTTCCATGATTTCTGCTTTTATCTTTATTATTTCCTTTCTTCTGCTGGCAGATCCAGAGCAGCCATTTTTCTGCCACTAATTTAGCCCCACTACTGAGGCATGACTCTTTTGGGGATTTCATCCAGTGCCCCAGATTACACAAGGTCTCTTCATGCCAGCTGGTGGGAACAGAAACTAATCCTAGCCTTGTGTGACCAGGAAGTTATCTGCCTACTGACTTCCAATACCTCTTTCCTCGGCTTGGGATAGTTCCTTCTTACACCTGTGCCAATCAGTATTCAGTCAAAGCTTTGGGGAGATCCCCCTGCAGATCTGCAGAGCTCACTCTCTATGCCGCTCCCTTTGACCTACAAATTCTAGCTGCCTCAGTCTCCACGAACTCTGATCTTTTTCACCTCAAGACTGCCAGGTTATGTTTGGTTTTCCTGTTTCTACTCTGTGGCCCAGAAACTTCTCTCAGGCAGTAGGTTGGGGCAGTATAGCTCATCTATTTTTTTTTTTTAACCTTCTTTCAGAGATTACAGTCCTGCATTACCTATTTTACATTTTCTGAAAAACAGTGTTTTGTATTTGTGTGTGTGTGTGTGTGTGTGTGTATTGTGTGTATTGTGTTTATGAGCAGGATCCCTTCGTGGACAAAAGCTAAGTCAAACTATAAAAGAGTTTTTTTATAAAAACATTCAAGCCTGTTAGTATTGGCAGTGTTTTGGGTCTTGTCACAATATATGACATTTATTGGAAGGGTGTAATCAATAGGTTATATTAACATAGACAAATATTTGGATTCCTATTCCATCTGACTTTGAAATTATGCCTGAATGTATATGCTTGATATACCATTCAGCCATCATCCAAAATTGCTTTTGATTTTATTATTAGTGTAGCATGTTGTTTGAGGTTATTGTTGATTGTTATAATCCAGAGGATAATCCTATCTGGCATTCTTTACCGAGATTTGTGGCAGTGGACTTACATAAAGGTAAAATAAAACATTTGAATATTTTATTTATTTCTCAGAAGGAAGTCTTATAATTCAGAATCAGCAAGAGGTTATTTTTTTTTGGTCCCAATCTCAATAAAAATATACATAAAATAGCTAGTATGAATTGAAATTAATACAATTTAAAAGCAATTCAAGTAGTCATAATATACTTCTGAGTAAGCAGAGAAATCACTGTAATTCTATGTCATAATGCTAGACTCCTTTAATTAATAACATACTGGAATTTTACACTGAAGAATGAAGGATAGGAAACTAAAAGGATAAAAGGAAGAATTTTAAATTAAAAGAAAATGAAGAATAAGAAAAAGGAAATCATTTTCTTCTGAGGTTTTTACTGTACCTAAAATTTATGGTACCATTATTCCTATTCTTTTATAAGGAAATATAAATTATAGATGCATTATTTCTTTAGTCTTAGTATTGGTGAGGTATCCTTGTTGTTTTTTCTATAGAAATTAAAAATATTTTAACCTTCTGAAATCATAACATAGAAGAAAATCTGAAATTATTACATTAAAAAAATTCTGGGAGCATCATTACTTCCTCTTCCTATTCTCTAATATCTTTTATTTCCTGTATCTTTGCCAAAAATTCCAGTATAGAAAATGAGTCAACTACAGAAAATAAAAAAGAAATAATTGAGAAAGGAGTAAACCAAAATAAACAAATGAACAATTCCAAAGAAATATATTCAAAGCCACTTGAAAATAGCTTGAGGAAAGGATAAAAATGGGCAATTAATTTACTAATAGTTAAGATTCTGTTGAGGTAATTTTTAGAAGTGGAATGAGACCATCTAGCCCAGTAGAATTATTTAACCTTTTTGTTCCACTTCAATAGGAGAGGCCTTATCCTGTGTGATTCTGATATTCACCAGTTCCATCTTCTGCTCTGGGCCAGAATCAGTGAACTAGTCAATCCCATCTTTAGGAGTTGTGAAAATACTGTCTCAAGATCACAAGGCCGTCAACGGGCAGGACTGAAATGAAGCCTGTTTCTATCTTAGTCTGTTTTGGCTGATTTAACAGAATACCATAGACTGAGTGGCTTATAAACAACAGAAATTTATTTCTCACAGTCTGGAGGCTGGGAAGTCCAAGATCAAGGTGCAAACAGATTCAGTGTCTGGTGAGGGCTGACTGCCTGGTTCATAGACACCGTCTTCTTGCCGAGCCCTCACATGGCAGAAAGGATAAGAGAGCTCTCTGGGGTCTCTTGTATAAGGGCACTAATCCCATTCATGAGGACTCCACCCTCATGACCCCATCACCTCCTAAAAGCTCTACTGTCTAATACCATCACATTGGGGATTAGGTTTCAACATATGGATTTGTGAGGGGGGACACAAACATTTAGTCAATAGCAGTTTCCTTTCTCACAAGCAAGGTGAATTTTCTCAGCCCAGGTGAACTTTGTTTCAGAAAGTACAGATAGTAATGAGATTCCATAGTTGAAAAGGAAATAAAGTATTGTTGCATCAGTCAAGAAGAAAAGGAAGTCTTTCTCTCTTTCCTTATATTCACTTCCTGTTCTATTACACCCTTTCCTCTTCTACATTTATTCAACACTATGCCCCAAACAAGTTGATTTTACTCTGAAAGATAGTGTGATTTGGTATATATCAGTAGTTGCAGAGAATCAGTCTCTGAACTTCTTTGATCACTAACTCCCATCAGTAAAACTTTCTGAGCATATACATTTCTTTATAATTAGATCATAAATCACTATACTTATGTCCTTTGCACATTTGACAAAAATAGAAATATTTAAATAACTATATACATAGATACAGATTCTAAGATTTTCTTCCTGCCTTCTAAGGAGGACCTTGTCTGCCCCCAGGTCAGATATCACCAATTTGAAGAAAATTGTCATTGTGGTCTATTGGTCTATCAAGCATAAATAGATACCTAATAGTGTACACAACCTTGACTTGAGCCCTTTGAGAACATTTGAGTTTGTCACAAAAGAGATTCTCAACGAATTCAGTGTAACCCTTAGGGTCCCAAATGCAGAAGCAATTAAGAAATAAAGTTGCCAGAGCAAGTGTACTAATGATGGTCATGCTAACTAAACAAAATTCAAAGTGAAACAGTCATTGGCAGCATGTAATCTACATGCTAGATGTTGTTCACTGGAGCAAACAGAAACCATTTACACCTTCCCCAGAATTTCAGAAGCTTCATATTATGAATTCTCCTTGTCATGGGCTTCTGGATACCTACCTAATGGAAGAGAACTCCCTTTGTGGAGTTACAGCCCTTGAGGCCGACCTGTAGGGCCAGGGTAGACACTGTCATTCACTAAACCTGCTGTCCTGTTGCAGGGGCTGGATCGCTCACAGTACTTAACCAAATGGAGTTTTAGTAATTTCCTTCCTGTACCAAAGACCTAGATCCATGCATGGCAGTGACTCTAAATAAACATTCCATTTCCCTTCATTATTCACATTGTTTTGAAGGAACCTACCAGAACTTCAGGTAATCCTAAATGTTCTAACTGCTCCAAAGAAGGCATAAATAAGTTACATCAGCAAATGAGAGTGGTCATAAGGCCCAAGTGGATTTCTGTTATACGGGCTTGGAAAAGAAGATGTCCCTGTCATTAGATCGAAGCACACAGCGCCTAGAAACACTATAAAATTAAAAGGTTTGTTTGCAGTAAGAAGATGAAATTTATAAATTAGACAAAATTAGATAATATCTGTAATACATTACCAAAGTGGGATGATCTTCTTAGATGGACAATACTAGAGATGTACTTAAGCCAGAATCTCTAGCTTAGTATACTGACGAGAATCTCTGCTCTCCAGGGATCTAGAAGAGTTTGCAAAGCTTCCCCAGGTCAGAGGGCAGCTCCACCAATGGCTGAAACTAGCCCTTTATCACAAAAAGAAGGCTCTGAAAAGCAATCAGAGCATAATGTTGCTATTCTGACTGCTCTTGAAATTCCCAGTGGGATCTTGAAAAACACCAAATGACTTCTCACATTCCCACTCCTCCCATCTGCCCAGCTGAGGCCAACACTAATTATCACATACTATCTTCACCTCTCACAGTTACAGGAGATTTGGATTATCTCAAATGTGTAGAAATAAAACTTGGGGAGTTATTCTATAAACAGTGAATTCTGAAAAGCACTTTTTCTGTGTGGAACATTTCTAACAGCCAATAAACACAGACAGAAAACAGAAATAAAAATAATTTAAAATTGGCTGTCTATTAGAATGGCTTTTTACACTATACCCATGATATGTGGCCAAGATTCATCCATAAGGACTTGAAATAGCCTCACAATGAAATTTGGATTTAATGAGTTTTTAGAAATGAGGGACCAAGTTGCCAGCCCCACTTTGGGCTATGGTTAAATCAATAATGAAAGCCCACCTTGCTGGAAAACATTTAGCTGTGTTCCTCCTCTCCAATCATCGATCAATAAATGTTACATTTATGTTGGTAAGTTTCCTTTTTTAAAAGACATAAAAACCTTTCAGATAGCTTAGGTCATTCTACCTAATGGAACTTGTACTTAGGATAAGTAGATTTTTTTCCAAGAAGCAAAGTACTAGGAGTATTGTCCTGGAAAGCGAGTGCTGCAGAGGAGAAGGAGGGTCATTTGGGAACACTTTGGAGCTCAGACTTGAATCCTCCATCATTAGACAGTATGTGTTGACTTGATTGTCTTGGTTCTCTTGACTCATTGCCCTTGAGTTTCCATAGCTAGCATCACCTAAAACTCATCTGAAACTCAGGCTTCTTCCTCTACACCATGGGTCCAGCGGTGATTTTATTTGGATAAGATTATGGAGCTTTGGCCCATAGCTTAGTACCAACTGAGCCTAGATAGTTTTAATGAGTCATTACCATCACTATCATTCGTTTCTGACCATTCAAATTGATTGGGAGGCTAATGAGCTTTGGATGCAGACAGTTCTGGGTATGAATCCTGGATCTGCCAATTACTATCTGACCTTTTCTCTCTGTGCTTCAGTTTCCTCGTCTCTAAAGTGGAGATAACAACACCGATAGTGGTCTGTATAACAACAGTAGTGGTCTATATACATGAGTCTATAGCCAGTGCTAGAAGAGTTTGTGGTACATCATAGGTGCTCAGTAAATGCTATTTCCCCTTTATTGCTCCCCCTTCCTTTCTGCATTTGGGTATAGAAAATCTTTGTGCCATTATAGTCAGTCACTTTGCATGACTCAGACAATCAGTTGTTGATATCGGTGCTAGGAATGACTGTATGCCCCTGACTCTGTCATAGTTCTATAAATTCAGGTGAAGTCAGTGCCTAAGACGATTTAGGAATCCAGGCTACCTTTTCCTTCTTTGTGCTCCTTTGCACATGCTTCGATCATAGAACTAATCACACTATTTTGAAATGATTTGTGGCCAATGTGATTCTTCCTCCTCAGAGACAGAGCCAGTGTCTTATTCATCCTCAACATCCCCATGCCTAACACAGTGTGTGGTTCGCTGCTCGTGCTATGGTTGCTTCATGCTGCTCCTCTGCAAAAGGGGTCCGCATAGACCTGTCCTGTTCCATGTGACCAGGAAATGAGTCAACCTGCTTCAAGGTACCCAGACTTCTTTGAAGGAGAAACACACACACACACACACACACACACACACACACACACACAGACTTTGGGTACTTCGCTTTAGAATGGACCCGGGTATTAGGCAGTCAAATTTTTTGAGATTTTATGGAGAATTTTCCCTTGGGATTGGCTTCCACAGGCACAGAGGTCTACACACCTCAGCAGCTGGTACTTATTGCCTCCTAATCTATGTCCGGCCCAATAATAAGGCAAAGAAGTAAGTATCTACCAGAAGCACGTTGGTAGAGCATGAACAATCTGGAAACAATACAGTTTAGGACACATGGGTTACTAACAAGCAGCGGTACTAGTGTTAGTTGTAACTCATGAGCACAATTGCACTAATTTAATCATCATCCTTTGAATAATTCAGCTGTCAAAGTTGATGGGAAAGAGGATGCGCGCTGTGAAAATTTGGAGACTGAAAGATGATTTCATGTATAAAAATAATTATGATTAGCATTTGCGTGGTGCCGTGCAATTTATGAAGTGCTTTTACAGCATTATGTAATTTCGCAAAAGTGACGAACTAGCCCTTAGATACTATCTGATGCCATAATTAAGCCTCCATGCCAAACACTGAAAATTATAATATTGGATTTAGGGGACAATAAAAAGAAAGAGAGGATTATTAATGCATTGAAAGGTAAAATATCAGCCAAATTCATTGGCAGAGAAATTGATTCATTTGGCGTTTTAGAAACTCAAGAACATATCTTGTAAAAGAAGCAGTTGGCCAATATTTTGATTTCATGGTGCTTGGCACTACTTATTTTTTAACTTCTTTTGGGCAGAATTTTTGATGTGCCATTATAACGATGAAGTTTGCTTACTGGGAACCAAAAGATTCACAAAATCAGGGGACATTTGATCCTTATTTAGAATTATCTGATGAAGCCACTGAGTGTAAGTAGAAGCACAGTTAGAGGGGAATTACGAGGAGCTGATCAATATTAAGTTTAAAACTCAGGTGTCTGCTTCCTAGCCGGAATCCAGACCGATGTGAAGAACGTTCATTACAGCCTATCTCCTTCCCACAAACACGACTAAAGGCTGGACTTTGTCCCGTAAACAGCCCAATCTGAAAACACAAGTGAGTTGATAAAACATAAATGTGAATGCGACTTATCCTTGAGAATGGAAGAGAACCCTACCTGCCACCCCTCCTCCCCCTCTCCCTCCCTTTTCAGCCTCCTGCCCGGCCTTTCCTTCAAAACTGCAAGGGGACCTGGCTTGCCAGGGCAGGGGACACGTTATTGACCAGAGCATCAGCCGAGCTCTACCAAGTCAAGTTACTGGATTACACAGGAAGCGAGAAACATCTAGACAGCCACGAAGGCAGCTCGAGAGCTGCGCGAGGGTGTCGTGGGCTCATTTGTAAGCCTTTCCAGATGTGGCTGCCGCGCGGGCCTGGCGGCCGGCCAGGCGACCGCCTGCAGTCGGCGCTCCCTGGGCAGCTGCGCGAGCCCAGCCGCAATGCCGGGCTCCTGAGGGCGCAGGGCTCGCGCGCGGCTCGCTCGCCCCCGGGCCCGGCGCGCACGCAGCCCGGCCGCCTGGCACGGCGACAGCCCGCAGCCGGGGAGGGACCTCCGCAGGAGCGGCCCCGAGGGATGGTCGCTGCGCCAAGGCTGCGCTGAAGTCCTCTGCAGCTGCGGCGGATGGGGGACCCCGAGGCCAACATGATGGCGCGGCCCCTGAGAGCCCCTCTCCGGAGGTCCTTCAGTGATCACATCCGAGACTCCACGGCCAGAGCCCTGGATGTCATTTGGAAAAACACCCGAGACAGACGGCTGGCAGGTGAGGGGTGAAGGGTGGAGGGTGAGGACGAGAGGTTTGAAAAGCAAAACAATGAAATACACAGGCACAGTTATTAACTCGGATAATTCATGATCTCATCAGCTGGATAAAGTTCATCACTGTCATGGCAATGATTTCAATCTCCCTTGTTCTGGGGCTTAACGTTTCTGGAGTGGGTTTGTTTTTTGTTTTTGTTTTCGTTTTTTAACTCCAATGCCTCTCTGATTTCTGGTCTTGTTATTTCTAGATAAGGTTTTATGAGAGGTTTTGTGGGGCTTTGTTTTTTTTTTTAACCTTGAAAAGAAAAGCAAGGTCCTTTGAAATGTCAGGAAATCAGTGGTGATGAACACCACCAGGCAAAAGCACCGAGGTCTGTTCGGCTGGTGAGGGTCGGCTGTGGAGCTTGTCTGGCGGAGGTGGCCTGGCGCGAGCAGGAGAGGGGCCTGGGAGGCTGAGTGGCAGGGGAGTAATGTGCCCTGCCTGGTGAAAGCCTGCTGGTATTTCCTCTGGCAGCCCGGGGCTGCTCTGAGGTCCGAGAGGGTGTCAGGTATGCTAGAGGCAGGCGTTTGAAATATAATAAAACATAAATACCGTGTGCAGTTCAAACATTCTAGGGCTCATGTGACAGCCACCAAATGGCAGACTGTTTGAAAGGGTACATTAAGGAAAAGGGAACTTCTGCTTGATTCTGGTATTAAGAATATTCATAAATTGATTAAAAGAATAGCATCCCGCAATAAAAAAAAAAACCTCTCCGAATCCAGGGAAGGTATCCCAGTAGTGTTTAATGGCTCCTTCTTGTTTGCTAAGTCTGTATACTTATGTCATTTGCACAGATGGGTCAAAGATTGTGTTTTCTTAACCTTCTTGGTTAATCCAGTTGTTTTTCCATATATTGAATGAAGTTCTGAATGGTTAAAAATATTAGATGTGGCCTCCAAGTGTCGGTCCAGATTTCCGTGCTGTGTGTTCTTGATAAAAGGCCATTTGACTTTGACCTAATTGTCCTGACATTACTTGAAGAGGTGAAAGTTAAGGTTTGTGATTGTGATAAAGCAGGTTAGGAAGATAACATATCTTTGTAGGCTATAAATTTGTCCCAAATGCTCATGAATATCTTTCTCTTTCTTAAACTAAACCCTATTGCCCAGGACTGGGAGAGAGTAAACAATGTCAAGCCTACCATAAGGTAGGGGAGAGAGTAAAATATTTTAAATTTAATCATTTTATTATGGCTTTAGAGTAAAATGTGATACCTTAAAGAAATCCAACTTTACAATAAGTGGGTTTTAAGGTAGATTTAAGTGATAGCAATTTCCAGTTGGCCAGAGGAAGTTTAAGACATAAGATATGAGAGTATAAAATTCATGACTGTAATTGGTTGAGGCTTGGACAAAAAATAAAAATTGTTGCTTCACTGTTGTTTTTCTTGATAAATCCATCGTCCCAAATGGAAAGATTCCACAAATAATGCCTTATTAAAGATAACACAAAAATATCTTATTGTAGCTTGGTGTTTTGATTTGAGACTAAGGTTGCTTCCCAGACCTCCTCTTAAATTTTCGTAAATGAAGAGCTTTTGACAGCTGTTGACCTCTTTTAAAAAAAAAAGATACTATCCCTGGAAATTTGCTGTCTCTGCCTAGTCAGTTATCTGTTATATATTGAGGATCTGTATGGAGTCCAAAATATAGCACTGAATGAAGAGCACTTAGAGAAAAATAGTTACTTTTTACATGTGATGAAAAATTAAACATTTCCCCAGCTCTAACAGCAAGTAGGACTTTTGCTTCAGGTCCACTGAAGGAAGAAATTCTTTGTATTTCCAGGTTTCTCTAAGACAAATATGACCTCTTTGGTGATTCACACAGTAGAGTATCCATACATGATACTTGAAAAGAAAGGACTTTGGCTACCACAACTGCCTCTGATTACTGGGGACTTGGACTCTTTCTGTGTTCTCTCTTATCCTAGGCTCATAGCTCAATCAAGTGGAGACCCATCTGGTGCACATCCAGACCTCAAGACAACTTACTTCTATCCTTTCCCTCAAACTTCTCCTCTGCACCCCACCCTCTCACTGGACAAAGGCTAAGTATTAGCTGTTAATTATCCACAAAAAGCCACTTCTCTAAACATCAGATCCAATCTCTATTTTACATCACACCACTTTGCCCTCTCTTGCAGAATGGAGAGCAGTAGAAAGTCCAAACCTCCTGCTGCTCTTATGTTGTGAAATTAATGAGATGACAGGTAAAACATGTTTGGAAGCCTCTGGAGGGAAATACTTCTGTTAATAGTACCTGGAATGTTGTTTCCATGATGATTGTTACCTTGATGACTTTCACCAAGTTTCTCAAAAACTAACCTGAGATTTCAGTTTCTTTCAGAGGTTTTACCTGACTGGACTGTTTGGCCATGGGACAAAGTTTTGTTTCCTTGTTAGGTATTTTCTCTCTCAATCAACTTAGCTCTCTATTTTTCTCTGTCTCTCTCTCTTTCACATACACACACACACACACACACACACACACACACACACACACACCCTACATAACTTAGAAGTTCCCAGTTCTTCTACCCCAAATGGTGTTATGTATGCAAACCATCATTTACCTCTGCTTGCCTTAAACTTCCTTATGTATAAAACAAGGATTCCGTCTGTTATTTTTAAGGATTCACAGCCTTATATAAACAAAATACAGAATTGCTGCTAGGGAAAGGCCTTCTAGTCATGAGGAGTGATGGAACAGACTGTCTTAATTGCATCTTCCTTTATATGTAATTGTTATGTTCTGCCTACCCACAGCCCACAGGGGTTCTCTTACTCCTGTTCCCTCTGCAACCATTATTCCTAAAAGCATAGGATGGCACTGTGTTTTCAGGGAATAAGAACTTTGAGGTTAACAGTGGGTGACAGATGGGGCCGACAACCATCCTCTGGGCAAACTGTGCGTCTTTCTTACATGTCTGCTGTGTCCTTGCCACTCCTTCCCTTGGGCACAAGGACATCTTGGCTCCAGGGGGCATTTTATTCCTGAAAACCTGTCACCCCTTAATCCTTTCATATAGGACTGCTTCACCTTTTTTGTGCCAATGGATCTCTTTAGCATTCTGGTGAAGCATATGAACCACTTCTCAGAAAAGTATTTTTAATATATAAATAAAAGATATAGAATTATAGCAGAAACCAATTAGAATGAAATATAGTGATCAAGGTGTTCAAACCAAAATTTTCTGATATGGCGATATAAGATGAATGAATTCTGTAACAGGATAATGTGTTCAAAATATAGGGAAGTAAATGTAAATTTGATGTTTTTTAAAGATACCAGCGTGAAGATTGTTACTGCAGCTATAATTAATAGCATTAAACTGAACAGTCATCTTTGATTCGTCTCCTTGTCACCAACCGTTATAGTAGAGAGGAAATCCTCAGGAACAACATCCATATCTAGGTGACCAACGTGCAAATCTTCAGCTTTCCTGTTTAGCGGCTGAATGGGGCCGGCAGCATCCCATGAACATCTGTGGAGAGAAAAACTGCAATCATGTATGTTCTGGAATGGGTTTGACAGCTACCATAACTGTGGAGGAGAGATGAATGTAAATGAGATTTTGTGATATCTGCAACAACTGTAATGTGATTTGGAAAAGTCGAATTTCTATTGGTGACAGAGTCACAGGACAGCTAGTACCATCGTGTGTGCAGGGATGGCAGTTTGTCAGCATTCATGATTGGAAGAAATGCTACCTTTCAATTAAAGTTTAGTGACAATAAAAATGTAATTTTTCCTCCTCCAAGTTCATGGACACCTTGAAATCTATCCATAGACCCTAAATTAAAAATCCCTGCTTAATACTTACTGTGGCTTTCAAATACTTATAGTCAAAAATTCTTATGGCCTGAGATGCTGGGCTGTCTTACATGAGATGGCTGGAATTCTTTGGTGTATATTTGACAAAGCTCCACAAACAGGTTTGGACTGACGCGCCAATAGGACTGCCTCTAAGGAAAAAGAAAAGAAACTAAAATTCAGATGAGAAAGACAGAGAGAGACTGAAAGTAAGGCAAAAGCCAGAAGACACATGTAGCTTTCATCAATTTGGAAAGTGGAATGAATAAATAAACCAAAAAGAAATTAAGTATTAGTTCTTATTTTAAAACATCTAATAAGGTAAGAACAACTTCTATAGCATTGTTTTTTAAAACACTGATTTTTAAAAAAGTATTCAATCTATTCTCTCTATTAGGGAAACATAAGGAGAAAAAAATCTAAACACCTCAACATGTTATGAACACATGTCACTAGTTCCATTGCTAAACGTTGAAGAGAAGGAAGAGAAACTGAATTGCCTATGAAGAAGTTAGGAAAATTTAGACCAGTATCAATCCAGATGATATTCAATGGACATAAAATAAATGCTTCAAGTATATACGTTAGATTGGACCCTCCTCCCACCCCTGCTCCTGGGGGTATTTTGTTGGATGTTCAGCATCTTCTGTCTTTTGTGAAATAGATTTTTCCATTTCAGCTGACCAGGTCTCCAATTCACCAGCAAAAAGAATGCTTAACATACTGTGCATTATATTGGCTCCGAATTCAGTAGGGCATCCAGAATTCTGGGCCATTTCCCATGACAGGCAACCACAAACACTGACTCCTGTGAACTGTTTTCTGCTCATTGGTTCACCATGAAAAACAAGTAAGGGCAAATAGAATGCCTTTTAACCAAGAGTGATGTATGCCTCAAAATATGCAGGCTCCTCCAGTAAACAAAGACTTCTCTAGAAGAATGCAACACGATAGAACATTTCGAAGGGCCTGAGAGACAGCCATTAATGATGCTTCATGAGACATGGTCACATTTCTGGAGGGTGGATATGAGCATGTATTAAATTAGATGTGACTGTTTCAATAAAAAGAGAAGCATGTTGATGTTGAGGCCAGCTTTGATGAGAGGAAATATACTACAGTGGCTGAGAGAGCTGGCTGTGACATCAGACTGCCTGGGTTTGAATCCTGGTTCTTGTACTGGGTAACTTTGGGCAGGTCTGTTCCTCACCAATATAAAAAGGATGAAAATAGTACCTGTGTCATGAAATTATTTTAAGGACCATATGAGCTACTATGCAAAGTACTCAGAAAAGTCATTGGCGTAAGTAAACCCTCCATCAGTTTTGGTTGGTCTGACTTCTCTTTTCCTTATGCCCTGCTTGCAAGGAAGCTTCACCACTATAGTGTGACACTCCTATAATTGGCCTAAGCCTTTTGGGCAAAAGTAGTTCAACAAGTCCAAAAAAATGAAAAGAAAAGGTAACACTTCAATGGAAATGGGATTTACTTCTGTACCTGCAGGGCAAAACAAAGAAGAATCTAATGAAGGTGACTTTTGTGCAGACCGTGTTGAAATCCAAAATGAAGTGACTAGAGAATAACTGTTTTCGCACATTGATGAGGGAATCAGTCCTTGCATATGACTTTGTCAGGCTAGGTATACGATATCTGAGAGTCTTCCCAAGCGAGTTGGAACCTGCTTTGAAAATTGCTCTGTAGTTGAAGGCAAACATGGGACAGAGCAGCGGTACCAGCAGGTGAGATTTCAAGCACATGGCCCAGCTCTGGGATGGGAAGAAGTGTGTTCAACACCAAGGCTGCCACTTGAAGGGATATTTCGCACGCCTCTGTTTCTGGAGCAAAACTTCTGTCACTTTCTTCATTTAAAATCGTATGTAGGAACAGTCTGCATAGTTTGCCAAAGGTCACTATAATTACACAAATGGGACGTGTCCAAAGTCAAAGGCTTAATAGAAGGGATATATTAGTCACAGGTCTGCCTAAGCATCAGAAGCTATATCATGAAGCCAAAACTGGATTAAAAAGAACATTCCACTGGAAGGTCTCTATTCCAGAGAAATGATTAAGGAGTAGATTGAAGCTAAGCTTGCCATTGCATGTGTTTTTCAATTTCTGGTTCCCGTCACTTAATAATAATCTGCCATTCTTGAAGAAAGAGGATGTGCTGTCCAGAAGGCATGTGCTGGAGCCGTTTACTTGTGTTGATGATGAGTTTGCACTGATCCTTCTCTGCTCTTCCCGCATTGCTTGTGAACAACCGCTGATATTTTTGAAGCATTTGGTTGGAATTATTGATGAAGACCTAACCATGGAAGAAAACCAAAGTTACACATCCCTTTAATAATCAAGCTTACAACTATAGTGCTACTGTTGCTTTTCTCAGGCACAGCCAAAGACTGAGCAGCTAATACAAACTAAATTGTTTTGTAATATGAACTAAACATGACACCCAGCCGTAGGTGGTTATTATCATTGGATGCATTCTTTATGACAGATAATATCATAACAATAATTAAGTTGTCATTTGATTGCCTACTAAGTGCCAGAATCTGTGCTGAGAGCTCTAAAGGCATCTTCCCATTTAATCTTCAAAATAATCCTGAGAGGTATAGACTGCTATTTTTATCCCCATTTAAGCTAGGGTATTTTTTGACAATACCTTAAAAATCCATTAGTGGGTGTCCACGGACAAAACTCAGTAACATCCAAATCTGCCCAGAATTATTAATTAATCTCACAAATATTTATTGAGAACCTATCGTACACAAAACACTGTGCCAGGCACCAAAGGACAAACAAGACAGACACAGTCCTTAACTGCCAGCCATGAAGATGACATCTGAATTCTACCTTTGAATTTAAGAGGGGCCCAGCTTGGGCAATGTGAACCCCATGTTATTAAGGAAGAACTATATAGTGTCTCTTGGATACTGAGGGGAGTCTGAAGCTCATCACTGATTTGATCTTTAAACCAGTGACTCTCGGGGGGGATGAGAAAAGACACACTTGGAAGGGGCAGTGATGGAAAGAGCACTTGTAGCTTTTAAAAATATACACGATTGATTTATTGTTTTCATAGTGCAAACTGCATCTTACAAAATGCTGAAGATAGAGAAATCGTGGGTGGGTGGGAGGGATGGGACATGAGCATAAAGGTTGAGAAACACGTTTAAACTGCTCTGCGCATCCCTGTGGGCCCAGCTCCTCTCATGAGCAGAGTAACCTGTAAACATAAATCAATAAATCAAACCATCGGTGGGTGCCCCCGTGGAGCCAGGGAGACCCTCTCTGCAAAGAAGGATCAGACAAATGAGTGCATCTTTCCTAAAGAACTGGCCATTCTCTTTATGGGACAAAAACTTGTTACTTCCAAAGTGCTATGAGGTCATATCTTTAATCATTGTTTTAAGAGGAGATACTGATCTTTTTACAGAGCTGAAGTGTACTAAAGTTTAAAATATATTACTATCTAAAACAGGGTGCTTTTTTTGACTGATTCAGAAATCAGAATGAACTAAAGTTGGAGATTGTGCTTTAAATAGTTTTGTTTATTGACAAGATAGGTCTCAGATCTCAATATACATGGGCTATAGACCTGAAATAGATTGTCCTAAGTCTTTTGTTATTTCACAGAATTTCTTATGGAACCAATCTGGAAGTAAGGACATCTTTTCTGCCCATAATAACTTTGAGAGATATTCCTATTTTGGATCTTTTTTTAAAAAAGAAAAATAATGATAGATGAGTTATTAAAACTATGACATAATTATTATATTCTTAAATGTTTACCAGTCACCAAGGTTCTGTCACACTCTGAGCAGAAAAATACTTGAGATAATAGAATTTGAGGATTAAGTATTCAATCATAGTGAAGCGATTCTATATTTTCATATATATAAAATGATCTCAAAAAATTCTAGTTCATTTCAGATCAGCGACATTCTACATTGCTTTCAGTAGTTTGAAAATCAATTATCTACTGAATGCAAAGGTTAATTAAATCAATGAGAAAATCACCAAAGAAGATATGAATTTGTATTAGTACTTCTTTTATCAGCTTCCACATTTTAATTAAAGCGTGTTTTGCATACTGACAATATGTTCATATATCATGGCCTTGTTTTTCTTAGAAGTGACTTCACTAATATATTCCAAAGAATATAGTTAATTGTGGCATCTTACTGTTCCCAGATAGAGAGGCCAAAGGATGAAAGAAAGCAGGAAAGTTTTTAAGGCTGAACATTTCATTTTCAAATAAGGGTCCTTAGAAACAGAGAAAACGTGAGACGTGGCTCAGACACTGTACAATCAAGAAGGCAGACAGCATCCACTGAAGCAAAGAGTAACAGAGGGTTTTTATATTGGATGGGCATAACCTCATACTAACTACAAATTAGCTAATATTGATTGTGCACTGAGTATAATGCTATGTGGTAGAAAAGATAGAGATAAATTCAAAACTGTCTCCGAACTTCAGTAGTCTAGAGTCTATTTGGCAGGAAAAAAAGTAACCTACAGAGAAAACTAGCCTCTAAGGCATGGTGTGACAGATACCCTAAGGTACTTGCTGAGCCAATCAGTGTCTGTCCCCCCTCCTTCCTTCCCTCCCTCCCTCTTTACCTTTCTCCCTCTCTCCTCTCTTCAGCAGGAACTGACTGCTGACCCAAGTTCATTATAACAAAGGATATCCACACTATTTCATCATTCCTGGTTTTTCTGTACTTTGGTAGTCATGCTCATTTGTATCCCAATGAACATTATTTATAAGTGAAAATTTCCTTGACGTAACTAACTTTTCAAGTCATAATTATCACTTTCTCATTATTGCACATGGAAATGAAAACATTTGAATCATTGCAGAGAAGAGCCTCTGTGTCACTATGAGGATGTGACAGTAGTAGGGTGTGTGTGTATGTGTGTACGCCAGGAGGGTGGTAAATACGGGGATTACATATTGAAAATGTTTTTCACATTAGCGTTGGTATGTTCAGCCAGGTAAGTTATTTGGATGTTTCTCAACATTTGAAACAATTCTCATGCTAGTAACTGGACTGATTTCACCTGGTTGCTTCCTCCAGTGAATAAAAATAAAAGCATAAAGGACTCCACCATGATTTTACTCCAGTATAGGCTGGGAAGCAGTAAGGTTTGCCGTTTTTTTGAGACAGTTATTGACCCACATCTTGCATTCAGTATAACACAGATGTGTTCCAGGTCGAAAGTTCAATAAGAGCTTGAGAGTGGCAGCCAGGAAATGGAGAGAGCAGAAGGCCATTTTTATGACTTGCTGAGATACTGACCCAGTCTCCTCATTATTTGACAGTAAAGATATCTTCGGGTTGAACTCAGTATCCTGACAGAGGGGTGTCAGTTTTGATCCTCTCCTGCAGGAATCTCCAATCAGTAAACTATTTCAGTCAAGAACTGAAACACTATTAATAAAAAACAAATTAACAACTTCTAGACAATGGAAATCAGCAGGACATAGCAAAAAAAACCCATGGCATATTATTGCTTGCTGAAAATCTCGCCTGGTGATCTCTGAACATCCTAACACCACAAATCACTTTTCTCTCTCTTCCCTCTCTGTCTCTTTAGAGGATTTATTATTAGTATGAACACATCTAGGCAGTTGTGCATGCACACACACACACACGCTCAGGAAGCCATGACTTCAGGGAACCTCTCTTCATAAAAGATTAAGAAGTCCTGATTTACAGGATGCCGATGTAAAAGTCACAATGTAGCATCTGGTTGTTGACAACTTGGAGTGGGGGCAGGGGTTCAACTCGTTTAATGATGTCTAGACTTTGTTTCATCTTTCAGATTTTTTGTGACATATTTAGTTTTTTGCAGACAACTCTCAAATCACTGACTCAGCATTCAGTGTGGTTCCGCTTATCATGAACCATCATCTCTAATCTGGTTTTGAATAGCAGGATGTTGTAGGTCCAGATTGAAGTGTGACCTCTGAATGTTTTCCATTCATGCTTGATTACTATATCCTAGAGGTCTAGACAGTGTTATTGGTTTCTCACCAACATAAACATCTGGCAAAAAAAAAAGAGAACTAAACCAGATGAGTAAGGACATTCCTAATATACCTTTACAATATGCTATATTTAAAGTAAAACTTTTGAAAACGAACCCCATCTCAGGTTGAAAAGGATGCCATCAAATGTATTGCTTTTCAACTCAGATAAAGCAGACTTTGGACTATAAGTTTTCACTGATGGAAACAAGTTAGAACATGTAACTTTCAGACTGCAATAGAAACATCTTTCCTTTGTGCTATTACAAGAAGCTAGAATTTCATTTAGTGAATTCCAGCCAAATGAAATTAGCACACGCATGTTGACTCATGTGTAGCTCCTGGGTGGACAAATGAGATGACAAACCAATGGGGGTGAGAAGGGAGTGATGGGACCAAACCCAGAGCAATGTGGGTATGAGTATGATACCAGGCCTTCTCAAGTCTTATTTTATGTGGGTAGATTTTCGTATTCTAAGAGTTATTGATTTATTGGAACTATGCAGAGGGCTTATTTAAGAGCCAGAACCCAACAGAGTGGAATATTGTGCCACTGAGTTATAGGGAAAGACTGAGGCCCTTTCTTTTATGCTGGGGCTATAGACCACATGCAACCAAACACCAACAAAACTTGCCTGCAGCCAGGAGCACCACGGTGGAAAATGTAGAGGGGTGACAAGACAACCCAAAGTGTTTGCCTTGTGTCCTTTGTATGCAGATGGCACCGATAAGCAATACTATGAGAACAACACTGGAAATGTTACACATAGGATATTGCAAATTTATAAAATGTACGTTCAGTAATGAATTCCAACTTACGTACAACATCTTGTGCATAATATTGATTCTTTCTTCTTCTTTTTTGGCTAGGGTAAGAACAGAGAAAGGTTTCCTTCAGTGATACATATAAATTGATGACTTAAAGCCCAGGCTGTGTTTCCAGCCAAAGCTCTTTGGCACAAGATAATCATTGCACAACTGAAGGTAAACATGGAGGGTAAACCTCAGAAAAATGATTTCAAAGCGGAGCCTGAAAATCTATCGTAAATGCCCTTTTGCCCCATTTAAGACAGTAACAACAGTCTGTGACTGGCCACTCTGCTCATACCCCAAGGATTAGCTGGCACATCAGAGCCAAGTGTTAATAAGCTGGGAAAGGGGGAAAAATAAACATTTAATTTTTTTTAAAAATGAAAGAAAGGAAAATAAGAAAATGGAGTCTGGGAAGGGCCCTAACGGGGAGGTGAGGGTAAACCCCCACCTGCTGATGCCACCAGGATGGATGGGTCAAAACAGCGTACCCACCTTCTCAGCCACCGCCACACACATTCCGAGTTCCCATTCTTGTGAGGTCAGTTCGCAGAAAATGTTTTGATTTCTGTGACCCAGAGCATGACTCCCACTTTGCCCGTGAAGTATTCCCGGAGTGAACCTTCCGTGGCCTTCCGTGCTCATTAATCCCACCACCGACCCACACAGACCCCGACTCCAGCTGATTTTGTGACTGTCTGCTCTTTTTCTTTACCCAATTTGCACTGAAAGTGAGCTACTGAGTTGAATCAGCTCAGAATGCATAATCTGTCCTGTGTGTGCCTGCTTTCTTGTCCTTGTTCCATATTCTTCTCCCTACTCAGACTTAAAGTATTTTAACTGATTAATAAAACACCATGACATGAGCTATCCACTTATCTCTACATAAAAGTGCATGCTTTTGAATCACAATAACTTATGTAACATCTCTGCTTTTAAAAGGAGTCTAGGAAAATGACATTTGGCAACTTTTATTACAGTGGAAAAAAGCTGACCCAGATCTTGGACCAGCTGAGCTCAAAGGGTCAAAAGCCAAGTGCTTTTATTAACTTTTTAAGAGTAGGTAATCCTTGCTCACTTTGAAGACTGAAGCATGTACTAATTGCTTTTGTAAAATGAAGGTGAGGTTGCTTTAGCTAATGGTCCATGCAGTCCTACCCTGGGACATTTGATCACAGTGTCTCATGTGGCTTTAAGTTGCTGTTTTCATAACATACCCGTTTTTTTGATTAGAAAGAGTTCAGGTAACATTTGAAATCAGTACCTTTGCTTTCCAAAAATCTTTTGTCCAAAAACATCTTTAGATATGTTATCAATTAACTAATAGCAAGATTATCATTATTAAATATTTTAGACATACAAGAAACCCATGTATCAACCACTAACTAAAGTAATAAAACATTAAAGCTACTGTTTTAACATTTTTAATTTAAAATTACTGCATGCCCCTCCTGGATCCCATTCCCTCCCTCCACTTCCTTCCCAACTCCCCCTGAAATTCCAATCCTGAATTTAGGATTTAATCATTCCCATGCTGGTTTTGTACTCTTACTACGTATGTAAGTAACCCAAAACAATAGTAATTATTGTTTTGCACATTTAGAAGTTTTAAGTGGGACCATACTGCAAATATCCTTGTGCAACGCATTTTGCTCAGAATTATATTTTTGATTATATTTTTTATCAATTAAATTTTTATTGAAATATAGTTGATGTACAATATTATATACAGGTGTGCGGTGTAGTGATTCACAATTTTCAAAGGTTATACTTCATTTATAGTTATTATAAAATGGTGTCTATATTCCCTGTGTTTTACAATATATCCTTGTAGCTTATTTTATACTTAATAGTTTGTATGTCCCCCCTGGTAACCACTAGTTTGTTCTCTATATCTGTGAGTCTGTTTCTTTTTTGTTATATTCACTAGTTTGTTGTGTTTTTTTTTTTTGATTCCACATATAAGTGATATCATACAGTATTTGTCATTCTCTGTCTGACTTATTTCACTTAGCATAATACTCTCCAAGTCCATCCATGTTGTTGCAAATGGCAAAATTTTATTCTTTCTTATGGCTGAGTAGCATTCTACTGTATATATATACCACAGCTTCTTTATCCGTTCATTTGTTGATGGACACTTAGGTTGCTTCCACATCTTGACAATTGTAAGTAATGCTGCTATGAACACTGGAGTGCATATACCTTTTTTAATTACTGTTTTTGTTTTTTCTGGATATATACTCAGGAGTGGAATTGTTGGGTCATATGTTATCTCCATTTTCAGTTTTTTGTTTTTGTTTTTTATTTTTGGCTGCGTTGGGTCTTCGTTCTGCGCGCCAGCTTTCTCTAGTTGCAGCGAGCGGGGCCTACTCTTTGTTGCGGTGCTCGGGCTTCTTATTACGGTGGCTTCTCTTGTTGTGGAGCACGGGCTCTAGGCGCACGAGCTTCAGGTGTTGTGGCACGTGAGCTCAGTAGTTGTGGCTCACGGGCCCTAGAGTTCAGGCTCAGTAGTTGTGGCACATGGGTTTAGTTGCTCCACGGCATGTGGGATCTTCCTGGATCAGGGCTTGAACCTGCATTGGCAGGCGGATTCTTAACCACTGCGCCACCAGGAAAGTCCCCCATTTTCAGTTTTTTGAGAACTCTCCATGCTGTTTTCCACAGTGGCTGCATCAATTTACATTCCCACCAACACTGTATATAGGGGTTTCCTTTTCTCCACATCATTGCCAACATTTGTTTTTTATGTTCTTTTTGATGATAGCCATTCCGAAGGTGTAAGGTGATATCTTGTGGTTTTGATTTGCATTTCCCTGATGACTAGCAATGTTGAACATCTTTTCATGTGCCTATTGGCCATCTACATTTCCTCTTTGGCAAAATGTCTATTCAGGTCTTCTGCCCATTTTTTAATCAGGTTGCTTGGTTTTGTTTTTGTTTTGATGTTGAGTTGTATGAGCTGTTTATATATGTTGAGTGTTAACCCTTTATCAGTCATATCATTTGCAAATATTTTCTCCCTTTCATTATGTTGTCTTTTTGTTTTGTTGATGCATAGCTTAAAAGCTATGCAAAAGTTTTTAAGTTTAATTAGGTCCCATTTGTTTATTTTTGCTTTTATTTCCTTTGCTTTTGGAGACACATCAAAAAAAAATATTGCCAAGATTTATGGCGAAGAGTGTTCTGCCTATGTTTTCCTCTGAATTATATTATTCATGTTGAAACATAAAGATCATTTATTCTTACTACTATTATATGAATGTGCCGTAATTTACTTATTCATCCTCCTGTTGGAAGGCATTTAGGTTGTTTCCAGTTATGCACTATTACAAGCACTTGCTATTAGGAATGAATACTATTGTTTACACCTCTGTGTACATATGTATAAAAGTTTCTCTATGACACAGTAATTCATCTAAGGATGGAATTTCATAGTAAGATATGCACATCTTATATGGCCAAACTGTTCAACATGTATTACACACCCACCAATAGTATATAAGAATACCCAATATAGAAGAGAATTTTTCAAGTACTATAAAAGTCATAGAATATTTACTTTAAAAAAAACACAAATGTAAATAGTATAGATATTAACAAAGTCAAATTTATATATATATATATAAATATGCATATATAGATACACATAAATATATGTGTCCATATATATATACATGGTCATATACATATATAAATTTGTATATCTCATATATAAGTACGTCATGAAGAGTTTTAAAATTATTAATAGAATTAAGCAAAGACTAGATAAATAAGGGTTGGAATGAAGCTTGTAAATAATATTTCATTTTAGCATTGCTTTTTGAGCTAATGTAATTAAGTATCTGTTTAAAGGTGACAATAAATGTCAAGTTCATTTATGCCTGTTCTGGGCCTGTATTGGGTACAGATGCCGCTTAGGTAGGTGATGAGGATAAAAAATGGAAGGAGAGTCTGTCTGAGAATTAGAGGAAGCAAAAAAAAAAAATTCAGAAATAATATTCTCACAATAACCTATATTAAGAAATGCTTAGGGGCTTCCCTGGTGGCACAGTGGTTGAGAGTCCACCTGCCAATGCAGGGAACGCGGGTTTGTGCCCCGGTCCGGGAAGATCCCACATGCCACGGAGCGGCTAGGCCCGTGAGCCATGGCCGCTGAGCCTGTGCGTCCGGAGCCTGTGCTCCGCAACGAGAGAGGCCACAGCAGTGAGAGGCCCGCGTACTGCAAAAAAAAAAAAAAATGCTTATAAGAACACCCAACGGGGGCTTCCCTGGTGGCGCAGTGGTTGAGAGTCCGCCTGCCGATGCAGGGGACACGGGTTCGTGCCCCGGTCCGGGAAGATCCCACATGCCGCGGAGCAGCTAGGCGCATGAGCCATGGCCACTGAGCCTGCGCTCCGCGAAGGGAGAGGCCACAAAAGTGAGAGGCCCGTATACCGCAAAAAAAAAAAAAAAAAAAAAAAAGAATCCGTTGACGGCTTCCATGAAGACCAAGGGTTCTATGGAATTAAGTGAGAAAACCTGGCATAGGGGACCAACTATTTAAATGTCACTGAAGAGCAAGTCTTTCCTCAAACAGTGGATAATTATCCTCAAGTGGAGGAAGCATTAATTTGCAAAAATAAGTTTTGATTTTATTTTTTCATTCTTCTCTGTTAAATGAGTAAAGTAGCAATACTTTATTTCTAAGATGTCTTTTGTAGGCAAAGCATCATGCTTTAGAATGATATGCGTGTTAAAAATCGGTGTCTCTCCCTCAACATTTTCTCAGAGATACATAACTAAAGAGGGTTGTTCACGTTTAAAGTTGAGACTGCTGAGTAAGGGCATGGTGACCACTGTGCATGCATTTATCCATCCACCTAGCAATCTTTCTTCTTACCGTATCGACAAGTTGGGAGCAGTGCACTGCATGGTATTGTGAAGATCTCAAATGTCATTGTGAAAATAGGCTCTTCAAAGTTGCCTGACAATATTGGTGAATTTACAGCTTTCTTAGTTAAATGATCTCTTTTCACGTTACTAAGTTGACCGCAAGTCATTTCTTTTGAGAACGTGAAATGCAGATGGAAACAAGCCATGCTTGTAAAACATGTGTTGATTTTCTTCATAATCACATGATTATCGATGTTTCTCCTTATTTTAATGACTTTTATCATTTCTCATGGAATATGTTCCCCTCAAGCAATTCTGTAAACTCTCTCTGTTCTTTTCTTCGAAATATAAACTCCATCTCTTCTTTGAAGTCTCCTGATTGCAGTTAGAACGTCTCTCTAATAACCATCATTTTTATACTAAATTTACTTATTCAATGACAATCACCATCAAAATTATATTTTTAACACACGTGGCATACTTGACATTTAGAACTAACACTCTCTCCCACAACAGTAGCACCCATACCCCAAAAGGGTCATGGAAGAAATTGTAGCGAAGGTTTTTAAGCTTTTATTTTAAAACTCAGAAAGAAGGTAAGACTGAAGTGTTTTCCTCAACTTCCTGATATTTAATTTTAGCTGGGCCCCTGACATGCAGTGCAGGGCTCTGCTCAGAGCTTCTCCTGCCTTGTTATTTAATGCTTACATAAGACGATGAAGTAGATTCTGAAGTAGATTTATTAGCCCTGTTTTATCCTTGTTTTACAAATGAGGAAACATGTCCAGAGAGGTTAAGTAACTTGCCAAAAATCATGTAACATGTCCAAAATCGACAAGTTCTTCACTTTCTCATAAAACTTGTCTTTTCATCTCAGTTCATCGGTAACTTCTCTCTTCCTTCGTACCTCAAGTTCCTTCCATCCGCCAATCACGTCAGCTCTCCCTGCAAAATGCATGTGGAATCCGACCACCATCCTCAGTGCTACCGCCCTGGGCCAAGCCACCATCATCTCCAACCTGTATTCTTACCATCGCCTCTTAACTGGCCTCCCTACTTGTACCCCTGCCCCCCTCCAGTAAGGTATTCCAAACGTGGCAGCCTGAGGGATGTTTTTAAATATAAATTATGTCTTGTGACTCCTCAGATCAAAACCCTCCAGTATCTTTCTCTCACACTTAGAATAAAATCCATCCTGTGGCCAAGAAGTCTTTACCTGACCTGGGGCCTGCCTACCTCTGCTACGTCACCTTCTTATATTCTTCCCCCAGTTCACTCCTTTCCATGCACTCTGACCTCTGCTCTTCCTTGGCAGTTGCTGTTCCCTCATTTGGAAAACCTCTTTTTTCAGATAGTCACATGGCTCTCTCCCTCACTTCATTCAGGTCTCTGATAAATGGTACCTCGACTGAGAGGCTATTCTGGCTCATTCTATTAAAATCGCATTCTCCTATCAACCAATTGCAATCCATTTATCCCAGTATGTGGTATGTGTGTTTATTGTCTCTTTCTCTCCTTCTAGAATCTACATTCTTCTTTGAAGCCAAAACCAAATGCACATACACATATTGCCAAATGCAGAAATGCATATATGAATATAATATATCAAAATATACAAGTACATTTTGTATAGGACCAACTAAAAGAAAAAAAATAAGTATCAGGGAGTTGAGGCAAAACGTCTACCTCACATTCTTTCTGAATCAACTACACACTCAGAAGCTATTTGAATCAGTACCCTCCCCCTTGTACATCACATATATTGTATTTTGTGAATTATTTTTGGATTGTATTCTTGCTTCTATGTGGATAATTCCTAAAGCTCAAAGTACCATGTATATATAAATGATGTGATAATTACACTTGTATCCATCCAACATCAGTTGAGTCTTTCTCCTTTATCTATCTGTCTGTCTATCTGTCTGTCTATCTATCGATCTACACATCTAGCTAGCCAGCTAGCTAGCCAGCTTTATCTGTCCTATCCTCACCTTTAAACTCTAATCCTCTATCTCCAACTGTCTACTGGACATGTCCAGTAAATGTTGGAGGTCTTGCAACATCAGATTAAACTCAACAATTGCAAGGTTAACCTCATAGCCTTCTATAGGTTGCCTCCCCAACCCTTCATCCCTCATACCACATCAGTGACCAAATCCTGTCAAATCTGCCTTCTGTGTATCTCAGTGTCTGCCCCTTCCTTTCTAGTTCCACATCTACCATGAGGGCACAGACTGCCATTGTTTTTACATAGATAAAGTCTAACAATTCTTCTAAGCTTGTCCCTATGACTCCAGCATCTACCACTTCAGTCCATCTTGCATGACACTGCCATCTTCACTTTGTTACTGTTTTTGCTCAGAAACCTTGTGTTGTGCAATTTTCAGACTCATAACCAAAACACCTCTATGCATTTGTGAAGGTCCTCTGTTATCTAGACAAACTCTCTTTAGTCATCCTTTTCTTCTTATGTTCCACTAAAGCACTGTGTTCATTTCTCCTCCAACAAACGGAGCAGGATGCCCTAATCCAAGTCATCTCCACCTTTCAATTCTCTTGCTTTTATAACATTTAGAACAATGTCAGCCTTTACTGATGTTCATTTTATTTGCAGTCTTGTAACACAGAATTTTTAAATGTCTGTAATCAATTATATACTTCTTTTTATTTATTTCGTCTCTTTGTTCCTATTTCATATGTTAGTCTTCTCCACCCAGCTAGATGGGAATCTACTTGAACAGAAAAAAACATCTCTGGTGCTTGTATATAGAGCTGGTATGCACCCGCCTAGCATACCAGCACTTTTTCTTCAGACAGCATACACACACACACACACACACACACACACACACCAGTTCAAACAAGTCAACATCCCCATCACTTACTTAGAAGAAACAAGTTTACATGCCAATTCAAGTAGGGCAGGTGGGAAAAAAACAAAGGAAATATGATGGGTTTGGAGAGTTGTAAAATTTTTGAAGATTGTAGTAGCTTTATTTTAAAAATAATAGTAATAATAAAAAGCACTGATTGCCTACACCCCACAGTCCGAGGCAGATTTACATGAGGCTAATGACCTTCAGAGTCCCTCACTTGCCCACATCCCTCTGAGGTTGTAAGGGAATCCTAGCACTGTGTTTAAATGTTTTGGTAAAATTTGTTAAATTAAGGTATTTCTAACTTCACTCAACTCGGATCATTACAGTTCATTATGATTCACGGCACTGGTTTGTCTGTGGGAATTTGACATTCATAATTTCTTGTATTGGACAGTATTGGGGTGGCCAAGATCTTCCTTTATAGTCGTAATTTTCATGCCAAGTACCACTGGTGTAACTGAGTGGGCGTTTTGTAATTATAATTTTTAAACTTTTTTATTTTGTCATTGTTTCCCTAGTTGCAAAATGAAATTGAGTGTTCTAAAGGCTAGCTCTAGACAGTCTCCTGCCCATCGGAGAAATCACAGGAATAAAATATCAGAAGAGAGAGAAACCAGTTTTCATTGAGGACCTGCTGTAACCCAGTAGTTTACATGGGACATGCATCTCTCTGAGTGCTGCTACAGCCATTTAAGGCAGATAGCCTTTCCTCATTGACGAGTGAGCAAACTCAAGCCCAAACTGTTAAGCAACTTGTCAAAAGTCACATAACTAGTAAGAGTTTAAATATGGATGTGAGCTCAGTTCTCTTGAATCCCAAGTCCATGACGTTCCTATAACCTTATAGGAATGAAACAAAACTCAGGAAGCAGATATTATAAATAAATGGGGACATATGTGGGTAACCATTTTTAGAAACTAACAAAAGTCGAAATCGCTTCCTCTTTACATATTTTTTTCCATAGCATAGTTTTGTAAACCAAAAGTAAAAATGTTATTTCTTTCCTTACTTCTGGTTGTCCTCTTGACCTGTTACTTCAAGAGATCCAGAGTAAAGCTACAGTTTCCTCTGTGAAGTCAAGGATTTATAATTTGTCAGTCCCTAAAGAAAAATGTGAAGGAGTAGTAGTTGAAAGATCTGAAGAGTTTGGAGTGTGACACTTAGACTATTTATCTTCAGGTACTGGAATGTTGTGTTTCTATCACCCTTGCACTTGTGATTTGCTGGGGCGATTCAAGTTGAGATAGCAACCACTCTAAAAGCAGTCTAAGTGAATTGAAACTTGCTGTGTTTCAGTAATTACTTAATTGTGGCTCCTTGGCATTTAACATCCTTAGAGAAGTCTGTTGTTGGTACTTACATATATTTTGTTTCAAGTTGACATTTCAATATTTCCCTCTTACATTGCCTTAGACACTTTGGTAGCTAGAAAACAGCTTTGCCATTGCTATGGTAAAATGCATACAGAGCATGCTACTCACCAAGCACATTATAAGAGTCAGAGAAAGAGAGAGATTGCTATTAAATTCCCATGCATTCAAACAAGGACAGCTGGTTAGGATTAAGAGAACATTCTACCTTCAGCGTACAGCTTTCCCACAGCTTCTATTCCTCTTTTAAAAATTTTTCTGTAGCTGACATAAACAAAGTCAGCATCATATCCTGTATGCAGTTAACATGTTTGATATAATCAGGATATCCCCCTAAAAAGCTTTTAATGCTGAATTCAGCAAACAATTTCTTATTCATGAATCTGCATTTTAACCAGAGCATCCATTCACACGATGACTAAAACATATAGATTATCACACAAGATCATCCATCCCTACCAATAGCTGTAGTGCTATTCACTTGCTCAATGGGTATGTCAGACTTTTGGCTTTTCTTTTTTAAGATAAGCATTTGCATTCTTGGGAACTGCCTGTGAAGATTAGATAGAAAATTCTCGTCAGAAGACTTGGTCTTGCAACACAAGTCATGACCACTATGGACAACCATCCTGACTGCAGTGCTGCAGAAAGAGATTCAGGGGAGAACTTGGTCCCTGATAATACCTTCCAGTACAAACAAGACAGTGCACAGACTGCAGATAATAGAAGGGTCAGAGCCTGCAAAATGTGTTTAAAGAGTATCCTTCATTCTGCATGTTAATCAATATGTTACTGGTTTTTATTCCAAGTCACCTATGGCCATCTCCAAGGAGGCTGCCCTTGCCTGTTGACTAGTTAAACTATTTTATAAATCTGTGACCAAAAAAGCTGTTGTTTTTGCAATAACTTAATCTAAGTAAGACCTTGTTTGAGTTCTCAGGAATTTTGAAAATTTGAGTTACTTAGTAATAAATACATGTGATCACTACAAACCTCCTTTAGGACATTTTTTTTCCATCTGTTCAATCAAACATGATTAGTCAAGAGGTCTGATTTGTATTCCCCACTCTGGGACTAGACCAGTTCTGTGAGACTTGAGCAAGTCGTTAACCTATAGAATCCTCATGTTCTTCATCTGTAGAGATGGGGTTCAATTACGTTATTGCCAAATGTCCTTCAAATCCAAATATGCTATGTGCCTAAGTATTTGTGCATCATGATGCTGTGTTGCGGTGAAAAGTAGAGCAGAGGCCCTACTCTCAAGACAGGTACATTAGACATTAAACAACAAAAAAGGCAATATTCTTTTATTTAACAAATATTAATAACTTCCTGTAGGTTAGGCATTCTGCCATGCACTGCAGAGATGACTTTGGACGACATTAATGCCCAGCGCTGTGGGTATTACAAGGAAGGCGTCCCTGAAGTCATCTGCAAAGTGATCATGACAGGATGGGACTAGGCTAGTAAATTCAGGCAAAAGTGGGCAAGATGCAGAAATAGGAGGAAACATTGTGAACCCTGGCAAAGGGCACAGAGACAGTGAAAACAATAGCCTGGTTAGTTCAGGAAACCTGGGGTAAACTCACTTGACTACAGTAGAAGGCTGTGGTTTCAACCCCTGAATCTGTTCATTTACTCTTTGCTCTTTCATTTATGTATTCAAAAACTATTTGCCGGGCTTCCCTGGTGGCGCAGTGGTTGAGCGTCCGCCTGCCGATGCAAGGGACACAGGTTCGTGCCCCGGACCGGGAAGATCCCACATGCCGCGGAGCTGCTGGGCCCGTGAGCCATGGCCGCTGAGCCTGCGCGTCCGGAGCCTGTGCTCCGCAACGGGAGAGGCCACAGCAGTGAGAGGCCCGCGTACCACAAAAAAAAAAAAAAAAAACCACTATTTGCTGAACACTTATCAAGTCACTGTATATCGGGATACAAAGATGGACAGGACTTATCTCTGCCTTTAATATGATGAATGACGCTATGTATTGAACTTTTTTATGACGTACTACTGTAGGCTTTTCATACATTTATCACTAATTTTCACAAAAATACAGTAAGTTAAGTATCACTTTCCCCATTTTATAATACCTAAATCGACACTCAGCGATATTCTAAACTCCTCCCAGAAGGCTGTAACTCTTCTAAGATCATATAGTAAGTGAGTCAGGATTTGAATCCACATCATCTGTCTCCAGGGTCTGTGCCCTTAACCAGCACTATTCTGCCTTCTAAGTATTTGTTAAATGAACTCTAAATATTTTGTTAAATGCAAAGTGACTTTTAGTCATGTCACAGCCCCAGGATATGAAATCACAGAAAGGTATATGTATTATATTCAGAACTTCCATCTATGAGTAAGTCAGATTTTTCACCATAGTTTGGTCTTTTTCTAATCAGTTTCTCCAGTGATATTTGACAGTTGGGAGTGTGGGTGGGTTAGGAAATAGGGAATGAAATTTTGTTCCATTTTATTTCAATATCAGCTGGAAGACAAGCCCATGTAGCATAGCTTCATTAACTATACAACTGTGAAAGTATATAAGGCGTCAATTACCCATTAATTCAATTTAGTAATCAAAAGCGGAAAGAAATTTAAGATATAGGTTATTGTTTTCTTTTCCATCTGCATTCTAATAAGTCTTCCCTTGTTCTTCAACTGCCTAGAAAATGTGGAGACTATACATAAAACACGGAAATCTGGAAGCTCATCCCAGCAGGCTACAACTGGACAAGACAGCCTGCCCTTGAGTGTGTAGGAAGAGTGTCCTGATTTATATCCACATGTCTGTTAAGGCTCAGGACTAGTCACTTCTCATTTTTACATTCACAATTTCCCTTCTTGCTATTCTTTCCAAGTACTTTTTTTTTTTCATTATTCTTTTCCTGGGGGCTGGCGGGCTGGGGGAGTGGGATTCCAAGTAGGTGACCACAGCATGCCAAGGAGATGAATGCACGTAGAAAGCCAGTGTATTTGTGTGATCCCAAAGTTGGTCTCCTAAATATTTGGTAGACTACTTATATCCCTAAGCTGTTATGTTTTCAAGGATTTTTGCAAAAAGGATTTTGCAAATTAAAGGAAAGACCACATTCACCCAAACTTTAGATGGTTACTATAGTTAACATCTGGGCTGTGTCCTGACGTCAGGGTTGCAGTGATGAAGTCCAGATGTTATAACTTAGCCATGTTTTTGTTACTCGTAAGCATCTTCTGCCTTTGCCTTTTTTTTTTTTTTTTTTTTTGTAGTTGTTTTTCAGCCTCTAACTTCTTAATACATGATGGTATTAGAGAAGAGGGGAAATGAAATTAGCGTATGGCAGAGGCCTAGAGTAACAATTCCTCCTCCTTTTAAGCACACTTTCAGGCCATCACAGGATGTGCAGTGGGAAGACCAGCCCCAGAACCTGCTCAGATAAGGATATTTCTAGTCAGTTGCTATTTTCAGTTAAAACAGGTTATGTGGTTTGTTAACTCTTCTTAGGTTCAATATCATGTAGTAAGGAAACAGGAAAAAGAATAAAATCAATAATAAATATTCGAAATTTTTGGTAGTTGTTTTCTTTTAATCTGATGTTAGTTGTATGTATACACATACATGTACATCTGTAAGTATATAAACACAACACACACACACACACACGCACGCACGCAATATTTATTGTTCTAGAGGAGAACTCACACAAGAGCAACCACATTGGAGCAGATCCACGTTACAATGAACATCCCAGAACAGTTGGAAAAAGCATTGTTACTGTTAACTCTCCGACATGCATGCCCAGAAGTTCAGAAAATCCCCAATAACAATGTCTTCCTTCAAAACTCATTTTAGCTCTGTATCCATTAATTTATCTATAATATTTGCGTGGCTATTCATAATTTTAACTGATTTCACCTCTCATGCTAATGAATTCCATATGCATTCCGAACGCTTTCAGACTGGTGTTAATAGCTCAGCTTTGGTTTAACCTGAAACTATTCCCACCGTTTTCTGGGAGTTACCCCAAGTTCTGCTCTGCTATTGCAAGATTTGAGGAGGGGATCATATGAGAGCTTCCCATTTCCCTCAGTCCTTCAGATGACTTTGTGTGAACATTTTATAGCTTCATGATAATGGACTTTAAGATATACGTGGTAGTTTAAGAGTGAACCTATGTGGTCTATCCATGGTGAGATTACCTTTCTGGTTTCAGTTCTTTTTTTTCTTTTAATAGATCTTTGTTGGAGTATAATTGCTTCACAATGCTGTGTTGGTTTCTGCTATAAGTATACATATATCCCCATATCCCCTCCCTCTTGAGCCTCCCTCCCACACTCCCTATCCCACCCCTCTAGGTCGTCGCAAAGCACCGAGCTGATCTCCCTGGACTCTGCTGCTGCTTCCAACCAGCCAACTATTTTACAGCTCTTGATCAAACGTACCTTTTCTTTGTGTAAATCCTGAGCCTCAATAGAAGTGTGCCTTTAGGGTCAAGACACCCTTCTTACTCACAGTATTGTGCTATTACCGTTTGGTCAGACACCTTAGCAGGACAGTTATAATGGGACCATTCTTTGGAGCATCACATACAATGTTTGCTCACTTTTCTACATGATGAACCGTCAAATATTTGAAAGCAAGACAAGAAAGATACCATCTCTTATTTCCAGGGTGTATCTCCTTAATTATGTCAGCATTTTCTTACTGGGAAGGGTTTCAGGATCTTTAAACAGTCTCTTCTAGATGCTTCCTAGCTTGCTAGAAGCCCTGTGTAGTGAATAAGATACTCTCCATCTGCTCTGAGCAAGGTAGGATGTGGTAGGATTCTTTCCTTCCTTAGTCTAGGCCTGTGACAGTATTACTGTAGTCTATAATTGCTATATATTTATTCTTTGTCTTTTTATCACGTACATCATATTGACGGTTCATAATAAGCTTTGATCACCTATAAGCAAGAGGTCTTTTTAACAGGACATAGAATCCTCAAGCCTTTTCTCTTGTGCAGCAGGGTTTTGTTTTGTTTTGCTTTTTTCTTAATCTAAATATAGGGTTGGCATATGTCCCAGTTAAATCTTATCTTGCTTACTTTACATACACCTCCCCTTACCCATCATTCCAGCCTATTGAGATAATTTTGAGTCTTTATCTCTTCATATACCAGCTCTTTATTTTAGCTTTGTGACATCCATAGACTTTGTAAGCATGCCACTTGGAACTGATAATCAAGGATTTTTTTATTTTATTTAACCAAAATGTTACTTAGGACAAGATCAATGACAAAATAAAGATTTGTCTCCATATTCATCCAGTTATCAATACTCTTAAAAGTCAGCTGCTTGGCCAAAATACGACTCTATCTAGTTGTTCCCAGCACCCATCCAGTCTGAAAGAACATCGTTAAACTTTGTACAATGCTTTGCTGAAATCAGGAGGCATGCCGTTTCCCTGATCAAGTAGTCTAATAACTTTATAAAGTGGATTGTGTATTATTACACAATTGCTTTTTCACCTAATTCTTTCATGTTTCAATATTTTTAACCCAACTATGCTATCTCTAATAATTATTATTGTACCTTTATTTGTATAGTGCTTTACACATTAAAAAAAAACTTCAACATAAATCCCCCTCATGGAATCCCTTCAAAGATATTAAGGAAACATATGTTATTATCTCTATTTTAAAATTGAAGAAGCTTAGTCTCAGAGAGGTGGCTAGAATCCAGATCTTATTATTCTAAGCATAGTTTTCTTTCCATGACACCACAGCTGACAGGATCCAATTGCATTCTATTTACATGGTAGGTGCTCAGTGAATATTTTTGATAGGATAGATAAATTTGTCCAAGAAATCCTTGCATCCTAGGACTTTGCCTCAAAGCATTTTGCATTTAAAAGAAATGGAAAATTTCACAAAGAACAAAAATTAAATACTATATACTACCAAGAGGTACGGCAAAAAGGTCTAAACCTATACAGAAATAAAATAAGTAATTTTTTAGAGGCAGTATAGTGATATTTGCAATGTTTAGAACCGTGTTTCCCAAATCCTGGCCTGCAGATTCGTGCCAATCCAAGATGAAATTTCCAGTGACCTACAACAAAATGAGAAATGAGCAATTATTATGGACTGAATTGTGGCCCCTCCAAATTTATATTTTGAAGTCCTAACCCCCAGGACCTCAGAATTCAGTGACTGTATTTGGAGATAGGGCCTATAAAGAGGTAACTGAGATGAAATGAGGTCTAAAGGGCAGGGTCCTAATCTAGTAAGGCTAGCGTTTAGAAGAAGAGTGAGAGGCACCAGGAGAGTGCACGCAGAGAGAAAAGGCCGTGTGAGGACACAGCTGGAAGGTGGCTGTCTACAGTCCAGAAAGACAGTCTTCACCAGACACCAGCCCTGCCAGCACCTTGACTTTAGATTTCCAGCCTCCAGAACTGTGAGGAAATAAATTTCTGTCGTTTAAGCCACCCAGTCTCTGGTATGCTGTTATGGCAGCCTGAGCAGACTAATACAGCAACATACTGAATTTTTGAAAGTATTGAATGCACTAATACTTTATTAAATTAATACTAAATCAGTATTAATTTTTTAAGCATTCAATTTAGAGTTGTCCTTTATTCTGTCTTTATTCTTTATTCCTTCTTACTTTTCTGTTGTATTAGAATATCCTAACTTCTATGAAATTACAGTGATCTAGATGTTGGTTTTGGATTATGTGGATTAATGCACTTACTTAAGGTAATAAAAATTAGCAATCAAATCCTGTGCCCACGTAGTCTGGAAATTTTATTAGTCTATGACTTCCCTGAGTGCAGAAGTCATCGGAGGAGAGCACGTGAGTGAAGAAATGACTTCAACCAGAACTCTGAACTACAAAGAACTATCTAAGATATTTGCAGAAGCTTAATGAAGCACATGGGAGCAATATTGTTCTGTCAGGGAGCAGTGATTACTTGGGTCAGAAATGATCAAATCATATTAAAGCAATAAAGAGGTAAAATGAATGGAACAGAGCCGTTTGGTAGAACTTTATATGGAAACATTTATTCAACAGACACTTACTGATGCTCTCCCATGTGCCAAGCATTGTGCTGGACAGTGGAGATACAACAATGAACATGGCATGCTCCATGTGCAAAAGGGTCTTACTGCCTACTACTCAAGTAGAGTGAAGATAGAAATGGTAGAAGTAGTAGAAGTGGGCACAATGTCCCAAAGCAATTCCAGGGAGAAACCCCAACCCAGCCTAGAGGGTCCTGGCAGGCAAAGATATTTCAAGGAGAGTGGATGACACATAGAAAGACAAGAAACAGCCAGGTGTGTCAAGGAAGGGATGACATTAGTGGAGGCTTGTCATCTGGAGACATTTGTCTGATATGGAAAAAGAGTGATAGACAGGGATTGTTTGGGATAGGAGAGAATTGGTTCCAGATATGTTTTGGTTTTCTGTTAATTGTTGCTTTTGATATTTTGGTTTGGACTGTTTGTTTTTTAATCAGGATGAGAGAGACTTAAGCTGAAGGGGAAGTTGCCAGTTAAAGAGGATGAAGATGGGGAAGGAGGAAGAGGAAGGAAGGAAGAACGGGAGAGAGGGAGGGAGGGAGGAAGGGAGAAATAGAAGTTGAAACTCTGAGAAAGGGATAAGAAAATGGTGAAAGCAAGAATTCTGAAGACGATGAAAAGCACAGGGGAGAAGAGTGTTGCCTAGGAGAAGGGCACCCCTACCCTGAGACTAGTGGAAATGGGGTGGAGATCGTTGGGGTAAGAGATTACTTGGCAAGGAGTGTCTGGGGAGCTGACATAGAGTGTAACTGATAGTCTCAACTTTCTTAATGCAGTTCGGGCAATGCAATCTGCTAAAAATGGGTCAGAGCTTGAGATGAGTGGGGAAGGTTTGGAGGAATCACTAAGGAGTGGAGAGGGAAAGGTCCAGGAATGAGTCAAGAGCCCCACTGAGGTTAGAGAGCTTGGAGTGGTAATGGCTCCTTGTCTGCAAAGCTATGGGGTCTTCTCCAGCAGTAATTCACTATCGCAGGGAGGAAAAAGAAGGGGTGAATTGCAACTTTAATTCAATGTGGAGGTTTTTCTGGTTGAAGGCAGTAAGAAGCCAGGATTCCAGGGAATTGAGGGTGAGTGTCAGAGAGGAAGGAGTGAGTGGCTTACCCAGAGCCCAGCTGTGGAAGGAGAGAGATAAGATGGGAGGTTGATATCAGACTGAGGTATTGGAGCTGAGAACTTCTGAAGGAAGCCCTCTAGGGATAAAACGACCCAGACTATGTCCAGTGATGGTCTTGGAATTGCAAGGTTACAGCACAGATGGAATTGTAAGTTTGCAGTGTCTACAGGGACTTTGCCTCCTGGTGAGTCTGTCAGAGTTGGAGTGAAAGGGAAATGTATGAACTAAGGGCTAAAGTCTTCCATGAGGAAGGAGGAGCAGCAAGAGAGTAGATTGACATAGAGTTGGTGGCCTCAACTTCAAAAGAAGTGGGAGCCTAAGGATTAGGAAACAGCAGTTCAGAGAGAACAGCTCTTCCTGCAGATAACTTTATGAGATATGGAAGCAAGAGAAAGCTGCAAGAGAAGAGGTGTGCTTCGGGGAGATCCAGGTCTCTAGTCGGAGCAGAAACTGCAGCGAACGGGGATGTAAGAGAGGATGTTAACAATTAAGTGAGGATGCCGATGATACAGGAACAAGAACTGGGAGGAGGGTGAGAGCAAGGAGGCAGGTGTGAGGAAATGCTGGGCAACACGATGTAAGAGGTGCTTCAGTTACCTATTGAGCCCCCCGCTCTGTGCAGATACAGCTGATAACCAAGACTGACCAGGTCCCTGCCTTCCTGGAGCTTCATTATCAAATGGTTTGCCTTTTGCTTCATAACTAGAGGTGATAGAGAACAAAGGCATGGTCTCATGTGACTGCAAAACTACATCTGAGTATTTACATGTTATTTACTAGACTTTCCATAAACAATATCCCACTCACATGAATTGCAGACCAGAAAGAACATTTAACTTTGAGCAGTTTCAGGTAGGACCACGGGGCTAGTTACAATACTAACAAAATATTGCCTAGTTGGGTTAGAAAATTATTTTAGCACCATTGTTAGCCTTCAGCATTTGGTATTTAGCCTTGGAGGTAAAGCAGATCTGTATTTTGCACCTGTTTGAGTGTACTCGTAACATGTCTTCACAGTCAGGCCTTTGCGCTGCATCGGGGCAGGCACCTCTGTGGTTGTCAGAAGCAGTAGCGGGTGGCAATTAAAAGCATGGATCTTGGAGGCAGACTTACGGGGCTTGAATCCCCATTCTGCCACTTACAACGTGGGTAAGTATGAACAGGTTACTTAACCTCTCTGTGCCTTAGTGTCCTCATCTGTGAAATAGGCATGATATCAACACATCTTACCGCATAAGGTTGTTGTGAGGGTGAAAGGAGTCACTTTAATCAAAGCACTTAGAAAGCTTCCTGGCATATTCTCAGTGTTCTGTAAGTGTTAACAGTTATTGTAATTGCATACAGTGTGTCGCTCTTTTAAAAGGTGTTGTATCTTCTATAGTGGATCCTGCAGGGCAAAGTATCGGCTGTACTAGCTTTGCAATTATAATCCTGACCTAGTAGCGACTGTGCCAAATTGCACAAGCAGATAGTAATGTCTGGCAGTGCCTGAAGTTTGGACTGTTAATGGAACAACTGGAACTGACTTTTACTTGGCATCCAACCAAGTCATGAATCCTTGCCATCATTTCAGCCATATTTTTACCTCTTTTTCTCTCTACTTGCAGTGGTCTTGCATTAAATACTTACCTTAAAAAAGCGACTTGCTTGCTCCTTTCTGGGCAGTAGGTGAAACTCCTTGCAACGTGGTTAAGGGCACGGGATATCAGGATGGTATGCTCGTTAACAGAGGAGGCTGTTTCGGCCTGTGTTGATGAGAGACACTCAGTCTGGGTTTTGTTCGTTATAGTTTTGCAATCAAGGTCACTTCTAGGTGGGGCACTGTACTGACAACAAAACAGGAATGAACAGTATTTATGGTCTGAATGATGGGATGCATCACCTTATGCACTGCTTTATTCATTCAGCAAATAATATAAATATGTGTCAGGGGCTGTGCTAGACCGTGGGACATAGCCCTTCTCCCCAGACTGTCTCCAGATATTCAGACAGTAACTCAGATAAACGTGGTAAAGAAATGAGTGAGCCGGTGGTCTGCAGGTGAATGTTGGATGATGGAATGTGGTCATGTAAAACGGTCATAGTTTCCTAGGTATCTTTATTATGAATACTAGATTGAGGTCAACCTCTGTCTCTGGACTCTTCATTCAGTAAGATTTCTGAGTGGTCTTCATTTTCTAATGCTTTTGAAGCATCAAATTCTTCTATTTTAGACAAGATACACACACACACACACACACACGCACAAACACACAATCCATAATGCTGCCATATGACTGAATCTACCCAGTAAAAGGAAGAACACTGTATATGTTGAATTATCAATAACTTCACTCAACACTAAGGGTTGAGTAAAGTTATTGCCATCTTAATTCCTAATTCTCTCTTGGTCACATCAGTCTTTTCTAAATAGTTACCTGAGAATCCTATAGAAAAAGAAAATCTAAGATATTTTAAAGGCATGCTTTCAGACTTTTGGAAAGAAAGTTATTTTTTTCTCCAAATGAAAAATAAATGAAAACATATCATTAACCTCAATTCTTTCTTTTAATTTGCCATCTTTGCAAACAGCCTCTAAAAATCTCAGTTCTGGGCAAAAGTTGTTACTGAACTCCTTAAGCCTTTAGTATTTGGTATTTAGCCTTGGAGGTAAAGCAGGCTACTTTGCCTTCTCTAGTAATTGTGCTTTCTTAGGACCACTATAGCTTGTTTAAAGTGTTACTTAAAGCATTTTTAAATGTTTTACATCCACCTGAATAACTTCTGAAGGTGGGGGCTGGGATTTACATTAACCTATATTTCCCTTTTTAAAAAAGTCCCTGAGGGGCTTCCCTGGTGGCGCAGTGGTTGAGAGTCCGCCTGCCGATGCAGGGGACACGGGTTCGTGCCCCGGTCCGGGAAGATCCCACATGCCGCGGAACAGCTAGGCTCGTGAGCCATGGCCGCTGAGCCTGCGCGTCCGGAGCCTGTGCTCCGCAACGGGAGAGGCCACAGCAGTGAGAGGCCCGCGGACCGCAAAAAAAAAAGTCCCTGAGACAATGATGTGGGTACATTAGCTTATTTAGGATGTGACTCCAGGAGCACAATGAAAGAATGAGGAGGAGAGATCAGTGAGGAACCAATACAAAGTTAATGAGCAGATTACTGCTGTGGGTGTGTGTTTCGGTTACCATCGCTGCAAAGCCACCCCAAACGCAGCGGTGTAAAACAGTCATTAATGATGTTCCCAGAGTGTGTGGGTCAGGAGTTAGGATGAACACAGGGGCCTCGGCTTTACAAGATCTGGGGCCTCAGGTGGAAAGTTTCAAAGGCTGGTGGTTTTGATACTTGCGGTCAGCTGGCACCTCGGCTGGGGCTCAACAGAGCACCTACACGTGGCCTCTTCATATATGACCTGGGCTTCCTCCCAGCGGGCTGACCTCGGGGCAGTCAGACTCCTTACCAGGTAGAACAGGGACCCAAAACGAATGGCCCAGAGAACAAGGCCAAGCAGCATCACCTCTTCTGACCAAACCTTAGAAGTCATGCAGCCACATTCTGTGGGTCATAAGCAAGTGGTAATCTTGCCCCAATTCAAGGGGGTAGGGAGACTGGAGCTCAGCTCTCAATTAAAGTATGTCAAAAACTTCCAGCATTTTTTCTAAAATCAAAAAATTGCATCACAGTGTAGGCAACCATCTGTCTTCTTGACTGAAAGCATCAAAGGGAGGGGGTGTGGGAGGGAATATGAATTAACAGATAATTAGAATATAATGTAACATGCAGGTGATAAAAGACAGGTATGTACAAGGTATCATAGGGTTGCAGAGGACTGGCACTTAGCTTGCTTATAAGAGTCAGAGAAGGTGGGTTAGAGTCAATCAGATGAAGAAAGGTAGGGAGGAGATTTCAAGTAGAAGAAGAAAAGCAATCACTTGGTATGTGCAGTTTGGTGAAGTGGACCAGGGAAAGTGGCAGATGAAAGTGGAAACGGAAAGCCATGAAAAGTCTTGAATGTCACAAGAACAGGCAGGGACCTTATTTTTAGGCAGTGGAGAGTCATTAAGTGTCCCTGTAAGCATCCAGGGCAAAGACTACAAGAGCTGCATGAAGGAAGTTTAGCTGGGCTCCTCAGTAGGGGATGGATTTGATAAATATTTAGAAAGTAAAATAATACCTGGAATATTAACATTAATACTCGAGAGTGTGGAGTGAAGGAAAGAGAGAAGTCTAAATTTACCACCAGGTTCCTACCCTGGATGCTTGAAGGAATGGTGGTCCCAGTGAGATGAGGAATTTTGGAGGAGAAGCAGGTTAAGGAGGAAGACATGAGTATGAGGTGCCTGTGACCATCCCGGTGCATATGGCCAGTGGTCAGGTGCATATCTGAGTCCAAACTGGAAAGAGAAGATGGGGCAGGAGATACCGATTTGGGAGTGATCAGCAGATAGGAAAAAATGAGGGAGTAAAATAATCCATGGAAAGACAAGAGCAGCTTTTTTGGTTCCAAGAATGCAGATGTCGCTAATAACTTGAAGTAGTTCACACCTGATCATCTCTGTTTTCTTGATGATGAAGACAAAGTTATCTGTTGAGAGAAGATGGAGTCCAAATACTGAGAACAATTTGCAAAGCAGTGAACAAAGAGAAAACAAATATGGATCACAGCACAGGAAAAAAAGTTTGCTCTTTTAGTACCATGCATGTTTTTGAAACTGTTCCTGATGTTAGCATGCCTTCTACTTGTACCCTGAAATTCTCACCCTGAGGCCAGTCACTGCCTAGGCAACAACATTGCTAAAAACACGTTAGGGTCATACTCTCCGTCATATCAGCACTCTACAGTTGATTTCAGTTCCTTTGGATTCACACATATATTGAATCATCACTGAGCAAGAAAATCATTTACCATCTTCAAATTTAAGCCTTCACACATGGAAACACCTATCATGAAATGGAAAGAGATTTTTCTTTCCTTTTCCCTTGGTATTTAGTTTTCATTATTCCAAAATATCTCAACAATCTGTATTTGTGTGTCAGTAAGAGTTTCCAACAGATGATAGATACCAGGCTTCTCCTGTAAATCTTCATTGCTTTGCTTGAATCTGAACCACAAGGAATTCAGAGTATTGATGCCCTAGGAAAGATCTCTTTCCAAGAGGAGTTGGCAGGGGAACAGAATGTGTTTGAAGACCAAGAAGACAAGATGAACAAGCCTTTCTTTTGTCTGAGCACATGCTCACCTTCCTCAACAGACACAAACAGTATAATTACTGTCCTGTCAGGGTGCACAAGTTTTTGTTTTTGTTTTTGCTTTTTAATCTGTAAAAGGACTCCTAGTTAAAAGGGTTGAAAACCACTGGTTTAGATCATCCTAATCCATAGGTAATCCACACATATCCATTCAGTGGCTTCAATTGCCTTCCCCAAGAACACTCCCATCAGCGCCCCTAAGGGAGACACAGGGGCAGATCTGAACCTTACCCCTGTTAATGAAGCATGGGAGATGAGCAGAAAGCAAGCTGCTAAAGGAGGAATGAAAGGGACCAACAGCCTGGAGAGTCCAAACCGGCTAATTGGCCCCTGAAAAATAGTGAGTGGTGTGCTAATGCCTCTTGTTTCCTAACAGCTGAGCAGGGTCCCCTAAGAAGGAGACCTCACCAACTGGGGGGGGTGTGGTCACCAAGAGGGAGATTCTCCACCAGCAGCCTTTGTCCCTGTTGAAAAGACTGAGGGCTGCTCTTCACAGTGTTCCTTTGCCCTTTAGAGAACATGGGGGTGGCGGCGGGGGATGAAGAAGGAAAGGGAAAAAGCTTTTCTTCTGTTTTCTCTGCTACATCCATAGAGCCTCTTACCAAAATATTAATTTTCCAGATCTCTTCCTTTTATGGTCTACAGTTGAACCTGAGCTAGAATATAAAAACATACGAAAGGGTATAATGAGTTTGAAGACCAGGAACTGAGGAAAAACAAACCAAAGGAAAAATAAAAATGTACCCCAAATCAGGCTGGGAATTTTAGCCTGGGAAAACTTGTATGCAAGTGTGATAGTGTCTCCTGCTTGTTTGCACGAAAGGCGTTTACCATAGAAATGTGCATAATAATACCTTCCTAAGTGACCTTAAGTCTTAACTGAAAGCCCTTCTCACCTCTTGGGATATTATCTGAACATCTGCTTTTATTTCAGGTGAAGAGAAGTTCAAAGTGTGTGCATACAGGGACAATAGAAATCCGCAATTGGACCTCCCAAAGCCCCCTTGTGGAAATGCAGTTTTTCACAACTAGACTTTGAGTCTGGGCAAGAATAATGTAGATGTAAAAAGCCCCAGTGCTTTTCTCCTTTCCCTCCCAGCTGTCTGCTTCTCTCTCTCCTCATAGATTTATTTATCCCTTTTCTCTTCAGTCCCTTCTTTGGCCTTTCTTACCCTGTCTTTCTCAGCCTCCTGAATCCGTTTAGAAGAGAGAACCTAATACTATCCAAAACTCTTCATAATTGAATAGATTGCATGCCGAGCCACCCTTACCTGCTGCCAGTGTGACAGTGGGAAGCAAACAGCCTGATCTATGCTGGTAATGTGCATCTTCAGGAAAGGTTCAGATCTTACACATCCGGGGGTTTTCCCCACCAGAGCAAAGATACTACGAAATTAAAGAGAATGCCTATATTTCCATTTGAATAAAAATCGGTCATGAATAACTTGGTTATCCAAAGTTGCTAAAAAAAAATTGCCAAGTGATTATTGTATCCTTTTCCTCCACCAAAATTAAAAACGTCTTAAGGAAGGCTAGATGAACCATCACATGACTCAGGCAAAGGTCATTTTCCTGTTCCTTTGAACAACCAGCCCTTTCTGTGCCTTTGAATCTGGTTAAGCCCTTTACTTCTTTTAAAGCTTCTGTGGCTTAGAGGACACTATTATGGGAAAAGAGCAAGTCCAGTCTGGTAAACTGCACAGAGATACACCCGGGTCTCCAGAAACATCTACTTCAAGTGAAATTTCCATAGTAGGCTGAAGTTTGTTCCTCTGGAAGTTTCCATAAAGGGCTAAGGAAAAAAGTCTCCCTAATCTTGTTCCCATGTGTCTACTGTTCATTTGAAGATTAAGATTATTTATGTTTAGAGAGCATTGCAGCCACTTAGATAGCTTGCAGTGGCCGGAGGGCTGGAGGGATGCACTCATGTTTATCACTGGCACCAGAACAAGCGTTATAGAAATGCACGCTCCTTGGCTCACCTCCCAAACTCTGCTTTCTCTCTGACTGACTTCAAGCCACTTTGTAAATTGTTTTGTTGTTTGAGGAGAACATTTCTCTCTGGGTTACAATTCTGCAGGAGCCAATATTTTAACACTCTGCTTCTGGAAAACTTCCCATTTCTAATACTTCCCCTCATTGGATTCTTCTTTGAAGTAGAGAACATGGCACAGGCCTGAGATTACAGATCAGGATTGTTTCCCTGTTGAGGTGTGTATGTGTGTGTGTTTTTCTGTGTCTGAGCTGGGTAATTGTTTCATTGGGTGCTTAGAATATGGTATAATGTTGACCAGGATCCTGAATTCAGTCCTGGAACATTTCACACTGAGGAAGGCTGCTCTCTGGCGACAGATCCAACTTATGTCCCCAAACAATATCAAATCATTTGGCAATTATGTGCCTGGGATGCGTTGGAGAGGATGGAATGGCAGACCCCAGTCTGGTCTTGCCCTACCTGCCTCCCGCTGTATAACCCAACCTTGACACCTGCTTCAGTTACCTTGGGCTTTTCAATGTTTCACACACATAGCAATTCCTATCTTTGTGCCTTTGCTCCACAGCATCCCAATACTGGAATATTCACCCCAGTCTTCTCCAAGGATTGAACATTAAGTCCTTAATCTCGGAAGCCTCCCCAGCCATCTGCACATCACAGCTACTCTTGTAGTTGTATCTTCACCACGAACACTAGATATGACGTGTGGAAATTGTTCTTTGTAGATCAGAGATAAGAAACCTATTGCTCTAGGTCGATACACTCAAAATCCTCCTGCCCAATCTCCTTTTTATATAAAGAAGAAAGAAAAACCGAGTGGTTGTGTATTCAGAACCCGACTTCCAATCACACCACGTTGCCTAGTTTTGTTTTGACTTTCCAGCCAGACTGTGCTCTGAAGGCAGGACCCTTCACTTATACAGTCCCATACCTCCCAGCAGAGTGCAAGGCACACAGTAGGCTCAGCAAATGCCTGCTCAGCTTCTGAGGATTCCGGAGAGGAACAGTTTTTATGAGCTTCCAGGAAATTAGGCTGACTCCAGTTGCTAACTGTATAACCCAGGGCCACGGTGGGGCAGCAGTGGCCCTGCTCAAGGGCTCCCAGCCAAGAGGACCCTTGGGAGCTGAAGTCCAGCCTGTCCTCAGATCTCCAAGCCTTGGAGGGGAGCAGCTCCACCAGAGAAAGGGAAGCTTTTTTCTAGTTTGTTAAAAGGTACTAATACCTCACTAAGCCACATACTTATGGGGCAGTGGCTCCTGAGAGGGCACATTTTCTAATTTCCTCGATGGTTTTGTGTGGGTTAGCAGAGGCTCAAGTCTAACATAGGAGGAGGAAAGATGATCACAATTAGTTTAGTGAGCTGATAGGTTTTAGTTTTATATTATCACAGAGTATATATAGACTTTTTTTTTTTTTTAGATTTCCTTTAAAAACATAAATTGCGGACTTCCCTGGTGGCGCAGTGGTTAAGAATCTGCCTGCCAATGCAGGGGACACGGGTTCGAGCCCTGGTCCGGGAAGATCCCACATGCTGCAGAGCAACTAAGCCCGTGCACCACAACTGCTGAGCCTGAGCTCTAGAGCCCGCATGCCACAACTACTGAAGCCCGCACACCTAGAGCCTGTGTTCCTCAACAAGAGAAGCCACCACAATGAGAAGCCCGTGCACTGCAACAAAGAGTAGCCCCCGCTCACGGCCAACTAGAGAAAGCCCACACACAGCAACAAAGGCCCAACGCAGCCCAAAAAATAAATAAATAATTAAAAAAACATAAATTGCTTCTGTATACCGATATAAATACATGTGTTAATATATGCATATTTATACACACACACACACACACACACACACAAGAAGAACTTGATTTGGGGTAAAAATGAAAATACATGCAAACCTGAATGTTTAAGAGCATAGAGCTACCCGATATTTACTAACTTATTCCAGAGGATGTCAGAATGATACTTTTACCTGTTTATCCATTCATTCATTCTTCCAGCATATGTATTAGGTGCATACTGTTTAAAATTGATCAGTTATAACCCAGGAAGAGATGTGTGACTCTAACTGCTCTACTCTAGAAATACTATAAATATTTCTCCTGTGTGGTCAGAAACTCCAAGAAAATTTGAGAAATCTGAGCAATAGAAAGCTTTGTCCTCCCCTTGTACAATGTGAGTGCCTCCACCCCTGGATCATTGTGCCTGGTTCTGTCCACTGTACTGCAGGTTCTTTGAACAATCAAAACACCTGAAAGGATGTAAGGGTTTCCGTATGAGGATAATTGGTAAATAATCACGGAAGATTAGGGTTGGAAGGGACCTTGAAGCCGTCTAAGCCATCAGTCTCTTCATTTCACAGAGAAAAAACTTGATATCTGAAAAGGCTCAATGCTTTGTATTTTATTTCTTATTTTGGAAAGGTCAAATTATTTTCAGAACCAACCACGTCTCCTTTATCCCCCTGACTCCTAGAAACCAGGAGCATCTAGCTATAGCTTTGTTTTTCCAGAACCTAACAGTTCACCCGGGCAAGTAGTAAATTCTTTTAGAGAGAGATGAGATTGTAATTATTTCAATAAACTCATAATAAAAACTAATAATCATTGCCCTGCACAAAATTTATCCTAAATATCTCTAATTTATTCTTTTGAATCCATCTCCAAAACACATACAATAAGACTTACCTGGCTCAGAGTTGTAAAAGGAATATTGTCAGAGATTAATAAATTTTTAAAAATAATCCAAGAATCTGTGGTTTAATACACTCAAATGAATTACTTTTTTTTTTTTCCACTGGGGACATTATATAGGTAATTTCCTATGGATGTGGGCAAAGCAACTCTATGACAAGGTTGACAGCCTAATTAGGGGGTTGGGGATTTTAAGTTTTAATTCTGTTTTTAACATCAATTTACAAAGAGGAGCAGACAGAATCTTATAATCACATTTCTCGTTAGTTAAGGTATAATAATGTCATTCACTGATGGCAATCGACTGGAACTAAGGTTGTTACAAAGAACTGAAGTAATAAATATAATCCTTGAAGTTTACAGAAAATCAAGAATCTGCAACAATTTTAGAAAAGTGAATGAGACTTGAAGAGATTATATCCAAAGAAAGACTTACACACCTTGATTTTGCAGTATTTTCCACTGCTGGAACAGCACAGTAGAGCCTGCCTTCTGCATTCTTTTAATCTTTAAGTAAATTAATGATTTCTTCTATTTTACATGGTTTAAAATGTTTTATGTTAGCAGAATATATTTTAGATTTACTATAAATAAATTATTCAAAATTTCCAAAATGGGTTCCATTTTAACATCAGAAAATGGGTACTACCTTATTTGTAGGCTTTTAAATTTCACTTTACCTTTTACTGCTTCTTCCTGCTTCCTACTATTAGCGTTTCGTATAATAAGTATTCAAGGTTCTAGTCTTCAAACAATCCTTCTAAAAACTGTCAGCTATTTATAGTCCTTTCTCCTCTCTTTTGCTTTAATGGATGCTTTTAAACCTGTTAGAAATTAAAGGCCGCCATGGCTGAATGTGTACATGGCAATTTGTCCAAATTGACTTATTACTGTGGCCTGGTGGGTAACGATGAGCCATCTGGCTCCATTTCTTAGGAAATATCCTCCAAGAGAGTAATTTCTGGGAGAAGGTTTAATTATCTTTCAGCTAAAAAAAGACTCCAGTTATCCTCTGGGTTAAACCTATGGATTAATTATTGTTAAATTTCTGTTTAGGAGGATCTGTCCTTTAACATCTCATCTATTTCCACTGCACAAGAAAATTAACACAAATTAGCCCCAGATTGATATTTTTATACACAGTCTCAGAATATCACTCATTGAAGAAATTTATCATTCTGCAAAGATGAAAATGATAAGTTAGTTGAACATACAAATATCCTTTTGGCCTTAAGCTTTGAGGGAAATGCAATACATTCTCCCCACATTTTCCTTATAGCTCCCAGAGAAAAGAGGTACCAGCTTTAGACCAGCATTTAGCTGTTATTACCTCATTTTATAAATGTAAATAAGGCCACCATTGTCTTTGGCCCATCAAATGTCATTCCATAGTCGAAGAGACATTAGATACTCCATCTTCATCTGTAAAATTAGAGTAAAATATAAAGTATACCTGTTCCTTTTATTGCCTCACTCCAAGCTTTTCATTACTAAATGGATATGCTTATAAAAATGCAAGCAACTTCAAGCATGCTTTTATTATTAAATGCTGTATATGATCCTATCACAATAAAAATGACCAGAAGATATCAGCTATCATGAGTAAATTTTCTGTTAATCAAATGTGTTATACATGTACAGCTTATTTATATGCTCAAAACACCCTGACTTTCCTTTGGGGAAAACTATGGCTGATATAATGCAGTAAATGTTAAAAGTACACAAATTAAACCATTTTTAAAATTTTTATTGCTTTACATCTGCTAAACTTTACCTTACCTTTTTTTTTCTTTCTTTTTTAAAATTTTTATTGGGGTATAGCTGTTTACAATGTTGTATTAATTTCAGGTGTACAGCAGAGTGAATCAGTAATACATAATAGCAACTTATTTTTTGAATTTTTGAATTTTATTTTACTTATTATTTTATACAGCAGATTCTTATTAGTTATCCATTTTATATGTATTAGTGTATACTTGTCAATACCAATCTCTCAGTTCATCACACCACCACACCCACCCACCACTGCTATCACCCCTTGGTGTCCATACCTTTGTTCTCTACATCTGTGTCTGAATTTCTGCGCTGCAAACTGGTTCATCTGTACCATTTTTCTAGGTTCCACATATATGCGTTAATATACGATATTTGTTTTTCTCTTTCTGACTTACTTCATTCTGTATGACAGTCTCTAGATCCATCCACGTCTCTACAAATGACCCAATTTCGTTCCTTTTTATGGCTGAGTAATATTCCATTGTATATATGTACCACATCGTCTTTATCCATTCGTCTGTCGATGGGCATTTAGGTTACTTCCATGACCTGGCTGTTGTAAATAGTGCTGCAATACAGCTGCAATGCAGCTGTAAATAGTGCTGCATTGGGGTGCCTGTGTCTTTTTGAATTATGGTTTTCTCTGGGTATATGCCCAGTGGTGGGATTACTGGGTCATATGGTAATTCTATTTTTAGTTTTTTAAGAACCTCCATACTGTTCTCCAGAGTGGCTATAACAATTTACATTCCCACCAACAGTGCAAGAGGGTTCCCTTTTCTCCACACCCTCTCCAGAATTTGTTGTTTGTAGATTTTCTGATGATGCTCATTCTAACTGGTGTGAGGTGATACCTCATTGTAGTTTTGATTTGCATTTCTCTAATAATTAGTGATGTTGAGCAGCTTTTCATGTGCTTCTTGGCCATCTGTATGTCTTCTTTGGAGAAATGTCTATTTAGGTCTTCTGCCCATTTTTGGATTGGATTGTTTTTTTAATATTGAGCTGCATGAGCTGTTTATATATTTTGGAGATTAATCCTTTGTCCGTTGATTCGTTTACAAATATTTTCTCCCATTCTGAGGGTTGTCTTTTTGACTTGTTTGTAGTTTCCTTTGCTTTGCAAAAGCTCTTAAGTTTCATTAGGTCCTATTTGTTTATTTTTGTTTTTATTTTCATTACTCTGGGAGGTGGATCAAAAAAGATCTTGCTGTGATTTATGTCAAAGAGTGTTCTTCCTATGTTTTCCTCTAAGAGTTTTATAGTGTCCAGTCTTACATTTAGTTCTCTAAGCCAATTTGAGTTTCTTTTTGTTTATGGTGTTAGGGAGTGTTCTAATTTCATTCTTTTACATGTAGCTGTCCAGTTTTCCCAGCACCATTTATTGAAAAGACTGACTTTTCTTCATTGTATATCCTTGCCTCCTTTGTCATAGATTAGTTGACCATAGGTGCGTGGGTTTATCTCTGGGCTTTCTATCCTGTGCCATTGATGTATATTTCTGTTTTTGTGCCAGTACCATATTGTCTTGATTACTGTAGCTTTGTAGTATAGTCTGAAGACAGGGAGTCTGATTCCTCCAGCTCCGTTTTTTTCCCTCAAGAATGCTTTGGCTATTCGGGGTCTTTTGTGTCTCCATACAAATTTTAAGATTTTTTATTCTAGTTCTGTAAAAAATGCCATTGGTAATTTGATAGAGATTGCATTGACTCTGTAGATTCCTTTGGGTCCTTTCCATTTTCACAATATTGATTCTTCCAATCCAAGAATATGGTATTTCTCTCCATCTGTTTGTATCATCTTTAATTTCTTTCATCAGTGTCTTATAGTTTTCTACATAAATGTCTTTTGTCTCCCTCGGTAGGTTTATCCCTAGGTATTTTATTATTTTTGTTGCAGTGGTAAATGGGAATTTTTCCTTAATTTCTCTTTCAGATTTTTCATCATTAGTGCATAGGAATGCAAGAGATTTCTGTGCATTAATTTTGTATCCTGCTACTTTACCAGATTCATTGACTAGCTCTAATAGTTTTCTGGTAGCATCTTTAGGATTCTCTATGTATAGTATCATATCATCTGCAAACAGTGACAGCTTTAGCTCTCCTTTTCCAGTTTGGATTCCTTTTATCTCTTTTTCTTCTCTGATTGCCATGGCTAGGACTTCCAAATCTATGTTGAAAAATAGTGGTGAGAGTGAACATTCTTGTCTTGTTCCTGATCTAAGAGGCAATGCTTTCAGTTTTTCGTCATTGAGAATGACGTTTGCTGTGGGTTTGTCATATATGGCCTTTATTATGTTAACATAGGTTCCCTCTATGCCCACTTTCTGGAGAGTTTTTATCATAAATGGGTGTTGAATTTTGTCAAAAGCTTTTTCTACGTCTATTGAGATGATCGTATGGTTTTTATTCTTCAATTTGTTAATATGGTGTATCACATTGATTGATTTGCATATATTGAAGAATCCTGAATCCCTGGGATAAATCCCACTTGATCATGGTGTGTGATCCTTTTAATGTGTCGTTGGATTCTGTTTGCTAGTATTTTGTTGAGGATTTTTGCATCTATATTCATCAGTGATATTGGTCTCTAATTTTCTTTTTTGTAGCATCTCGGTCCGGTTTTGGTATCAAAAAATGGGTGTTGAATGGGTGATGGTGGCCTCATAGAATGAGTTTGGGAGTGTTCCTTCCTCTGCAATTTTTTGGAAGAGTTTGAGAAGGATGGGTGTTAGCTCGTCTCTAAATGTTGGATAGAATTCACTTGTGAAGCCGTCTGGTCCTGGACTTTTGTTTGTTGGAAGATTTTTAATCACAGTTTCAATTTCATTACTTGTAATTGGTCTGTTCATATTTTCTATTTCTTCCTGGTTCAGTCTTGGAAGGTTGTACCTTTCTAAGAATTTGTCCATTTCTTCCAGGTTGTCCATTTCATTGCAATAGAGTTGCTTGTAGTAGCCTCTTTGGGTGCTTTGTATTTCTGTGGTGTCTGTTGTAACTTCTTTTTCATTTCTAATTTTATGGATTTGAGTCCTTTCCCTCTTTTTCTTGATAAGTCTGGCTAATGGTTTATCAATTTGTTTTATCTTCTCGAAGAACCAGCTTTTAGTTTCTTTGCTATTGTTTTCTTTGTTTCTATTTCATTTATGTCTGCTCTGATCTTCATGATTTCTTTCCTTTACTAACTGGATTTTGTTTGTTCTTCTTTCTCTAGTTCCTGTAGGTGTAAGGTTAGATTGTTTATTTGAGATTTTTCTTGTTTCTTGAGGTAGGCTTATATTGCTATAAACTTCCCTCTTAGAACTGCTTTTGCTGCATCCCATAGGTTTTGGATCATCATGTTTTCATTGTCATTCGTCTCTAGGTATTTTTTGATTTCCTCTTTGATTTCATCAGTGATCTCTTGGTTATTTAGTAATGTATTGTTTAACCTCCATGTGTTTGTGTTTTTTATGTTTTTTTACCTGTAGTTGATTTCTAATCTCATAGCGTTGTGGTCAGAAAAGATGCTTGATATAATTTCAGTTTTCTTATATTTACCGAGGCTTGATTTGTGACCCAAGATGTGATCTCTCCTGGAGAATGTTCCATACACACTTGAGAAGAAAGTGTAATCTGCTGTTTTTGGATGGAATGTCCTATAAACATCAATTATATCTATCTGGTCTATTGTGTCATTTAAAGCTTCTGTTTATTAATTTTCTGTTTGGATGATCTGTCCATTGGTGTAAGTGAGGTGTTAAAGTCCCCCACTATTATTGTGTTACTGTCGATTTCCTCTTTTATAGGTGTTAGCAGTTGCCTTATATTTTGAGGCACTCCTATTTTGGGTGCATATATATTTGTAATTGTTATATCTTCTTCTTGGATTAATCCCTTGATCATTATGTAGCATCCTTCCTTGTCTCTTGTAACAATCTTTATTTTAAAGTCTATTTTATCTGATATGAGTATTGCTACTCCAGCTTTCTTTTGATTTCCATTTGCATGGAATATCTTTTTCCATCCCCTCACTGTCAGTCTGTATGTGTCCCTAGTCTGAAGTGGGTCTCTTGTAGACAGCATATATATGGGTCTTTTTTTCTATCCATTCAGTAAGCCTGTGTCTTTTGATTGAAGCATTTAATCCGTTCACGTTTAAGGTAATTATCAATATGTATGTTCCTATTACCATTTTCTTAATTGTTATGGATTTGTTTTTGTAGGTCCTTTTCTTCTCTTGTGTTTCCCACTTAGAGAAGTTCCTTTAGCGTTTGTTGTAGAGCTGGTTTGGTGGTGATGAATCCTCTTAGCTTTTGCTTGTCTGTAAAGATTTTAATTTCGCTGTCGGATCTGAATGAGATCCTTGCCTGTTAGAGTAATCTTGGTTGTAGGTTCTTCCTTTTCATCACTTTAAATATGTCATGCCACTCCTTTCTGGCTTGTAGAGTTTCTGCTGAGAAATCAGCCGTTAACCTTATGGGAGTTCTCTTGTATGTTATTTGTCATTTTTCCTTTGTTGCTTTCAGTAATTTTTCTTTGCCTTTAATTTTTGCCAATTTGATTACTATGTGTCTTGGCGTGTTTCTCCTTGGGTTTATCCTGCCTGGGACCCTCTGCGCTTCCTGGACTTGCGTGGCTATTTCCTTTCCCATGTTAGGGGAGTTTTGACTATAATCTCCTCAAATATTTTCTCAGGTCCTTTCTCTCTCTTTTCTCTTTTGTGACCCCTATAATGCGAATGTTGTTGTGTTTAATGTTGTCCCAGAGGTCTCTTAGGCTGTCTTCATTTCTTTTCATTCTTTTTTCTTTATTCTCTTCCATATAAGTGAATTCCACCATTCTGTCTTCTAGGTCACTTATCCATTCTTCTGCCTCAGTTATTCTGCTATTGATTCCTTCTATTGTATTTTTCATTTCAGTTATTGTATTGTTCATCTCTGTTTGTTTGTTCTTTAATTCTTCTAGGTGTTTGTTAAACATTTCTTGCATCTTCTCAATCTTTGTCTCCATTCTTTTTCCAAGGTCCTGGATCATCTTCACTGTCATTATTCTGAATTCTTTTTCTGGAAGGTTGCCTATCTCCACTTCATTTAGTTGTTTTTCTGGGGTTTTATCTTGTTCCTTCATCTGGTACGTACCCCTCTGCCTTTTCATCTTGTCTGTCTTTCTGTGAATGCGGTTTCTGTTCCACAGGCTGCAGGATTGTAGTTCTTCTTGCTTCTGCTGTCTGCCCTCTGGTGGATGAGGCTATCTAAGAGGCTTATGCAAGTCTCCCGATGGGAGGGAAACTGGTGGGTAAAGCTCAGTAATGGTGGGTAGTGGTGGGTAGAGCTGGCTGTTGCTCTGCTGGGCAGAGCTCAGTAAAACTTTAATCCGCTTGTCGGTTCATGGGTGGGGCTGGGTTCCCTCCTTCTTGGCTGTTTGGCCTGAGGCGACCCAACACTGGAGCCTACTCAGGCGCTTTGGTGGGGCTAATGACAGACTCTGGGATGGTTCACGCCAAGGAGTACTTCCCAGAACTTCTGCTGCCAGTGTCCTTGTCCTCACAGTGAGACACAGCCACCCCCCGCCTCTGCTGGAGACCCTCCAACACTGGAATGTAGGTCTGGTTCAGTCTCCTATGGGGTCACTGCTCCTTCCCCTGTGTCCCGATGTGCACACTACTTTGTGTGTGCCCTCCAAGAGTGAAGTCTCTGTTTCCCCCAGGCCTGTCGAAGTCTTGCAGTCAAATCCCGCTAGCCTTCAAAGTCTGATTCCCTAGGAATTCCTCCTCCTGTTGCCGGACCCCCAGGTTGGGAAGCCTGATGTGGGGCTCAGAACCTTCACTCCAGTGGGTGGACTTCCGTGGTATAAGTGTTCTCCAGTTTGTGAGTCACCCAGCCGGCTGTTATGGGATTCGATTTTATTGTGATTGTGCCCCTCGTACCATCTCACTGTGGCTTCTCCTTTGTCTTTGGATATGGGGTACCTTTTTTGGTGAGTTCCAGTGTCTTCCTGTTGATGATTGTTCAGCTAGTTGTGATCCCGGTGCTCTCACAAGAGGGAGTGAGAGCATGTCCTTCTACTCCACCATCTTGAACCAATCTCCTACCTTACCTTTTAATATTAATATACCATGGTAATTGGTGCTTTGAGTGTGACATGCACAGTAATGAAGATTGTCCTACCTGCATAGTACAGGTGACTCCTGTAGATAATACAGAGCGCTCACAGGTCAGCAGCAGGAGCGTGAAGTCTTCTCCACCACAGGGATGCAGAGGAGCACCACTTCCCACCCACTTCTCTGTCCCCACAGCAAGGCCCGTCCCAGGTAGCCTGGCCTCACTGTCCCATGGGCTCCTGACTCCACTCAGAATTCAGCCTCTGCCTTATCGATTCAGACCAACTTTTAGAGGCTGCAAAATGTGTAAACAGCAAAGAACATGGGCTTTGGAATAAATAAGAGTTAGGTTCAAATTTTGTCTCAGTAGTTTAATAGCTGAATGGCCTGGGCAAGATACTTAACTTTTCTGAATCTTAGTTTTGTGATTCACCTCAAAAATAGGCACAATGATGTCTAATTTATACAATGGTGATGGTGTTTAAATGAGACAACTCCTCAGGTCATCCTCTGACTGTAGTGTCTGGAACACAGCCAACACTCGGGAGGTGAGGTTTTCCTTCTCTTTCCTTTCCTGAAAGAAGCAGAATAAGAGCAGCACTTAACAGATAAGGCTGGTCAAGACTACAGGCCCCAGAATTCAGTCTTGACCGTCCATACTTTTAACTAAAGGTCTCAAAATAATTTCTGGTTTGTCTTCTTTTTTTTTTTATAGTGTTTATTTATTTTTACTAGTTGACAGTTTGCTTTATTTATTTATTTATGGCTATGTTGGGTCTTCATTTCTGTGCGAGGGCTTTCTCTAGTTGTGGCAAGCAGGGGCCACTCTTCGTCGCGGTGCGTGGGCCTCTCACTCTCACGGCCTCCCTTGTTGCGGAGAACAGGCTCCAGACGCGCCGTCTCAGTAATTGTGGCTCACGGGCCCAGTTGCTCCGTGGCATGTGGGATCTTCCCAGACCAGGGCTAGAGCCCGTGTCCCCTGCATTGGCAGGCAGACTCTCAACCACTGCGCCATCAGGGAAGCCCCTGGTTTCTCTTCTTTTAAAACAACATTATTTATAAGTCAGTAATTTGGACTTCTTTTTTCTTAATACATAACTCTTTTCTTTGCCGGGATCCCATGCCAAACCGACCCCAGAAAATTCAACTTTTCAGCATTTGTGTGCCTTTTCTGGTTGAGTGTGGCTTCAAATTTTAATCCATACAACTCTCCAATGTTCATTTGACAAATGCAACGTACATGCACCATTGTTTTAAGTTCAACCTAAGATAGATGTTTAAAAAAAGGAACCAAGCAAAGGTATTTCTACCACTTAACAGATGTTCTCCTGGATAGCCTCCTTTGCTCTGAGATTGTAGTGCTTAGAAACAGTTTTCTTCATTTGTAATATTGTCTTCAGATCTCCATATATACAGATCTTTTCTTCATAGTCTGTGTCATCTTAAATTAACAACTACATAGCCAAAATATACGTACTAATTAAGGCTGATTTCAGGATGCTAATTAAAATTAGACTAGGATACCTATGTAAACAGGAAATAGGCTTGAAATAGACCTGTCCTGAATTACCCAGCTGCTTACTAAATGTTTTATTGAAACCTGTGTTTCTCTTCAACTAATGGATGAGGGACCAGTATCTAGCTTAGAGTGAATTGCATGCTGTTATCAGTTGTTTTGAATACACACAAATAAGTTGTGTGAAAAATAACTACAGTGTGATTCAAGGTTTTACATTGCCTTGAATATACCCCATTATTTTAATAATAAGAAAGAAAAGAAAAGACAAAGAAAACATTAAATTGTTATAGCTTGTGAGTGGTTGAGACTTTGTGGCATTCAGTGTTATGATGTTAGCCTCAGAGAGAGACAGTAAACCAATAGAATGCATCTCCCTGCAACCAGATCCCCAATCCCAGACTCCCTTGCTCTAAGTATTTATGGCATATGAAGATCGTGTTTATTTAATATCAAACAGCTTCATGAAAATGAACAATTCAGGCATATCGAAGTATCAAAACATTGCATTGATGAAATATCCAGATGACAGGACAAATTATTACACTGTCATTAATGTGTTTAAATATTTTATTGAAACTGAAGCACTGTGATAGAAGATGAGGTACATATTGATAGTGGGATTATAGGACGCTTATTTGAAATTCCTACCGAGTACATTCTTATCCTATGCAATTTCCTTCTATGGAATATACTCCATTATCTGAATAAAATATTAAAAATAATAGTCTTTAAAATACCTTATTTTTTGGGAAAAAAATGTTAACTGTTAGGAAGAAAGATAACATACTAAAAATGTATTGAAATTTCTCTCAGTTGAAAATAGGAGTATCTGTCTGAAGTGGGGATAACAATGGCCAAGGGCTGTAAACAAATATAAACCAGAGTTGTAAAATACCTATTTAGCAGTAGTCAAAAATGTGAATAAATACTGTACTTTTAATACTTTATTTTGCTAAATATTCCATTATTTCTCCCAAAGTATTATTGCTCCTTCAGAGAAAACAAACAAACAGAACCAATAATGGAAGAGCTTTATTTCTTTCATGTTAAAAAGAATTTTCACCTATTACAGAAGAAGACAATAAAATGAAATAAATAGCTATTTTTAAGAACCCTAATACAATGTGGTATTTTATGAATGTACAGCTCTAACTTGTACTTGACTTTAAAATTCCAGAAAACGATGAGGCAAACGAGTCTTTTACAATCGCCAAGGCAACCTTTATGTCACTTGAAATGAAGGTGGGTAATGGGCGGGTGGCCTTTCAGCCACAGCTGTCTTTACACCCTGTGACTTTAATTGAATCGTCAGATTAAGAATGGGAAATCAATAAGTAAGAATGGCTACACAGGAGCTTCCCTGGTGGTCCAGTGGTTAAGGTTCCACGCTTCCACTGCAGAGGGCATGGGTTCGATCCCTGGTCTGGGAACTAAGATCCCACATGCTGCACAGCACGGCCAAAAAAAAAAACAACACTGGGTACATAGTTAGTGTGTGTGGCTGACTGCAGAGAACGAGAATCTTAATCTGTCCCCACACATCATCCCCCAGCCCAGCTTCAACATTCATTGCTCCAGAACTGTCATTATCCCCCATCCTGTAAGCTTGGCTCTTTCCTCTCCTGATATTGCTTTACCCCTGACCCCATACTGTGTCTGCTGCAGACGCCAGTGGCCAAGTGAGATAGGGTCACCTCTCTATTTAGGAGAACAGCTGCCACCACACTGATTAAAGAAATAAGAACTCAAGAAGAAGGGCCACTGCGACAGACTTAGAGTGAACCAACGTACACACAGTGGGCTAAATCGGATATGCCAGATATGCAGGGATTCTTGGGTTATTTGTGTTTTCTGGAGACGCCAGCAGCTGGACACAGATATATAGTTTTTTTAAAAAGCTACAAATATTCCCTTTGTGAAGAAAATGCAACCAAGCATACCTATATAGAAGAAATGATGGTTCAAATTTCCCACTTTTGTAGAGAACATTCAAGGGGAATATCAAAAAATGCCATTTGCAGACAATTAGGGGACAAGACATTTTAAACTAATTTGAGCACAGTGATGTGCTCAATCAAGTATGCTGTGCGACCTTGGAGAAGTCATATCTCAGTCTCCTCATCTGTTAAGTGAGAGGGTTGGACAAGATAACTGCTGCTGTACCCCTGCTCTAATAATTTTTGACTTGAAGCGTACAAGATTTTAAAGAATCAGTGACCAAGAAAAGTGAAAGAAATTTCCAACTCTTTGATTCTCTGTGCTTTCTAAATTTTCTGCGAAGAACACATATTCCTTTTGTAAATTAGGCATTAATAACTTATCTGTATCTATTTTAATTTAAAATATTTAGAAGAATAGAAGCACTAGAGACCATCTCATTTAATAAATGAGGTTATGGAAGAGTAAGAAGGTTAAGTAATTTGCCCAAATATATATACAGTAGTCTATGGTGAATCTAGGATTCTGACCAAATTCGTTTGACCCCAAGGCTGTTGCTTTTTGGTGATACATTAGACAGAAAATGGCAATCATCTCCAACAGTTAACAAAAATAAAAACCCTCTCCTGATTTTTTTTTTTGTCTTCCTGTCAGGATTTAAAAGACATCGACACTTAGCAGTAAAACCAAGAATTTAAAGAACTTGAAGGTCAGGCACTTATTTGTATAGTACACAAGTCCTGTGATAGGCGAGCCCCGCTTTCTCCTGTGCTGGGTATCCTGGCCCCAGTGTATCTCCCCTGTTAGTCACATGTGCATGTGACACAGTGACCCACCAGCCCCTTCTTCAACTACAAAGTGGCAAACTTACAACCCTCTGGTGTGGTGTTTCTTTGTGATGTAATCCTGAAAACGCTGTCTATCTGGATCGAAGCCACCTCTATACATACTCCATACACTCCACGTAAGCAGCCTGTCTCCCCTCAACTCCCCAAGTGTCAAAACCTAAAAGAGGAGTGACATGTGCTCTCCTAGATGCATCACAACCTAACCTTGCTTTACGATTTACTGTTGAAATTACCAGGATCATTAGTCTGATTAGGACTTCCGAGGTGTTCTTGACTTTTGGCTGCAACACCAGCAGAGGCTAAATATAGTATTTCTGAAGATATCCTATAATCACTATTTACTGGCTGACAGTGCAAGAAATGGTTTATTGGTTAGTATCAGTAAAACTTCAAAGTCCCCTCTTAGAAGGCCGTGCAGTTTCCCGCCTGTTTGGTGCTCGTGAAGCCAGTGACCCTAATAAGGCAGGGGAGGCTCATTAGGAAAAGCAACAGCCTTCAGTGTCCTTTAGGAGCTTGCAGTCACCGCAGAGGAGATCAAAGCCTCCCTTGGTGGTGTCTGTGCGTCTGTTTTCTTTTCATCTAACGTGTTATTTGCTTAGTTGTCTGACAGCATCAAAGCTTTTGACCATTAGTTTCTTTGGTCTGCATGGCACCAAATTCATTTTACTAATCCATCTGGTCCAAGATAGAAATGTTCCCGATAACTGCAAGTCACCAATTTGAAGGAAATGAACACTTCCCGAATTTATCATTAGTTTCTAGGGCCCGGGTTCTCTTCATCAGTCTGGAGGTAGAGAGCTTCTTGGTTCCTGTATCTTGTGAAGTCATCCATTATTCCTAAGGAAAAATGCAATTTAGAATCCAGGAAAAAGAAGGATATTTCCCCTCCCCACCATCTCTCAAAAGCTTTATTGAGATATAATTCACATACTATACAATTCACCTTTTTAAAGTGTATAATCCAAATAGTTTTTAGTATATTCACAGAGTTGTGCAATTTTAGAGCATTTCGTCACCTCATAAAGAAACCCTAGATCGAACCAACACGTTGTATACCTTAAATTTATACAATGTTATAAATCAACTTTATCTAAATAAAGTTGGGAAACAAAGATAGAGGGAATAAATGAAAGGAAAGAAACCCTGTGCCTATTAGCAGTCACTCTCCTTTCTTCCCCCAAACCTCTCCCTGCCCCCTCGTCCTAGGCAACTACTCATCCACTTTTGGTTTCTATGGATTTGCCTGTACTGAATATTTCATATAAATAGAATTATGCAAAATATGGTTCTTTACGACTGGCTTCTTTCACTTAAAGTTTTCAAGGTTCATAATATGTAGCATGTGTCAGTACTTTATTTCTTTTTACTACCAAATATTCCATTATATGTATATACCACATTTTATTTATCCATCTATCAGTAGATAGACATTTGGGTTGTTTCTGCTTTGGGCTATTATAAGTAATACTACTATGAACATTCTTATACAAGTTGTTGTGTGTACCTATATTTTCATTTCTCTTGGGTATATACCTAAGAGTGAAATTGCTGGATCATATGATAACTCTGTGTTTAACCTTGTGGGGATCTACCAGGCTATTTTCCAAAACAGCAGCAGCATTTTACATTCTCGTCAGCAGCGTATGAGAATTCCAAGTCGTCCACATCCTCACCAACAAATGCTACTGTCTGTCTTTTTGATTATAGCCATCCTAGCAGGTGTGACATGGTATCTTCTTGTGGTTTTGATTTACATTTCCCATTCTATATTCATGGCTAATACTGCTGATCATCTTTTTATGCTTATTGGCCATTTGTATGCCTTCCCTGAAGAAATGTCCATCCAGATCCTTTGCCTAATTTTTAACTGGATTGTCTTTTTATTATTGAGTTATGAGTGCTTCATGTATTCTAGATATGAATCCTCGAATACATAATTAGCAAATTTTTTCTCTTTTTAATTTTGTTTACATGTTCTATGGTAATTGTGTGTTTCCTGTTAATATGAACAGGAAACTCCTTAAAAAGGAACCATGAGTCACAATAGAGGAAATAAAACATGTTTCGGAGCACCCTTTTGCCAAATATACAGATTCAAAGAGAAGAAATCTCTAATAATAATATTAGAACAAGAAATTAGTAAGTCGTTACCATAGCCCCTTCAGTTTTGTTGCAACAAGAGCTATTCATGTCTGTTTATAGATTTAGAGTTTACAAAGTACCCTGATATACATACTCTGTTGTAGGCTTCCTAACAGCTCTCCGAAATATTACAATTATCCCATTTACTAATGAAAAAAATGAAGGGAAGGGAACGGGGTAGAGACATTCAGTAAAGTACCTTCTCACGCCTAAGACTAAGTCCAGCCTAAACACCCGCTACATAAATGCCAGAATATACAGGCCAAAGTCCATTCAATGAAATACAAAAGCCATCAAACTAGTTGTGTAAAATGATTTTTTTAAATAATTTATCTCTTTGTATGTGATGCCTAAATGTGAGATGAGTCTTAAAGCAGTAGCCAGTGTCACAATAAATTAGCCATGGTATAACCATAGATATTGAATATCCAAAAAACTTAATTTATCTTTTATCATGTCTTGCAACACATAGGTCTATCCCCCTGAGAGTGTGCATTGATTGCTGTTAAGGGACTCAACATGACCATGGAGGCTGTATCTTGAGTTTTTATCTAATAGTAATGCAGGGACTTGAGAAAATAGTGCACACACTCTAGTCTGCCCTTAACTTACTGTGTGAAACTGGGCAAACCACAAACTTCGCCCAGCCTCAAATTCATCATCTAGGAAATCCACTGAGATTCCTGTCCCTAGACCCTCAGGCCTCTGGGCTTCTGCCCCGTGAGCTCTGAAATGATGTGGATTAGGGCTTAAATAAAAGGGGAAGGAGCATAAGAGAAGACGTGGCCTCCTGGTAGCTGCGTAGGAGAGAAGTAGCAGTAATGATATGGTGATACAGGTCTTGTTGAGTAATCAGCATGTGAGACTACATGTAGAACTAGGATGAGTTGTGTGTGTTAATATTTTCACTGAAGCAAGCAGGAAATTCAGATTAAGCTCAGTAATCAGTCCCTTCCCCGTTCCCCATAGTCTACACAGAAGACTAATGAACTGTTTCTCACTTGTGCCCAGTTCTTTGCCATGGTTGATAGTGGCAGTTACTACCTCATAGTATTAGTCCTTGGGGTTCCAATCTGGTTTGTAGTCAAGACTTTGATTTGAACCACTTGAGGAGAACTCAAAAGGAATCAAGTCTATACCCAGGACAATCTACTAAAGTGCACTAGAATCTTCCCTCAGACCAAAGTCCAGGCATTTCCCAAAGCTACAAAGAGTCAGGGAGACTCAAATTTGTGACAGAAAATCCGAGTAGCTTCTATCCTGATATAAAGAAAAATATTTTCTGAAACAAAATAGTTCACATAGTCTTACAATAGAGAGTACTGTATATACAGACCACCCTGGAAAATCTAGGACCTATGATTGCCATGTTCTTGAGCCTGCCATTGGCATGTCCCCCAAAGGACAGACTCGGAGCCAGGAAAGAGAAGTCCACACTCCCAGAATTTAAGTTCTGAGACTTGACCATACAGGCTAACCATGTTGTCAGCTGTGGAAAAGGGTAACTTCTAAGTCTATTTGAATCCATCTATCAGCATTTATTAATATTAAATGAAACAATGGGGCAGATCTCTATAATGTATAGAACAATGTATAGGATATATATCTCATAAAGTGTAGTGTAAATGTGCTATTCACTACCATGTAAACAGCACTGATTTCTCTATATCTCTACCAAAATATGAAAGCATATGTGAAAGTACCTCTAATTCCCTAGAAAAAAAACTCAAAATGTAAGTCAGAAATAATATTAACCAAGAGTGTTACATTCAAATCAAGTAATCAATTTTTGGAAAAAAATAATTCTCCAACTGCAGGAAAAAAGGCAATCTCTATTTTTTCCCCCCAAAATGGACTCTTGGACATGGGCACCTCCCCTTCTATGTGCTGTACATGCCTTTAGAGTCCTTAGCTCCCTTCTAACCAGCGGTGAGTTCAGAAATACCTGTGCAGGGGCAAGGGAGTGAATGAGCTATCTGCCCTCTCTAGTTGTAGATGCCAGCCAGGCTGTTCACGTTCCTTCCTGAACTCTGTTGGACCAGTCTCTTGACTTAACCCTGTTTGGGAAATCTTCAGATGTAGATGTGATGATTACATTGATTGGAGTGCCTGGAGAATGAAGCCTTTGAAAGCATCCTGGGACTACTTCAACAGTCCAGGGGAAACATGCTCTCAGTCAAGAGCCACTTTGACAAAGAAGTATGGTTTTCTTCCCGGCAGAACCCCCACCTTTACAAAAGAATATCAGCTTTCTATTTAAAATCGCACAGAAGTGTTGAAGAGACAGACATTGCTGCCTATGCAACAGACTTTAATTAGTTGAGATTAAGTGGCTGAGCTCTCCAAGAATTCTTCAGATTGGCCTTTCATTTCCTGATATAGATAGGAAAACTCATTGAAAACCTAGCAAAGAAATGAATGGCTGAGTCCCTAATCCAAGAGCCCATGTTCTGTAATTACCTAGAAAATTCCTAAAGAAGCTTCCATTTTTTGGTTTTGTCTTTGGTGATTAACTTACTTCATGCATTATACTATTTGTGCGATGAGTAACTTGACCTTTGGCCCTGGAGGAGCAGCTACAGTAGACATAGTAGGAAGAGAGATAATCTGTAAGTACACACCCCTGTGGATACTGCCATATCTCACCCTTAGTGTACACACTGCCCTGTGCTAATTTGCATCAAGGAAATGTTGTTTAGGAAGAAGTAGCTCCTTAAGGAAGGAAGTGGGCAGTGCAGGAAAAACAAATCAGAGCCTTCCCAGAATAGAATTCACCTTTGACCACCACTTAAAACTCCCCAACCCGTATCCGAGTCCTGTTGGACAGGGATACACATGTCAAAACCTGTCCAAGCCTGCCCTGCCCATAAACAATCACAAATGTTCTAAAATCAACTTCACTGGCATTTGTAGCTCTCAGATACTACTTAGACTCTCAAGTCCTTAATAAATAGATGAGTCTACACCATTTGTTCACACTTTGCAGAGAATTTTACATTCCTCCAATAACAGCCAAGAAGCAAAAAACATTAATGAGATTTAGTGGCCCCTTAGTCCATGAATAAGCTCTTCTGGCCAGCAGGACTGCCATCTGCTCATAGGCAATGAGATCCTCTAGAAAATAAGCTCTGGTTTAGTGTACATGTCTCAGAAAATTAGTAGATAGTCGTTGTTTTTACAGAAGATTCACTATTTTCATAAAAGCTTTATGGTTGCTTTAGGAGCAAACATATTTAATTTATTTTATTCTGAAGCCCAGGAAGTCCAAGATCAAAGTGCCGGCAGATTCAGTCTTTTCTGTGAGCTCACTTCTCTTTTCTTTCCGAGCTCTCATCAGAATTGGCCTGAACAGTCCATTTGTGACAGTGGCCTTTTTGCTTAGGCTTTTTCTAGCATGCACCTGAAAACGTTTCCAGCTTCTACTGTAGCCCAGCTCTGGTCATTTCATTCCCCAGCTCACACACCTTCAGAAGTTCCTCCATTGCTTTTGAAATAGAGTTCAAACACTTTACTTGGCCCTGAATGTCTCCATAACCTTGACCACTGCTTCTCCAGGTTTCCTCTCATTTCTTATACTCTGCATTCCTTCGCCCTGGCATAAACATATATGATGAGCAGGCATCATTTTTTCCTGAAATTTTTCCACAGTGGTAGAGCCAAGGAATGGGTGAATTGCCCACTAGCTCTTAAAGACTTCGACTTAGAAATGTTCTGTTAGCCAAAGCAAGCCATATGGACACATTTGTCTTCAAGGAGGTAGTGAAAGACAAACTTGACATACGCCCAGTAAAAGGAGAACTGAAGTTCTGATGGGCATCCCTAATGACCACCACACTCTAACATCATCAGATATTAAACAGAAACAGTGGCTGTGAAATACTAAGTAACTTCTTATAATCAAAAGATCCCAAATATTTTTAATCAAAAAGAAAAAGTTTTGTTGTCATGTATTTTATATGCCCTCAGAGCCTATAGTTATTCCAAAAACTAAATAATCTGGTCATGGCAATTCAGGGTAAAATAAATGCAGGAAGAAAGAGCTTCTTAAACATACTCTGTACATTTTCCTTTTTATTTGAGTTGGTTTCAGACATTCTTCACATTTTTAGGAAATCTGTTGATTTGTTTCTGTTTTACTGTGTAATTTAAAACCCTCCACCTTTTACTGAAATGTATTAACTACTGAAAAATTAAAAGCAATATAAAAGTAGGAACAGTTGAAGCCAGTTTTAAAGACTTTAAGGCTAAAATAAATTTTTCAAATTATAATGCTCTACTTTCATATATGTATGTATTCCTAGCAGACCAATAAAATGGAGTGCTTGTTGGTTAATGGAAATTGACATTCCAATGGTGTTAACCAACCAAGTAATTCTTTTTTAAAGTTTCCTGCTCAAAAATGTGTACAAAGAAATGTTTCTATACCAATTAATGTTGATAGTTTGGTTTGGAACATTAAGTTAAACTAAAGTTAGTTTTATGTATTCTCTTTTTACCATGTTTAATGAATATCCTTGGTGGTCAGTTTCTTCTTCTAGACTTTTTAATCCTTGTGGCATTGCAGAAAAGTAGCAAGGGAATGATGAAAAATAGACATAACACAAAAAATAAGCTTCACAGACATAAACAGATTACAATGTTAGTTTAAATGAACATTTATTCTTCTTTCAAAAAAGCACAACTGCCTTATGTGCAGAGATACCACACAAGATATTAGGCACCAACTGAGAGGCTTGTGGGGCGGGGCCTGGGGGGGGAGGTATAGTTCTTGTCTGATGGGCCAGGGGAATGATTTTTATTGAGTTCCTACTGTGTGCAGTACTCTGTACTAAGTGATTTAAATATAGTCTTTCACACTATCCTTTAACAAACCTATAGTGTTACTCTCCCCAGTCTCCCCATTCTGCAAATGAAGGCTTTAAGGCACAAATATTTAGGAAGATTGGAGAAGGTCACACAACTAGTAACTGATAGAACTAGGATTTCAACCAGGTTTGTTTGATTCCAAATCCTAAGCTCCTCTCATTATAACGGAGAAAGAAGATGAAGTTCCTAGACAGCAGAATCGTGTGGAAGGACAGTATCACAGAAAAACAAGCGGCAGAAGCAGGAGGGAAGCTATGGTAGGAAGCAAAGAGTTCTGGAATCACCACGTGGTGTTTGGATTTTAGAAATACTTTTGAAGTTTTAGCAAGTAGATTTTGGGAGCTTCTGATGAAGGAGCAATCGGATGGCAAGGTCTTAGGGGAAAATTTTTAAAATTAATATCTTAACTTGCCTTTTTAAAAGATGTATCTAACCTACATAAAACATTATCAGTATACTCAACAAAATACTGATGTGGAATGTAAATTTCCTCTCTCAAAACACTTTTAGCACAATGGCTCAAAATCCAACATAAGATAATCTATACTAACTACCTTTTTTGGTTTAATTTTCTTACCATAATCTGAAGGGTTTCAAGATATGGTGCTTCCTCTACCCCCCTCTTATTTACAATAGCAAGGGTGGGTGATTAAGTGATCTAATAAAAATATATGTTTTTGAGGGTGGTCCTAAATTTCCTCATGTAATATGTCCGTGATATCTTGTGCCACACAGTACCGTGAATGCCAAAGGTTACCAAATAAATATTAATTGATGAAAATAATAAAAAGCCCCTCTTGGGACTTCCCTGACGGTCCAGTAGTTAAGACTTCGCCTACCAATGCAGGGGGTGCGGGGTTCGATCCCTGGTCGGAGAGCTCAGATCCCACATGCCTCGCAGCCAAAAAGCCAAAACATAAAACAGAGACAATATTGTAACAAATTCAGTAAAGACTTGAAAAATTGTCCACATCAAAAAAATTTTTTAATTAAAATAAAATTAAAAAATAAAATAAAAAGGCCTTCTTAGACATCAGAATTTCAATCTTCTTTGTTGTCTCTTAAAAGAAGAACTAAGCCCAACTTGTACTTGGCAATGCTTTCCTTGGCGTTAAGAAATGGAAGCCTTTGGAAGCAATTTTTCCCATTGTGCAGAATGGGTCCCTGAGTAAGGATTCTGGTTGCCAGCCAGTTTTTGAGGCCTCTTTCCAATCTAGATGTCTCTGTTTGGGTGTGCTGCCAGCAGCAATCATCGGGGTCAGTGGTGTCTAACATCTCCCATGGAGAGAAAGCGGTGGCGACACAACAGCGTTTGTTTAGTTTGTAGGGAAAACTCATGAAAGGTGATGACCTTAGTTCAGGGCTGAGAAAACCCAATGAGTTTAAAGTGGCTAAGAATTGAAGACTTGAAAGCTAGTCCCTTCACCTCCTTGTGCCCGGGAGTCACCTCCAGTACCCCCTTGGCCCAAGTCTACGCCATTAGGTTTAAAATGCAATCACCTAACACCTTCTTATGTGGGGCTGCCTTTCATCACTCAGCCCACAGCCCTTCTTGCCGACATTCTGGGCTGTGACTGTGTGGCTGTCACCGAGCTTCACCTACAGGACACAGTCACGCCTCCCGAGGCTATTGATCTCCACATGAACAGTTAACAGTCCCTATTTAAACTGTATATTTCAGGGGGCACTTTAATGCAACAGTAAATCAAAAACTGTATTTAGTTCCTAAAGCAGTGATGTATGGATCCACTCTGATGTAGAAAAAATAAATATGCTATGTGTGTCCACACCTCTCTCCTTCACAGGAACATAATGTTTATAAAACAAATGTTATAAAAATTGATGAACTGTGAGTGATCCTGAGGGTATTTGCTCCTTTTCTTAAGGGTAATAAGACAATATCTGATTACAAAATCCAAAGAATATAACATCCTATTTTATGTGTTCACTTATTGATGGTTGTATTTAACAGTGTGGGAACATTTGGTATCTGATTAATATATACTTTGTGTTTTGAAGCAATTCTTGCTTGGATCAAAATTGTAGAATATAAAGGGACTTTCCTTAGCATTTCTACACGAACCCCATGTGTCCTACCGGCCATTCTACCCAGGCCTCCACCTTTATCTGTGTCACCCTTATCTTTCTTTGCTGAAAATTCAAATTTAACATCTCCTCTGTGCTCAGAAACCTACCTTGTTCAAAAAAGTCCTTACTGACACCCCTGCCGCCGAACCATTATCAGCCATTCAATTTTGTTTATTGTGGCAGAATACACAAAATTCACCATTTTAACCATTTAAAAATGTACAATTCAGGAGTATTTAGTGTATTCACAGTGCTATGCACCATCACATTATATAGTTCCAAAACATTTTAATCACCCCAAAAGGAAACCCCCAAACGCAGTAAGCAGTCACTCTCCATTTTCATTGCTCCCGACACCTAGAAACCACTAATCTGCTTTCTGTATTTGCCTATTCTGCATATCTCATATAACTGCAATTGTACAATATGTGACCTTTGGTGTCTGGCTTCTTTCACTTAGCATAATATCTAAATTTTCATCCATGTTGCAGCAGGTACCAGTATTTCATTCCTTTTATGGCTGAATAGTATTCCATTGTATGATTATACTGCATTTTATTTATCTATCCATACAGTGGTGGACATTTGGATTGTTTACACTTTTAACTATTGTGAAAATATACTTTTTGTGAAATATGTTGGCTTGGCCAAGGAGTTCGTTTGGGGTTTTCCATAACATCTTATGGAAAACCCCAAACGAACTCCTTGGTCAAGCCAATAATTAACTAGCTATCGTTCAGCTGTTGTGAACATTCTTTTTTTTTTTTTAATATATTTATTTATTTATTTGGTTGTGCTGGGTCTTAGTTGTGGCAGGCAGGATCCTTAGTTGTGGCATGCAGACTCTTAGTTGCGGCATGCATATGGGATCTAGTTCCCTGACCAGGATCGAACCCTGGCCCCCTGCATTGGGAGCGCAGAGTCTTATCCACTGCACCACCGGGGAAGTCCCCCTGTTGTGGACATTCTTATACAAGTTGCTGTTTGAACACCAATTTCCAATTCTTTTGTATCTATACCTAGTAGAATTGCTGGGTCATATAGTTATTTATTTTGAACTTTTTAAGGAACTGCCAAACTATTTTTCAGAGGATGAACCATTTTACATCCACCAGCAATGTATGAGGGTTCCAGTTTCTCTACATTCGCACTGACATTTGTTATTTTCTATTTCTTAAATTATAACTCTCCTAGTGGCTGTGAAGTGGTATCTTATTGTGGTTTTGATTTACTTCTCCCTGATGGCTGGTGACCTGGAGCTTCTTTTCATGTACTCGTTGCCATTATCTTCTTTGGAGAAACGTCTATTGACTTGCAAATATTTTCTCCCATTCTGTGGGTTGTCTTCTTACTCTCTCAATAGTGCACAGAAGTTTTAATTTTGATTAAGTCCAATTAATCTCACTTCTTTTTTGTTGCTCCTGCTTTTCATGTCATATCTAAGAATCCATTGACAAATCCAAGATCATGGACCTTTACACATATGTTTTCTTCTAACACTTTTGTAGTTTTAGCTCTTAAATGTAGGTCTATGATCCATTTTTAGTTAGTTTTTGTATATTGTATAAAGGGTCCAGCTTCTTTCTTTTGCATGTAGGCCTCCAGCGTGATTTGTTGAAGAGACTATTCTTTCTCTCAGTCGTTCAATTTTGAAAGCTTCTAGTTGAAAGCATTTTACTTAATAATTATACATTGTTTTTATTAAGTTGTTCATACATGTAGGTCTTCTTTCTTTTAGTCTACAGGAACCCATTCAAGAGAGGAAACTTAACTTCTTTTATGTCCAGTATTTTATCTAAGGGCTAAAATGGTTTCCAGATTAGGAAAAAAGGAACCCAAGAGCTTTTAAGTTTTTGACCCAGAAAAATCAGTAATTTATTTAAAAGACAATTTGTAATGCTTTTACATATAAAATTAATAAGACAGTCTCTGCCCTCAAGATGCTCACAGTCTAATGAGGGAAACTAGCATATCTGGTAGCCACTAGACACACGTGGTCATTGAGTACTTGCAACGTGGCTAACAGTCCTTGAGGTTTGCTGTAAGAGTAAAATACGCACTGAATTTCAAAGTCTTAGCCCAAAAAGAAAGTCAAAGCTCTTATTAATAATTTTTATATTAATTACATTTTGAAATGGTAATATTTTGGTGTATTAGATTAAATTAAATGTATTATGAAATTAATTTCGCTTGTTTCTTCTTACTCTTTCAATGTGATTTGCTCATGTTTCCATTGGTCAACACTAAGCATAGACAAACAGAAAACCAAGCAAGTATCTCACAGCTACAAACTAATAACTGAGAGAGGTGATATTAATGCCCATTTCTTAAAATTTCATAGCCTAGGCTCTTAATTACTATGCCATAGAATTTAAAATCAATCAGAAATGTGAAGATATGGTCAGCGGCTCCCATTTGAAACAGGAAGGGGAGGCAAGGGTCCATAACATATATTGAGTGCAGAACATCTTCAGAGAATACAAAGGAAATACATTCTGCCCACACTTCAGAACTCATGAGGAGACATACCAGACCCACATCATTCAACTAGAGAATAACTACAGGCTAAGCCGGTGACTCTCAACCAGGGGTGATTTTGGCCCCCAGGAGACATTTGGCAATATCTGGAAACGTTTTTAGTTGTCAACACCTGGAGGTACCACTAGCGTCTAATGGGTAGAGGCCAGAGGTGCTGATACACATCCTACAATGCACAGGACAGCCCCTGCACAACAAAAGTTATTTGTCTCAATATGTCAATAATTCTGAGGTTGAGAAACCCTAGGCTAATAAACCTTCACTAGAGAAATGTTTCAGAGAAAGAAGAGGCAACTGTGTGGGAAGACTATGGCACGGAAGAGACCCTAAGAGTATTGGCAGGTCCAGCTGGGACAGGCTTGGGGCAAATTGAGCAAGAGAGTATTACCAGCCAGGAGGAGTGTGGCTGGTGGTGGGAACTGGCAATGGACTGGAGCTAACTGGAGCAAAGTGTACGTCATGAAAAGGAGAAGCAGTGGACAGAGAATTGGTTTGGAATTCAGAAGCATTGGGCTCTAACCCTGGTTCTTCCACTTGCCAGCTGGGCAGCTTGGAGCAAATCACTTGACCTTTCTGAAATTCAGTGTAACCCTCTTTCAATGGGGATCATTTTAATCAAATGAGATCTTCTGTGTACAATCGATTTATAAGAAAAAATACAAAATATTGCTGGTAACTTTATGATTGTGGTTGTTACCAAATTAAGTTGGTTGCAGAGTGTCAGGGCCTTGAAAGCCTGGCAAGGAGACAAGGTTGGGTCTGACGGGACCATCTGGAGCAGGAAAGGCGTTAGAGGAGAATGATGCTACGGGCGGTTTGTTTTGTCACAGTTTGCAGGAAAGAAGGGAGCAGGGAGAAGGTGTGGTGAGGACAACCATCTAGGACACCTTTCCGGGGAAGCAGCATGAGCACAGGAGGGGCCAGAGTGGAGGCAGCTGGGGGAAGGCCCCACCCCACCATGTCAGGCAGCTGCTGCCCTGTGGGTGCACATCAGAGACCTGTCGGCAGTGAACTGACTCCAGAGGTTCTTCTGGGGATACGTTGGGGAGTGAGTCGTGGCCCTTTGTGGAGATGGACAGAAGCACAGGCAGATTACTCCACCAGCTTGTGCACCAGTCCTATATAATAAGGTGGAATTGAACAAGTGAAAACAATACATGTGGTTTCTAAGGCTGAGTATTTAATATTTCGTAATCAACATAGAATTCTAAGAAAAGGTAGATTCTGAATTTTCCTTGAATTTGTCCCACCTTCCAGAGCACTACAATGGTAATATTTTTTGAAGCATATATAGATAATGGAATGTGTGTTTATAGCTCTTTGAGGTTTAATTTTCCCACATTCAGTCCTTAAATTCAAATTTCCCCAGCCTGGCACTGAGGCAGAAAATGTCACACGTTAGTTATTTTTAATTAAAATATTATTTGATGACATTTGAGAAACAGCCTAGTGGTTTCATCATGGCATAAGACTGTTGAGACGGTTGAATGTAGGCTGCATTGAGAGATAAGCTTTGAAAGGGCAGGGATTTGGGGCTGCTTTGTTCACTGCTATAACTCTAGTGCTTAGGACAGTGCCAGCCCACGGTAGCACTCAGTAAGTTATTTGTCAAATGAATGAATGAATGTACGAATGAACAAGAAGCGTGTGCTGTCTGTGCATTCTTCCTAGGTTGTGTGATTGATCAAATGCTGTGTGCATCTGTGGGGCTGGGTATGACAGTATCTGACCCCCATTGTGAACTAAGGCTGTTATCAAAGCTGTCCACTGAGACCCATCTCTTTCACTGGTTCATTGCCACGGGCCCTCAAATCAAGCGTTTTCCCCTCCCCTTTTTACCTCCTCTGGAACCCAGCAGAGGTAAATCAGTAACGTTGGAAGTGGATGAAGATATGAGCACAAAGGGATCAAATTTTCCCCCTCGGAAGTGGCAATTGGTTTGTCTTCTTACACCTTTCCCCAGAAGTGGCCTTTCCATGTTCCCGAGGAAGAAAACATCTCCCGGGCGGGTGCACGCCTGGCAGGACCGTTGCACTCCAATCTCCTCGGCGGCTACAGAAATAAGTGCTCTTCAGTAAGACTTGACAATACGTCAGTTCTACAATGATAAGTGGAGCCTGGAACACCGTCACCACAGGCCACAGGCTGTACTTCCCAAGGTAGGGCTGCAAGGCCACCAAACAAAGCAAAGAGGAGAGTTATCTCGACAGCTTGTCATCAGAGTTCTGAAAATGTAAAACGTGGCTTTCCTAAAGAACTACTGAAACAATATAAGAACACCGACTCAATCATTTAAGGATGCTCTCCATGGTTCGAATGACCCACATTTGCATAGTTTCCATTCTCTTTAGCCATTTTGAGTATTTCCTAGCCATGAATAATGTTTCCTCACTTTCTACATCAGCTTGCAAGATGCTCTTTATGATACCTGAACTCTTCGTGTGGTGTGGGGGGAAGTCCAAGGATATACCTTCTTATAAAGGAAAACAAATAAACAAAAAAAGGTACTTACTCTAACATGCATTAAAGTACCAAATTCTCATGAAACACTAGTCTGAGATGTTACTGCGTTGTTGGAACCTTACTGCAGACATAGCCAAGGCTCCTAAAAGATACAGTTTTATTACTGAGGAGGCGTCAAGGAGGGGAATTTCTTCACTGGAAACGGGAGCCCTCTATTTCAGATTTGATTCATGGGAGAAGCCAGCTTTATTAGTTTTCTTTCTTAATGTGCTGTCTTTTAAAATAGTATATCCTTGGGTTAAAAACCAATAACTTTCCAACATCTTCCCAGTTATATGTTTTCTGAAAATATGAAGATTTCTGATAAATTCAGTAAGAGCTTTTTTTTTTTTAATCTATTTTTTTATCTATTTTGGACTGCGTTGGATCTTAGTCGTTGTGCACGGGCTTTCTCTAGTTGTGGCAAGCAGGGGCTACTCTTTGTTGCGGTGTGAGGGCTTCTCCTTTTGGTGGCTTCTCTTGTGGAGCACAGGCTCTAGGGCACAGGCTCAGTAGTTGTGGCGCACGGGCTTAGTTGCTCCGTGGCATGTGGGACCTTCCCAGACCAGGGCTCGAACCCGTGTCCCCTGCATTGGCAGGCAGATTCTTAACCCCTGCGCCACCAGGGAAGTCCCAGGGCTTCTTTTTCAATCTTTATATAGAAATATAGAAGTATATGTTGTTAGGTCTATGTATTTCAAGAATATAATGTCATAGATTGGAACAGTGTCCTTGAGGGTGTGTGGTACACAACTGTGAGCCTGTACACAGTGGGTATGCGTGTACATTCATGAGGTATGTATGGTCACTTTGCTTTCCTAAACTACCTATAGCCGGTAATTACTCCTAAGGAAAAGTCTGTTTTCTCAGTGTTTTTAAGTTCATTATTAGGGCATTTTTAATGTTGATATTATCCTACAGAATTTTTATTAGAAGTCTTTCACCTTGTCTCTGAGACTATAAAGAAGGGCAATAAATTAGTAAAATTAATGTGAATAAATGTTTCTTGTAATTGTGAAATTACAAATAAATTATATTTAAGCTCCCACCACATTAAACATCTCTTCTGGAAACTTAAAGATTCAAAAGGAAAGCATAAGCCATTTTTAAAATCTCTACTATAGCAAATAGAAAGCTATACAAACAAAAATGAATCCAGTACCTGGAATAAAGCAAATTTTGATTAGGTCAAATGAAAATGAGTGAAATCCAGAAGTAGAAACAAACATTTGGTCAAATGGAAAACATTTCTGGACTTCTGCCTTTCAGACCTGCCTGCCTCCCAGCTGTTATATGGTGATATTGAAAATACTTCACGTATCTCAGAGATAATACAAGGATGAAAGGCATGTTTGAAGTTCTTGAAACTATTCTGAGAAAGCTACTTGAGAAAGCACAAGCGCTGTCAATGATACCAGGCAGCCTGTCATTAAAACCAGACAATCATTTTTCATCCATTTCATCTTTCTCTCAAATTTATGACATTAAAATATCACATCATAATGAACATTTTCTAAATCAGTCTTCTTTGGTAAAATGAGTGCCAAAAGCAATACCAAAACCAAACCCTCAAATGAAGCAAGATAAGCAGAAAATATGGTCTTAGGAAATGAACAAACATGGATTCATTGTTCATCCATTCACTCATTCATATATGTCAAGCATTGTCCTAGGTGCTAGAGACGTATCAATAAACAGTGCCATCACAACCCCTGCCCTCATGGGACTTACAATTCAACAGAAAAAACAGTAATTACTGAGTGTTCCAAAGAAAAGCAGAGTGCTATTGAATTGTGTCTTAACAGAGTGACCTAACTTATTCCAGGAGAGAATAAGGGATACAGAGAGGGTAGAGGCAACTCTGGAAGCTTGGAAGGCCAGCATGGCTGGTCGTCTTATATGACCAAAATAAGAAGAATGCCATTTATTTTGTTGTTCAACAGAGATGGAAGTCTTTGTAATATTAACTTAAATTTTCCCTAGTGTGTTTACATATTTATACCACTGTTTGTTTAAACGGAAGGCACTGATTATTTCTTATCCATCAGGCAAGGCGCCAACTGTTTGTAGGAGAACCTTTCTGTGGTTATGATTTATTTAACCTCACTCTTGATCAGCTTCAGTTTGCCAACATACAATGTGTGAGTTCTGTTCAATTTTCATTCTAGAACACTAATATATACAACACATAGGATTATTTTACCTGACAGGACTTCGTGTAGATTTAGAAAAAGCCCCCCACTCCTCAGTTTGGGGGTTTCTTTTCTCTCCCCTCCCCTCCCCTCCTCTCCTCTCCTCTCCTCTTCTGTTCTCTTCAATGCCAGCCTAGTTTTCATTTCTATTTTATAGCTATCATGTAATAACAAATAGTTTCAATGATAAGGAACTAGAAAAAAATTTGGCATTTCCCTTACCAATCATGGTATGGTATTATTATGTTATTTGTCTAGTAGACAGAGGAAACATGACTTGTATTTGTTGTTAACTAATACAGTGGCTTCCGATGAGTTTTAGTAACAGGTTGATACGCGTCGTAAAAGTTCCCTGCAGAAGATATCGCTCTCCTTCTCTTTCCTTTTACCCCACCTTTTACCCTATTATTTGTTTGGTAGTTTTCAGTCTGGAAGAAAGAGAAAACTAAAATTCTATTAGTTTTATATTTCTATTCTTACAGATGAAATGACCTAGATTAATAGATTATTTAAGGCTTATATAAAGAGCTTCAAACCAGAGAAAGAGATTTAAAAACAGCAAGAATGACAGATGCTTTATGTAGCTTTCATTTTGAAGATAATGAAGGCATAAAACAATTTCTCCAAAAGATGTCAAAATACGTGTTTAACTATCAAGTCACTAAAGGATGGAAAATTTAAAGTGGTTCTATTGAATCACCAGGTACCAAATAACAAATAAGGACCATCTGCCTTGCGATACCAAAGTATCAATTTCCTTCTTTCCAAAAGTCTGAGAACGAGCATTTCCAAAACTGATTTAACATGGTAAATGAATTTGCAAAAATGTTTTTGAAATATGGATCTCTATCGAAGATCAGATCCATTGTTTCTGTTCACTTTATGTTCCAATTTTACAATTTATTAGCAGCCTCAGTGTATTTTGATTTATTTCTTCTTCTGAAGTTTTTTGCTCCCAATAAATACTGTAAGCTTTGTTGATATATTTCAGTGCTGTAACCTTTGATATTCTCCTTTAGTGGATATTTTGGTATTACTAAAACACTATTTAAAAATAGCCATAACTGGGGAAAAAAAAACCATTTGCTTAGCACAGAAGAACAGGAGAGAACTGTGGGAATATGGTGTGTTTTAACGATTTAAAAAAGAAAATAAAGGCAAGAAATTATTAGCAAGCAATCAATAATGACAGATGGGTGACAAGTTTGTCATACTTTCCTACCCTTGCTGTAGCATTTAACTATGGAAACTTGAAAAGAAGATAAAAACACTTATATTCTACTCACCATCCTCCCCAAAATACTAAAATGTATCAACTGTAATCCTTGCATTGGAGAGCTCATAATCAATTTTAGCTTATTGCCTAAACTTGCCATTCTCATATTGAACATTTACATGATTTTGTTACAGATACTTTTTCTATTTTCTTCTATGGTATTTCTGTGAGCAATGCCATAATCTCAAATAACTTTCAATTTCTTGTCAGAAAGATTATGGGCAGAAGTCATCTAGCTTGTGAGTGAATTTAACCAACTTCTCAACATCTATATTTTGTAACTTTATTGTTCTCTGGTTAAAGTTTCATATTTAGTAACTCTCCTAAAAACCTATGCTTTTTAATGGGGAAAATTATATACAATTGTGGAAATTAAAACTACATAGACTCTCAAAAATCTTGAGATAATCTTTATAGATATGTCTACATATATATCTAGAAAGAAAGATAGAATGATATTCACAGATGTACTCCTGCATATCAGTATATATCTACTAAACTGTAGGCCCTTCCTAAACAGGCAGTTCCCCCCTCCCCACTACCACCTAAAAAATTTTTTTCAAAGGGAATATTGATTTTTCTAGAATGTACAGGCTTTAGGAAAAATAAGTAGAAAAAAACAAAGCTATCAGTGACTCAGCATTCTCTTTCTTTCCATATTCTTTAACATTCTTTATATTTTTTAACATCAACTCAAACAAAATAATATATGGAATTTAATCAATACAGACAATTATAAATAACATTTTCACAACTTAAGTTGGTGGTGTTCAAAGTCGGTTTCCTTCTACCTTCCTCCAGATTCTCACAGGAATGTAACCATGCCCCACAGACATTCAAAGCTACTGAAGCTAAAATAACTCATTCCCCCCAACCCCAAATAATGAATACTACACAATTAATTTTTCTTTTTTGATAGAAGGTTTTTATGATCTCCTTCCTCCATCATCAACTCCTCCAGGTTCTAAGGAAATACTTGTAAAACTATCTTCCTTCGTTGCATTTGTCAGGCATGTGAAAAAGGGGTGTGTGAGAGAGTGTGTGTGTGTGTGTGTGTGTGTGTGTGTGTGTCTGTCTGTCTGTCTGTCTGTCTGTCTGTCTCCATCTGTCTGGTCCTATATTCAAAAGCCCATTGCCTTTTTAATTTTATAACTTAGTCCCTAAATCTCTGGTCCAAAATCATGACTCATGATTGATCTGAAACTCTGGGCATTGCAGAAAGGAAACAGAAGTTTGATAAACCATCAGAGAAGAGAAATTTAAAATTGGAGAGTGATTCTCATACCTCTGGTCAATTTTTAATCCCCAACCCCTACACCAAAGACAGGAAAACTAATATACTAGACTTTAAAACTGAAATTGTGAATCTGCAACTTTTTTGTAAGATTTAATACCCTTTTACTGGAAAAAAAAGTGATTGGTAACTGCTAACAATCATGTTTATCTGCACAATTTTCTTGTGAAGACTGACCAAAATAGAGACAAAGATCCTGATAGCAAAAATCTTTAGCTGCGTTTCTAAATTCAGTTATTCTCTGCCTGGGAACTCATAGGTGATAAGATGAATAAGTTTATGAAATTCACTGTAGTGCCCCTACCTTGAGATTCCATTTCTTGAATTCTGTATGCAAATGTATATATAACCTCATGAAAATCTAACTTTGTTTTAAACATTTTGGTACTTTAGAAAAACAACAACAAAACAGCTCTGAAGATATCATACAGGTGTGACCTTGCTTACTGAGAAGTCCTTCTCTTGTCAACCCACGATTTATAATTCACAGGGGTAAAAATTAGGTGAATTTTGAAGAAAAATATTATGGTGAATTGAAGCAAATACCAGATATTTTGCACTTTAAACCAAACAGCATCTCAACTCATAATTCAGCCTCTGAGAAGTCATAACTCACAGTGGTCTGCAAACTTTTTAAATTGAGTACACACATGAGTAAAATATTTTTGAGTACATACTATGTATTATATATATTTATATTTATAGATCTCTAAAGTAGGGTTTCTTAGCCTGTGCACTATTGGCATTTTGGACCAGATAATTCTTGTCATGGCGGGTTGTCCCGTGCATTGTAGGATATTTAGCAGCATCCCTGGGCTCTACTGACTAGATGTCAAAGCACCTTCCTCAGTTATGACAGCCAAAAACCATCTCTAGACACTGCCAAATGTTTCCTGAGGAGCGAAATTGCCCCAATTGAGAACCACTACTCTAAATCACCTACATGTAATTCTATAGGTAATAATACTAATATATTATGTAAAGCGAACATGAAAAATATCTGGTTTTAAGGTTGAGTTTTACTTTTTAGTAGTGCTAAACATTTTTTTTTTGCTTTCTATATAAATGTTATCATTAATAATTTTTAGGGAAAGAAATGTGACAGAAAGTGCTTCAACTTGTTTTTTAAATCTTAATTTCACAAGAGGTGGCATCCTGATTCAAACTTCAGTTTATTTCAGTACTTGAATTTAAAGGCCATAAAGGTAGAAAAAGATAGGTAACTTCAGTTGGACGAAATGCAACTTTTTAACTCTATCATGATACAAAATTGTCCATTCAGTCTAACAAGGATTTTGCTGAAATTTTATTAATAAAACATCTTTGTGTTGATGTTTTAAGATTAAATAAGAAATTGCATTTTTATATTTTTAACATGTATGTTTGAAATTACTGCAACTGTTCATTTAGAAAAAAATTTTAGCTGGTTAGAAAACTGTATTCAGGTTGTTGTTTTTTTTTTAAGTTTGCTTATGGGAGTTTTAATAAGTGACACATACACACCATTTTCAATAATAAATTCACATACCAATGCACACCAAAATATTTTCAGAATGCTTTGTAGATAACACAAGTTGTTGTTTGTCTGCTTTTAAAAGCAGTTACTTCCTCCCTCATTGTTCAAATGTCACCTTTATCTTTGAGAACAAATCATATAGGATTTTTTTTAAATGTATGCTCAGGTAACATAATAATAACAGCAACTTCTCCCATCACAGAAATGTTAGCAAATTTGAAATGTATACTATTTTTTAAAAGAAAGATGAATAACTCATCTTCAGGTTCAAGTTCTTTCCTATGAAATAACCAATGAACCTCTGTATGGTAAAGAATGATATTTGTGGTCACTCCCTACCTCATTTCAAATATTGTAAAGAATTCACTACACTTTATTAGATTTTTAAATTAAAATACTAGACTGTCACTATTATCCTGTAGCATTTTGTACACTTTTGGCTTTTACTTCTTTGCTAAAATAGTTCATCTATTAATTTTGCAATGTTATCTCTGTAAACTTAGCCTAGAATACTTTCTGTGGTTAAATTAACAGCTTTTTTGAAAAATATTATTTTTACTGAAAGAGCCATTTATTATTGAGAATATCACCTCATTGGTTTTTCTTTCCTTTAGTGACTCATAATAAAAGTGAAAAGGTAATCGTTCATATTCCATCATTGAAATAAAATTTAGCAAATACTATATAAGCTGAGACCTATTAGAAACATCTGTACTTTCATTTAACTATACCACATATCTTACACTACATAATTTGCTGTAAAACTTGTTTCTTCAAATTTTAATAATATTTACTGTGCATTTTTATTAGTTTTTACTATCAAAGGAATGTAATCTAACTTGACATCATATTATTTTTCTAGGATTATTTTAAGCATTTTTATCATGGCAAGAAGAGCAAGTGTTTCCTTAATGTGTCTTTAGGTTATTGGCTATTAAGTGAAAATTTTCAAGTGTGGCTTCTAAACATTTAAAATTAAACATCAGATTGAGTATCACATAACCAATCATCATGGAAGAAATCAAAAGAGTATACTTTGGATGCATAGGATGGATAACTTTATTCTATCCTTATCTGATATCTCAAGGCACAGTTTTCTCCCAGGTCAAGCTTCATTCTGAAAAATCATGAATATCAGTATGTTGGTAGTCTTCTTGATAATTTCATGGTGGAGGCAGGTGGAGGCCGACATTTTGCCAAATCTGATCAGATTGCCAACATATCAAGAGTTTATATTAGGAGTAGAAGAAATATCAACTTCATCTTGTTTTTCATTATGTATTGACTGATTAGCATTATTTTCAGTCAAATTTCTTCTCAGGTGAGATAAGATATCTTTTAAATCTCTTAAGATGACCTATGTTTATTCATAGGTAAATTGAAATGTATATGTATATGATGAAAGCCGATGAGTAACGGAGACTGATAACCCATCCAAGACATGAAATTCACAGTCTTCCCAGAGTAGACTCTGAGTATTGTAAGTGACACATGACATGTGGATGAAGGTGGGAATCAACATCAATCTACGTATTAAATATTAGCAAAGCCTAATGTCATTCTCCATTAATCAAAAAATTAATAAAATATAAGTAGAAGTTAATCATGTTTTCTTCCCAGACCCCAAAGAATCATCTTGCACACTCACTGGGATGCAAGATCCCACTTTCAGGGCCCCTGCCTTACAATAAGTACTAGCTATTCTTAGAGGTGCAAATGATGTATACTAGACTGCATTGCAGTCTGAAAGGAACTCTGTTTTCCTATAGAAAATTAAAACTTGCAGTGCCGTTTTGTTTTTTCCTCGTGTGACCTCTCAGTAATGCCATCTGGTCTATAATAGTTTCATTTTAACATGTGATCACAGAATGCTCCATTACAAGACTGGCCCGATTCAGGCAGTATGATCAAGAAGGTGCTAAGGAGCAAGCCAATTAGTGTCATAGTTACAGTTACGGTCCAAAATGCAAGACAGGTGCTTGTACCAGTAACCAATTGAAAAGCATTCTCTCCACTGAGTCATAGGTAAAGGCAATGGAGGAATTTGACCACAAGCATTCTCATAAATTTTAAAAACAGTTCCCTGGCTGAGTTAATAAATGAATGGAATGGTTGAGAATTTCAAGTAATTGGCGAAATCGGGAAAATATCTAGTGACCATTTAAAAAGATGTTATGTTTTAAGATCATTAAAGTGCAGCATTTTATTTGCTGATGATTTATTTTATTTGTAAAGTATCCTACTCATAATAAAATGAAATAGCCATGACTTTAGCTTAATAAAAGATTTTATTGCTTCTAAAACCTGTGAGTATATGTGTGTGTATATATATGTGCATATATATGTATATATATAAATTACCCTGAGATTTTCTAGATCTACAGTAATTATTTCTACATAGAAATGTTTTTTTAAATCTGGAATTTGAGCTTTACCCATATCAATACTTATCAACAGAATACTAAAGCTATCTTTAAAGTCTGAGGGAAATAGTGTATTTAACCTTAACTTGTGCTGGGGGTTCTCATTACCTTGACCTTCAAACATCTGAAAGTAAGTGAACTTTGTAACGCGACATTTACTACTGTCAGAGTTCAGCACTGTCCACAGGCCCTCTGTTTTCCAACCCCCTAGCCCACACCCAGCAGAGTTTATTAGTCCATGGGTCCATTTGTCCTTGGAGTTCTCTAGACTGAATGAAGGCTTCAGAAATATTTCTGGCTTTACAGTAATATGTTTCTTAACAGGAGTTTTTCTCCCTGAGTGTTTTTGCCTCTACAAGCCTCAAGACTCTCTTCAAAGCCACTCCCATGATAGGTGCGCTGCAATGATTCTGTTGACCCAAAACACATCAAAGACCCAAGAATTTACTAATGCTTATGAGTATGTGCGAGACTTATAATGGTGTCTCCCCGCAGGCTAACAGCGCAGGCAGGGAAATGAGTCAGCAACAGCCTTTTAACAACTCCTCTGGTGAAGAGGTTGGATTTAAAATTAACACAAAACTACAGAGCTCTTTTCTTATCATGTTATTTCCCATCCATTCTCTTTTGTTTCCCAAAAGGTTTATTTCGTGTAAAGGACAAAAGTCCTATCACAAAGCTCTTTTAAAAGGAATTTCCTCTTCTGTCCATAACCCTGAGGAACACTAACCTTAAAAAGCAGGGGCCTGTGTTTACAACTAAGTACAGCAGGAGGGAAAAGATATTCTTAGCGTAAAACCAGCCAAAAAAAACGGATGGGACACCAGTTCACTCTATCAGGCCACACAGACAGCTGACTCGTTTAGACAGGGTTATACACAACTTCAGGTTTGTTCACTTTCTTCCTTTTCATAGAAAATTCATTCTTTATGTCCCTTTTGGGAATTGTCCAAAGTTACAAATACTCATCCCAGCATAATTCCAAAGCCAATAGAAGCTATCTAGACACTTCTTATCACCTCTTACTTATCTTCCTTGTTTCTAATTTCTGAGTGAAATTCCCCACTCATTTTCTTGGCTGAGTAGAGCCCGGGTATTGTTTTTTAAAAAAATCACCCAATAAAAATTTTAAAAGAAGTAAGCATGGTGATTATTGACACTTCATGCCGAGTTCCTCTAGTATCTTACAACCTGAAACAGAAAACACAGAAATTAGTAATAGGACAGTATGTACGTGAACATCACCTAACTAACTATGAGGTCCACATGATCTTAGGTTTAAGGAAGGTCAAAGGTAAAGTGAGTGAGATGAGTGTTCAGGAGAGGCATAGGAGTGGATCCTACTTTTCCACTATTCATTTCTCAGGAAAGACTGACTCTGTAACTGAAATCTCAAGCTGTCCTAGAAAAAGATAACGAATGTAACCTGTTAAAAGGGGGAAGCTTTGATTTGGATAAATACAAAGTCATGGTGTAGGAAGTGAAATAAATATTGAATGAATGGGTGAATTAATAAGGGGGGAAAAGATGGAGAAGTGAAGGAGATAGGCAAGTTAATAAAAATGTAGGGACAGAAAAGTAATTTAAGAAAGTTTGGAGAATAAAGAACAAGGTCATTTGGCCTAAATGTCTAGGAATAAAACTTTATGTATAACATTCAAGATGTGTTTTAAGGAAACAATGAGAGATGTATGTATATTCAGTATTGTTAAAGTATAGATGAGAATGTCCAGAATATATTTCAGGGATTTTGGAGACTCCAAAAATCTCAGCAGCATAAATTGTTTTTCCTTCTTAATTACTGAACTACAGTAGTATTTAAATAACTGTAATAGTGATTGTGAATTTTATTTTAATATGTTAGAAATGAGAAGTTTTTCTTCCTGGACACATTCTCAGCTATATTTTATGGTTCTCATTGTTGTTCAATATTGCCTTATTAAATTTACTTTCTTAATAAAGTAAGTTCTGATTATTATCAAATGGCACAAAATATTTATGAAGATTTGTTCTTATTTGTGCTTTTAGTTTGTTGTTATTTAGGTTTTATACTCGGGTAGTCTTTACAAGGTCAACTGTAATGAAGATGTTTGCTCCACTCTTTATTGTTCTACATGGAAAGAGTCTTTCATACGGCAGCTTGTCACAACATGTTTTACAATTTTATTTTTCATCTCAAAGATATTTCAAAGGAGAACAGTTGCTTTGGACACTTGAAATGCAATTCTGAATGATTCCTACAACCTTGAATGGAGTCCCAAACAAATCAGAAATAGACTGTTTGCTTTTTTTTCTCTTTTTTCTTTTTCTCCCTCAATTGCCAGTTTCCTTTATTATTTGTAGGGTAGGAGGGGAAAAAATTCAAAAATAAAAAGCCTACTTGTTTCATAATAACTATCCACATGAAACTCAATGTACTCAATCACCTGAATCAACTCCATCTCTCTTTTGTGCTATATAATTATAGTTGAGGCTATAAATGGAAAACCAGAGCCAAATCTTGGTTCCATAGTAAGTATAGAATCAAAATTGAAACCAATCTTGTAGACAGTGTTCATGGCCAAAGTTCCACTGAGGAGAGAAAACACCAGTAGTTAAGTCTACTTCCGTTAAGAATATGGGTGCCCAAGCCAGACCACCTGGGTGTGAATTTCAATTCTGCCACTCTTTAGCTGGGCGACTTCAAGCAAGTTATCTCACCATTCAGCATCTCAATTTCCTGACCTGTAAAATAAAGATATTAATAGTACTTATAGGATCTTTATGAGGATTAAATGAATTAATAATCTAAATCTCTTAGACCATTGTGGGCATATTATAAACCCTCAATAAATGTAGACTGTTAGAATCATTGTTACTTATCTTAAAATTTTTAATTACTACAATTTTAAGAAACAAAAACAATGGTGATACTTGTAATACTTAGCGAAATTGAGCATCCTACCATGCTATAAAGAGTAGTGCTGGGCTTCCCTGGTGGCGCAGTGGTTGAGAGTCCGCCTGCCGCTGCAGGGGACACGCGTTCGTGCCCTGGTCAGGGAGGATCCCACATGCCGCGGAGCAGCTGGGCCTGTGAGCCATGGCCGCTGAGCCTGCGCGTCCGGAGCCTGTGCTCCACAACGGAAGAGGCCACAACAGTGAGAGGCCCGCGTACAGCCAAAAAAAAAAGAGTAGTGCTGCAGAGTAGAAAGAGCATGAGTTGGAGACAGAAGACCTAGTTTCAAACTCAGGCTCTTAAACTGACCAGCTCTGAGGTTTTACTCATTTCCTTAACCTCTGTGTCATCATCCACAAATCCATAGAAATGACACCCTCTCCTCACTGTCTTCTGTGGAAGACTTTTATAAAATATAATTTCAATATAAAATAAGAACTATTTTTAGTAAAAAAAGGAATACTTTTTAATATCAAGTGAGAACTGTTTAATAAAAGTATGTACAAAACAGTGAGAACGAAAAGAAGAGAGCACCAAGTGTGGACTAGCGGAGCAGGAAGAAAAGCTCCCGGGGAAGTGATGTTTCAGTTGTATTCTAAGGAATGAGGAGAAATTTGCTAGTCAGTGTATTCAGTGGCATAAAAAAAAGTCACGTTTGGTGATGAGTGGCTAGGGATGAGTTTATGTGTAAAAGTTCATTATAAGCTGTAAACTGCTATTAGTTGTATAGGTTGGTTGAACTTCATGATCCCAATGCCATGCCAAGGAGTTGCGGCTTTATCTGAGGTGTTGATCAGTTGGGACAAAGTAACATCTAAAACCAGGTGCACCATCTCTACGCTGCCTTATAAACGGTACCAATTCAAAACAAATGGCAGAGCTATGATATTGAGACTTACTGACGTTAATTTGAGGAGTGAACATTTTTTTCTTTGTCCTCTCCCAACACTCTTTTTAAAATTAATATAGCTATAATTATTATATATCATTATATACTTTTATATAATTACTAATATATTATATGTTATATAATTAATAATAATTATTATTCCTGATTGTGAGTTTCTTCTAAGACTGACCTTAGCATCTAGGAGATTTCTTCAATCTTTTTTTTTTTCCTTGAAAACCTTTTTTCTTCAATCTCACTTCCTCTTTTTAAAATAAATCAAGGGTTTAAATAGCTACAATTAGGGAGTCTGATCAGCATAGGATAGCTGCTGTTAACAAACTATGTTGATATAATTGCAGTTTTTTCCTGATTTCAGAGGAAATGTAAGATCTGAAAGAAACTGTAAAAGGTGTATCTGCTGAAAATTAAGAATCGTAGAACCGCAGACTCACGGGACTAGAGGATGCACAGACACAGTGCCTGGCCTGCAGTAGGCTGTAAGATACAGTTGATAAATGAAGACTCCTATCTCCCAAATAATGACCTGTGGATCAGTAGTAATAGAGAATTTCATTTACGTTAGTGCATGTTGAAATGAGAAAAAATACAGACAATGCAGTAAAGCTTGGTGTTCTGTTTTGTTTGGGAAGAGAGGGTGATTATTTTAATACAGAAAAATACAAAAGAAAAAGATAACAAACATTCTTGCTTCTTGCAGCCAGAATTGACAAATGTGGACATTTTATCATATTTGTGTTATTTTTTACATAAAGAAGATAGTGTAGATAAAGTTGACATCCTTTTTAAACACCACTCTAGTCCCATTTTCTCCCCCATCCACTCTCATGAGTTGACGTTTCTTCTTCCGTCCCCATTTGTGTGTGTGTGTGTGTGTGTCTCCTTCTTCACAGAAGTCCTTCAATCACACAGAGAAACTACTAGATTTTCTCTGACTCTTCTTTTTTACAAACTAAGTATCCTCATTTCCATCAACTATTCTTCATGGGACATGGTTTCAGTAGCAACAAGCTGCATTCACAGTCCCTTCAGCTTGATGTTCACCACTGACAGGAGCTCTTTATTTATATATGAAGGTTCAGAAATGCCATTGCAGCTGTTGCTACTTGTAAGAACATTTTGATGAGAAGATTCATCTGCTTTTGATCTTGCAACAGAATGACTGCCATCTCCAGTTGCTACAAACTATATTAGTCAACTTCGTCAGGTATCCCAGGGAGTCTGTGCAACTCCAAAACAACAAGGCAAACTGGTGATGAGTTTGGCATTAGCACCCAAAGATTCCGAGGTTCCAGCTATTCCTTCCCACATCATAGGATATTATGACATCAGCTTTGGCCAAATAAATGAGAAATAGCTAGAAAAACCACTCTCAGTATTTTTCTCAGTGTATGCATAGCATTTTTTAAAGGAGAGGTTGTTTTCTTAGGTCTACTTTCTTATCCATAACACAACGAGACAATTCAAGATCACAGTGCTCTTTCAAGTTGACTGTGAAGGGGTTAAAATTAGTTTTTGTTTTGTTTTGATTTTTGTTTTTCATTCCCAAAACGGAGTCCTTGGGCTTTTGCCAGCACCACCAGCCTCTGCCTGTGACAGGCAGCCCTCCAGATCAGGTGTGTTGACTCAGACTCAGAATAGCATTTGCAAACATTTTTGGAATATATCCAATTTCAGGGTACACAGCTCACCAGGGCCTGCTTTTTTTACTCTGGGACTGTCTAATGCCATCAGGAAAAGCATTCTTTACAAAAATGCCAAGTATTATTTTCATATAATATTCCAAGGAAATCAGTAATGATAAGTGTAAAGGGTGAGAGATGATTCATGGCTGCCCACTCAGCTCCCCTGGAAGTTTCCAAAGCTGAGGTGGAATCATTCCATGCAGCAATTGGCACGAGGGCCTTGGAAAGCTGTTCTGATTGCAAAAGCAGGCCTTTCACTTTCCTGAGCTTGCTGATGGATGTCTCCCCTAGAGGACCTTGGTTCACTGGAAAAATATGGCATTTGATAAATATTTTGAACCCAGATATGTTTTCTTACTAGGAGAGTAAGTGTGCAGTTTCTCTATGAGTAGCTAATGCAGATTTGGGGGTGCTGTTATTCTGGGATTAAGCACTGGCCACTCTCTTTTATCAACCCTTTAATGAACTACTATATTATATTTAGTGCACATTTAAACCTGCACCCAAAACAGTGCTGATAAGAAGCATAAATCAAGCATGCTTGTGAACTTTGGAAGGGCCACAAATATTCCCTATAAATAACCAAACTAGATACTCATTTCCTTTGAAGACTTACTTAAAATGGATTTGTTGGTTGAAATCCAATGAATATTGGCAGATTTCCACATCCCAGGGAGCACCATGGTAATTACAACTTGTTGGCATTCTTTTCAGCAATTTCAGAAGGGATACCAAACCAAGAATTAAGCACTCAAAGAGGTTGAATCATCCTTTCACCCTTGAATGTACTCACTTCCTTTGGTTCTGGCCAAAGCCCTTTGGAAGATATTCTTGTGAACGTCCGTTACTGTTGTAAGCAGTAGAAGAACAGAAGGCAACCACCAGGACTGGGTGGCTGCAGCAGAAACAAAGATAAATGCCCCTGGCCCGCTGCATTCGTAGGAAGCAGTGGGAGGGATTAGGGGACTTCAGCCATAACAGTTGTTATGCTGTTTCTATCTGTTTAGTGCAGATGTAGCACTAAATTATCAGCAAATATGGTAGATTCCATTCTCCTTTAACTTTGAAAGTAACATTTTTTAAAAGCCCCCCTTTTTTTTGTTTTATCATCCACAGCATTAGATGGGCCTCCTCCCTCCTAATTCAAAAAAGATTATTCAAGATATGTTTGAGGGAGTTCCCCGGTGGTGTAGTGGTTAGGACGTGGCACTTTCACTGCCATGGCCCAGGTTCAATCCCTGGTCAAGAAACTGAGGTCCCACAGGTCGCGCGGCGAGGCCAAAAAAAAAAAAGAAATGTTTGTAATGTTCCGATTTGATGTAAGACATTGTCCCTGATAGTCTTCAAAAGACTCATCTCATAAGGGAGAAAAGAGATGTATTGAAAAGTCAAAGTAACACTGCGTGGGACTAATATAGGAGCAGTCACATGGAAACTCACGTTCCCCAGCCAAATGATGAGGGTCAGTAAGTGCGAGTGAACTCTGAGCCCGTGAGGTCTCTCCATTAGGAAGACTTGAAGGAGAGAAGGCTCAGGTTGTGTTGGATCGGAACAGACCGAGAGGAGGAGGGTACTGGTTAGCAAGGGGATGAGGCAGGAAAGAGCAAAGTCCATAAGCAGAGGAAGCTTATCAAGAAGCTAATTGTACCACATCTTCTTTATCCATTCATCTGTCTGTGGACATTTAGGTTGCTTCCATGACCTGGCTATTGTAAATAGTGCTGCAATGAACATTGGGGTACCTGACTCTTTTTGAATTATGGTTTTCTCAGGGTATATGCCCAGTAGTGGGATTGCTGGGTCATATGGTAGTTCTATTTTTAGTTTTTTAAGGAACCTCCATACTGTTCTCTAGAGTGGCTGTATCAATTTACATTCCCACCAACAGTGCAGGAGGGATGTGGTACATATACACAATGGAATATTACTCAGGCATAAAAGGGAATGAAATTGAGTCATTTATAGTGATGTGGATGGACCTAGAGTCTGTCATACAGAGAGAAGTCAGAAAGCAAAAAACAAATACCGTATATTAACACATATATATGGAATCTAGAAAAATGATACTGATAAACCTAGTGGCAGGGCAGGAATAGAGACACAGACGTAGAGAACGGACTTGTGGACACAGAGGGGGAAGGGGAGGGTGGGATGAATTGAGAGAGTAGCATTGACGTATGTACACTACCATGTGTAAAATAGATAGCTAGTGGGAAGCTGCTATATAGCACAGGGAGATCAGCTCGGTGCTTTGTGACAACCTAGAGGGGTGGGATGGGGAGGGTGGAAGGAAGGCCCAAGAGGGAGGAGATATAGGTATAACAAATAACTGATTCACTTTGTTTTACAGTGGAACCAACACAACATTCTAAAGCAATTATAGTCTAATAAAGATGTTAAAAAAAAAAAAGAAGCTAATTGTATTAGTTTGCTCTGGCTGCCGTAACAAAATACCCCATACTGGGTGGCTTAAACGACAGAAATTTATTTTCTCATGGTTCTGGAGGTGGAAAGTCCAAGATCAAGGTGCCGGCAGGGTTGGTTTCTCCTGCGGTCTCCCTCCCTGGCTTGCAGTCACCTTCTCACTGCTTTGTCCTCACAGTCTTACCTCTGTGCCCTGTCCTCTCCGTGTCTCTTACTCTTCTTATAAGGACACCAGTCATATTGGATTAGGGCCCACCCTGATGACCTCGTTTTAACTCAGTCACCTCTTTAAAGACCTTATCTCCAAATGCAGTTACATTTTAAGGTACTAGGGATGAAGACTTCAACATGTGAATTTGCAAAGACATAATTTCGCCCGTTACACTAATGAAACTTAAACACTTCAGACACCCTGACTTAGATGGGCCCCTGTGAGTGCTAGGAGTTGTACTGGTCAAGTTGGGGAGGGGAAGCCAGGTTGGAATCAGGAAACAGTTCTGTATAAGTGTGTCTGGTAAATCGCCAAGAGAGATATCAAAAGAAAAGGGCCCGAAACTTCAAATCTCCAGTAACTCCCTGTGATATCTTTTTTCATTCTAAATTGATATTCACTTTCATATCTAATTTTGTATTAGTAATGTTGTCGTCCTCTTGTGAAACAGGGCAACATCCAAAACTGCAAAGCAGTAGGTCTCACAAATGAATCCACTCTTTGACATGTAAGATACACACCAGATTTCAAAAACTTACTGTGAGATAAAGAATGTAAAATCCCTCATTAATAATCTTTATATTGATCGCTTGTGGAAATGATGATATTTTGGATATATTGGGTTAAATAAACTATATGTATTATTAAGATTAATTTCACCTGTTTCTTTTCTTAAAGTGTTTCCTAGAAAATTTTAAATGACAAAGGTAGCTACCTCATATTCCTGTTGCTCCAAGTTCTTGTGACACACCTATGTCAGGCCACATGCTTCTCTCCTGCCCTGCTAAAGCCTGGAGCTTGTAGGGAAGCAAAGCCCAAGAGTCCCGTATTCCTTTGCCCCTGTGCTAGTTGTGTTCCCAGCTTGGATCTGAATGCATTTTTATTTAATTATAGTTACATTTAGTGGTTAGAGCCTGAGGATCATCACTAGAGTTCTTTTTTTTTTTTTTTTTAATTTATTTTTGGCTGTGTTGGGTCTTCGTTGCTGCGCACTGGCTTTCTCTAGTTGCAGCGAGCGGGGGCTACTCTTTGTTGTGGTGCATGGGCCTCTCATTGTGGTGGCTTCTCTTGTTGCGGAGTATGGGCTCCAGGCACGGGGGCTTCAGTAGTCATGGCGCGCAGGATCAGTAGTTGTGGCTCATGGGATCAGTAGTTGTGGCTCGTGGGCTCTAGAGCGCAGGCTCAGCAGCTGTGGCGCACGGGCTCAGTTGCTCCGCAGCATGTGGGATCTTCCCCGACCGGGGCTTGAACCCGTGTCCCCTGCATTGGCAGGCGGATTCTTAACCATTGCACCACCAGGGAAGCCCATCACTAGAGTTCTTTGAGTTAAATAGGCTTTTTGTCTCTTGGCTGCAATTCCAATCATATTGGCACTAAGAGAAGAATATTTACAGTTTAAAACAAATGACTTATAAACAAACAAACAAAAGGAATCTGTATACAACCTTCATAGGAAGAGGCTATTTTATTTTATTTTATTATTATTTTTTTTTACCATAGACGAGCCTCTCACTGTTGTGGCCTCTCCCGTTGCGGAGCACAGGCTCCGGACGCGCAGGCTCAGCAGCCATGGCTCACGGGCCCAGCCGCTCTGCGGCATGTGGGATCTTCCCGGACCGGGGCACGAACCCGTGTCCCCTGCATCGGCAGGCGGACTCCCAACCACTGCGCCACCAGGGAAGCCCAGAAGAGGCTATTTTAGATTCTATTGTTGAAAGACTGTTTCATAAAAGCTTTCCACAGGGAGAGCTGAAATGCTTACAATTATTTTACTGTGGAAACTTTTTATGCTACTGAAGTGACTTTGGTGAGTTTAATTCTAACATGCATTAAGGATCTTTAAATGATTGTTCGAGAAAAGTCGTGGTCCAGAGGAGCAGTTCCTTTTTTTAATATTTCATAAAATATGTCTCATAGAAATATATTAAAAAGTAATAGCATATACTCACTATCCAGCTTAAGAAACTAAGTGTCTCCAATGCCTTAGAACGTTCCTCTCACCTTCCAGAAGTAACCACTAGTCTAAATTTCATGTTTATCATTACTTCCCTTTTAGTAAAAATTTTACTGCCAATGGAGCTGCTTTAAAAGCTGGTTTAGCCATTTAAAAGCTGCCTCTGTTGTATGGACCTGCTTAAAATAATTATCCTGGATTCTATATAGCAACTTAAACTCCAAAAGCAACTATTCTATTTTTACGAATACTTTTCCATTAAGGAGAAGGAGGAGGAGGAAAGGGGGCAAGAGAAAAAATATTACTAACTTTTATGATCTTACTTCTTGTATAAGGAAGTGTCACCACATAGAGAAATGCAATTATTCAGGCTGGAGCTAGAGGGGTGAGGGCCAAGAAAACACCAGTGGGCAGCCACTGGAAATCGCATCCAAAAGTCTGGCACATAATAAATATTCCATAAATGTTAGTGGCTCCCCCGAAGAGGTAGTGATGTTAAATCCCTCAAATATTCCCAGGTAATTATGATTAATATCCTCACTCCTTACTCTCTTGATAGTAAAAGTCTGGAATCTCCCTAGCCTCAATTTATTTCCCAAATTCTGTCTACATTTTTATGTAATGTAAAACTTAATATCTGTGTATTTGTTGGTTAACTGAGACTTTCTCTGTCTCACCTCTCTATCATGTATCCAGTCCTTCTGTCCATCTTGGAACGCAGTACTCAAAGAATCATAGAGTGTGTTTTTTCTTCAACAGTTCACTTCAATACTAATGGCCACCTACCCTTTGCCAGATACCATATTAAACTCTGAAGACAGAAGGATGAACATGACATGATCCCTGCCCGAAAGCAATTTATGTTTATTCTAGTGAGAAAAGCAGAGAGGTTAAAGAGACTCTTTCATTCAACAAATATTTATTGAGCACCTATTATGTGTCAAATGCCCTTAGGCTCTGGGGACACATCAATGACTGAAACAATATTTCTGCTGTCATGGAGCTTACATTCTACTGGTGAGAGGCAAATCAAGGAGAGAATAAATAAGTAAATTATATATTGTGTATATATTATTATGTTGGTAGGTAAAAAGTGCTATGGGGAAAAAAATAAAACAGAGAAAAAGTAAGAGTACAGAGCTGGTGAGGGTAAGGAGAATGTGAGTGGCATTTGAAACAAGGTGGTCAGAGCAGGACCCTCTGAGAAAGTGACATTTAAGTGAAGACACGAAGGGTGGGGCAGCAGCCTTGTGGGTCTTGGGGGAAAGAGCTTTCCAAGCAGAGAAAAGAGTAAGTGCAAAGTTCTTGAAGTGAGAGTAAGCCTCAGGTCTCTTTTTCTCCCCAAGGTTCTTTCTTAAGAAACATCAAGGAAGCCAGTATGGGAATGAGAGTGGCGAAGGAAAGGGTGTAGAAGAAAAGGTCAGAGAGGTAACAGAAGGAAGGACCTGGTAGGATATTGGAAGGACTTTGGTTTTTACTCTAAGATAAGAAGCCAGTGGAGGATTATAAGAGGAATGATGTTAGTTAACTTAAATTCTAATAGAATCACCCTGTTATACTGTAATAGACTCAAAGGGGACAAGAGTAGAAGGAAGGAAACTAAGAAGCTATTGGAACAGTTGGGGCAAGTGATGATACTGGCCTAGACCAAGCTGACAGCAGTGGAGATGGTGAGAAGGGTTTAGCCATGGCTAAAGGTTGAGCCAATAAGATTTACTGATGGATGAGGGTGGGGATAAGAGAAAGAGAGGAGGTGAGAATAATTAGAAGACATTTTGAAAAGAAAATGGAATTATCAGGAACCAAGATGGACAAGACTGAGGGAGAAGCAGGTTTTGAGGGGGAGATCAGGAGTTCATTATTGGTTCAGTAATTAAGTTTTACGTGCCTATTTGACATCCAAGTGTTTGTGCCGTTCAGTAGAATTCAGGGGAGATGTTTGGAGTAAAGATATGTATTTATGAGTTATTAGCGTGTAGATGGTATTAAGGCCATGGGACTGGATGAGCTCACCAAAGAGAGAGTTTAACTAGAGAAGATGCCAAAGTTGTCTTAGCTTCAGGCACTCCAGCATGAAAAGTCTGGGAAAGTAAAACCCAGCAAGAGACTGAAAAGGCACGGCCAGTGAGGTAAGAAGAAAACTAGGAGAGGGTAGTGCTCTGGAATCCAAGAGAAACAAGTTTTTCAAGGATGACTGAAAGTGATTAACTTATCAAATAATGGTGGTAGGTCAAGAAGATGCAGACTTGAGAATTAACCATTGGATCCGGTAACATGAGAGTCAGTGGTGACCTCCAGATGAGCGGTTCTGGTGGAGATGTAGAGTGGGTTCACAAGAGACAGGAAGGAGGGAATTGACAGTTGAGTGTAGAAGACTCTCCAGAGTTTTACAGTAAAGGCAACAAGCAGATGAATTGATTCCCTGAAGTGGGAAGCAAATTCAAGAGAGGGTTTTTATGCTGATGGGAATGACTTAGAAGAAAGAGAGAATGTGGTGATGCAGGAGAAAAGAAAGAGGGAGGATCTCTGGAGCCCTTGAGTGGGCAAGAGGAGGGGGGAGCCAGTCTATGCTTACTCTTAGATGAATGTAGAGATGAGATTAATGACAACCTGGCAAATAAGCACAGATGAAAGAGATGAAGACAGTAGGAAATTATCATACTGAAGTGTTTCCCTCTCTCAGCTCCACTTTGCACAAAAAAACCATTTGGACTTACATCTTACCTTTTAAAACTTCGTGTTGTTCCCATTGATTATTTGTATCGCTAAGGAATCCCATACTAGACATTGATAATAATAATATATTTCAGCTAAAATGGGACCTTACTGCTGATAAATTTTATATGTGTATACATATGTACACATATAAAAGAGATACATATCTTCAACAGCAAAAAATTATCAATTAATAATATGTAGAAATTCTGAATGAGAAAATAAAATTGATTCTTTAACTACATTTTATATCTGATAGTAAAAGTTTGGATTTACCCACATGGGGCAACTGACCATTTTCAGGGTTTAAATGCAGCAAATGTTCTAATTTCAGAAAGTTAATTTCATGTGATTGTTTGGTTTTAACAGGATTCTTAACGAGAAATTGGTCGATATAGCACTATATAAGCCTAAGAACTGAAGTAAACTGTACAATGAATATAGAAGGTATAGCAGGTATCTATATATGATTGACTTGATTTAGTGACCAGTCCCACATAATTCACTTTAGGAACATCTTAATTTAACTTGAATTGCCAAAATTGCACTCTTTCTATTCATGGTCTGTTGAACAGTGGCCCCCAAAGTGCTTAGTTTGGAGTTCATAACTATAATAGTCACCCTTTCCTGAGGTAGTTGGCCTCACAACATTTCTGTAGGAAGAAGATTGTTTTTATCATTTTAAAGTGAAACTCCCTGAGTTTAAATAATTAGCCTAAGTTTATACCCTTGTGGAAATCTTAGGACCCTCCTCTATAGAACACATGCTATGGCCACAAAACAGAAAGCCTTGAAAACCAAAGGTAACTTCAGTTTGAATTCTGAAAGACACATAAGGCTTTTGGAGTCTAGTCATGACGGAGAACAATTTAAAAGGCGGGCTTACCTCATTGTACACTTGGAAAACAGCAAAGCATTTATTTGGTTAGTTAATCTTCAGCAGCTATTGAAGAAGAATTTTCAAATTTAGTTTAAATTACATTTCCTCTGTAAAGTTAAGCAAAGTGTATGAAAGTTATTTGCCTTTAGGTGTTACAGTTTAACCTCTTACATCTAACAATAATTTATCATTAAAGAATTCTGTAGGGAGAGATTGTGGGAAAGAGAAAAGGAAAAAGTAAGAATTGTCTGTTGAAGATTATCAAAATGCTTCTTTTGGTTCCTTTTATCCAAAATAATTCAATGGACTTTTTTTAACAAGGTCATTATTTAGGAATAAAGCAGGGTCATGGATGGATGGATGGATGGATGGATGATTAATAGATATTTATGTAAATATGTCTTAATGTCATTTGAATGAGTGAAAAACTTCAAGAAAGTGCTCAGTTTAAGTGCATTCTGCTAAAATCTTTTTCAGATCAATTCCTTATTCCAAAGCTGTTTAAAACTTCAGACTTTTGCCATGTGGAAGCATGATCTTTCATGCAAGATGAGGCCCTGAAAAACATAGTTGAGAAGCATTTCAATCTGTATTCAGAATTTGTGTTCTGACCCCTGTATCTACAGATTTGTCAGTCTACCACATTCCCTGCTTCAATAGATTCTAATATTCATAAATAAGTCATAAATTGTTGATGTGATTGTGTCAATAAAATGCACAATCTGGTTATGCCTAAAGCAAATGTCAGTTTCAGCAGGGGTCCTTTATCTGAATTATTTATTGACTTATGGCATTGGTCTGTGCATTTCTTAAGACGAGCATCAGGAACACAACCAGAACAAGCAAAGCAAACCCTCCTCCTGTCCTTCCTTCTGCACAGAATCTGCTTATATGATATGTATTTTGCTGACATTTTGTTATGGATCTCATAAAAAAATACAGTGCAGCAATTCTGAAGGTTAAACTTAGGTTTGCTTTTTAGCAATGCCTGGCTTCAAAAGACTACAAATCTGGAGTCCTAAAGACAATATAACATCTATTTCATATCTGGTATGTATAAGCCACTGTGCTCTGTGACTCAGAAAAGGTACTTCCCCTCAGGGAGGCTAACAATCTAGTGGGTAAGCTTAGATGCATAAACAACTAAGTACAACTTCATAGGCAACAGAGTAGGTGCTATAACAGAAGTACAAACCAAGAACAATGGAAGCCAGAGCAAAGGACAATGAGTTTTACTGGGCTGAAGGCAATAGGGCAGCTTCAGGAAAGAGACAGCCTTTAGTGGATACTTTGAAATGTGAGTTTAGGAGGTATAGGAATGTTTGCAAACAGAATCTGCATTTGATAAGTACCTGAATTACTAATAATCTATATGAACTCACTGCAAACTCACGGTTTACATCTGGGGCTGCCGCTGATATCCAGTAATCCACAGCAAATCCAGTATCACAAAGGACATGTTTATGTAAAGAGAATCAATCCAAATAGGCACACCAGGCACGCATGCAAAGTAATTATTGCCTTTTTAGCTTTTTATTAAATGATAATATACACGCAGAAAAATGCATGTGTTAGTGTTGAGCTTGGTAACTCTTAAAAACTGAACACACCTGTTTATTGAGAAGCCACTCCAAGAAGACGAAACATCCCCAGCTTTGCAGGAGACACCTCACACCCTCTTCCAGTCACCACCACTACCCACTACCAAGGTTCCTGGTTTCTAACAGTAGAGCTTAGACTGCTTTCACATAACATAGTCACACAGTCTGCACTATTTTGCGTCTGGCTTCCCTCACTCAGAACCATGCTTCTAAGATTCGTCCATTACTGCTGGGCGTCATTGTAATTTGTTCTCATTGCTCTGTGGCATTCTGTTGTGTAGACATACAGTTGACCCTTGAACAACTTGGGTTTGAACTGCGCAGGATTTTTTTCGGTAGTAAATACTAGAATACTACACTATCCTACACTATCCTAGGTTAGCTGAATCCTCTGATGAGGAACCCGGGATATGCAGGGCTGACTATAAGTTATATGTGAATTTTTGACTGTGTGTGAAGGTTTGGCGCCACTAACCCCCATGTTGTCCAAACGTGAACAATTTGTTTATCTATTCTACTATTCATGTGCATTTAGGTGGTTTCCAGTTTGGGGCTATTACAGACAATGGTGCTATAAATATTCTAATGCTTGCGTTTTGGTGAACAAATGTGTACGTTTCTATTTGGTAGAATTGCTGTATCACAGCTGATTAATACTACCAAATAGTTTTCCAAACTGTACCACTTTATCCTCCTACCAGCAGTTTATGAGAGTTTCATTTGCTACACATCCAACACTTGATATTTCCCATCCGTTTCATTTTAGCCATCCTGGTGGATGTATAGAGCATTGTCTGTCTCTTTCTTACTGATTTTTAGGAATTCTTTATACATTCTGGATATAAAAACCATTGTTGGATGTACATATAGTGAAAAATCTTCTCTCATTCTCTTAATGCTGTCTTCTGATGAACAGATCTTAATTTTAATATAAAACATCTATCACTTTTCTTCTATCATTAGTGGGCAGTTTTGGGGTTATCTATGAAGTCTGCCTACTTCCAGGTCAGGAGGAAGTTCTACTTTTTCTCCAAAAGCCATATTGTTTACTTTTCACACCTAGACCTGCAGTTCACGGAATTGATTTTTTTTTTTAATTGCTGTAAGATCAGAGTTGAGGTAAGTTTTTATCCTGTATGGATATCCAGATGACTCAGAACTATTTTATTAAAATAGGCAATTATTTAAATTCAGTTAAGTTGTTTTATATCCACTGAAATGAGTAAGAATCAATTATATGCTATCATCTTAAATGTTTTCTGTCATCTGAAATCTTAGTTTAAGTGTCAGGGGCATTTGTGTGTGTGTGCGTTTGACTAACTCAAATTTCCAGCAAATAGTAGGGAGGAAATTAGAGAAGGAATAAGTTAATTTCACTACTATAAATCTATCTTACAGTTATTAAATTGGAGTAGTTCCACTGTGATTCTGCATTTTCCATTCTGTCCAGAAATAGCACATGGTTTTTATGTGCTCCTCAGTCCAAGAACCAGAATTTCTCCTGGTTACACTAATGATTGGAAAAACATCTGAAATATAAAATAGCAAAGTGGACAGGAATGTTGGCACTTTTGCCCTAGACCACCACAATTTCATTTGCAGCCCTTGCTATCACTGTGCATTATTTCCTTCAAATTCCATTTGAAAGAGTGATTGCTTTGTAATTTATACACTAATAAGCCTCTAAACCTCAAGTGTGTTACCACATCTCTCATGTAGGAATTTGAGGGAAGTATGGTTAGAGACTACTGCACTTATTAAATTCTATAAGCAATACACTCAGTTTGCTGAGAGCTGCTATATTTAAGTAACTTAAATGTGCATTTTAGTTCTTTATAGTTCTTTTAATTATGAAGACAATGAAAATTTTTACTTCTCAGAGTAAACAGATGATACATAGAAGATTTAATGGCAATATCATCCACTATCCAGCTCTTCTTATAAAAAGACTTTCAGAGAATAACAGGAAAGGTGGGAAATACATTATGAAGTTTCATACAACCCAAGTATCCAACAAAATTTGTACCTAAAACAAAATTTAGACTTGAAACCCTCAGAGTCAGTAGACTCAATGTCTAATATATTATTGTCACATAAAAATATTTTGTTCCACTCTGATACTCAAATGTAAAAATTAAAATTTAAAAATTGCGGGAGAGTTAAGAAATTTGAACATTTAATAGATATTATGATAAACTATCATTAAATTTTTTAAGTGTGTTTATTGTTAAGTTTTTTAAAACTTAAATTTAGCTTTCAGAGATACATTCTGAAATACTTATGGATGAAATGATGTGAGGTTTACTTCACAATAAGCCATTCAAGTTGGGATGGAGTGAGCGGGATTTGGACAAAACAAGACTGACTGGTACATAGAAATTGTTTTTGTTTATGTTTGAATTTTTCCATAATCAGTTTCAAAATATTTTATTTCTGATACTCATTAATATGCTGAGGTAGTAACCCTTCCCCATTTTTGGTATTTTTACTTGAACTACTATTTAATGCTTTTCCTGGGTTCTACCAGTGTCTCTTACATACATACCTGTCTTCTGAAAATTGGCACAGGGGTATGCTGTTTCACTTTGGAAAGTTGTTCTATCTAATTTAAAAATAAAAATAACAACATTGTATGCATATGTATGCATACTTCACATATGAAATCATATATCCATTTATTTATATATGTGTATAAATGCACATACACAGCAAAGGTGCACTGACACAATAGAAATGTTTATTGTTTTAGTGGTTCAAATAGGAATTCATTTTTGCAGGAAATAGTTTTTTTACTGAAGTATAGTTGATTTACAATATTGTGTTAGCTTCAGGTGTACAGCATAGTGATTCAGTATTTTTGCAGCCTACATTCCATTATAGGTTATTGAACGATAATTGATATAACTCCCTATGCAAACTCACCACCAGTCTAAACAGGCAAAACTTTATTCTGTTCTTAAAGATCATGGAGAAATATTTGTACAAAATGTCTCCTCTAATTGTTTTAAGGTTGACCATTGTGTTAGTTTTCTAACTTCATATTACTTAATATTTCTAGGACTAAAACCAAAATGAATTTATTATTTGTATAAAAAATTACCACAAACTTTCAAAACCACAAATTTATCATCTTATAGTTCTAGAAAGCAGAAGTCCAAAAGGGGTCTCACTGGGCCCCATTCAAGGTGTTGGCAGTGCTGCATTCCTTCCTGGAGGCTCCAGGGAAGAATCCTTGCATTTCCCACCTTCTAGAGGCTGCCCCACATTCGTTAGCTCACGGCCCCTTTCTTCATCTTCAAAGCCAGCAACAGCCAGCGAGCTCTTCTCAAATTGCATCTTTCCAACCTTCTATGTCCCTTGAATGTAAGGACCCTGGTGATTACACTGGGCCCACCTGGATAATCCAGGATAATGTCCCCCTTTGAAGATCAACAGATTAGCAAACTTACTTCTATCTGTAGTTTAATTCTCTGTTGCCAAGTAACATAACATCTTCATAGGTTCCTAGGATTAGGACATGGAATTGGAGGCAGGGGAGGAGTGAGGCATTAATCTTCCTACCACAGCCGTCTTTTCTACAACAAAGAAAGTTCTTATTTGTAGGCAATTTTCATCCTTCTCTTGGCAATTTAAAACTTCTTGTTCCATTTTTTTTTCCCCTAGAGGAAATGGAGAACAAATGGAAAGCATATTAAAATCTTGCTTCAGAAGCCATAACCAAACCAGGTCCTAACCTGACTGTAATATATTTTACTTTTTATGAAATACAATAAGAAAGTCTGTATCCAGAAAAACAAAGCAGAAAGCTAGAAATATAATTTAACAAAATAAGACCAAGTGAAGTTTGAGTTTTACAGATTCATGTCTAAAAAGTGGCTACGTTTATTCTCTATTCATAATGAAAAAGCAATACAAACTGTATGACTCCATGTATATAACATTCCGTGGAAAGACAAAATTATAGAAATGGGGACTAGATAAGTGCTTGCAGGGGTTAGGAAAGAGGAGAGAGGGTGTGGCTTTCAAGGAGCAGCTGGAGAGAATTCCCTTGTGACAAAACAGTGGTGTATCTTGATTGTGGTGATGGTTATAGGAATCTATACATATATGTGATGAAGGGTCATAGAATTACACACAAAGACTTTTTTTAAAATGAAGGTATGCAAAAATTGTGAAATTTGACTAAAGTCTGTAGTCTAGTTAATTGTATTAGGCCAATTTCCTGGTTTTGATAATGCACATTGTGAAAAGCTGAGTGATGTTTGTAACTATTTTTGCAACTTCTTGTGAGCCTATAATTATTTCACACATATGTTGACCTTTTTAAAATGCATGTTTATAAAACAGAAGTGAGAGTGTGGGCAGATGGTTAAAGGTTGAAGATAAGCACTTAAACATCTGTCTGCAATGTTTAAATTAGAAAAAGTGGACTTTATTTATGGTTTAACATTTGGTGGAGACATGGACCAGCTAAATGAATACAGGTTCCAAAATGCATTCTAATTCTCAAATCATTCCAAATCTCTAGTCTCATATGTACTTTAAATTCAATATGCTAAATAGTTCTATCCTTAATCCAGTGGCTTAAAAAAAAAAAAGAGAGAGAGAGAGAGAGACAGAAGAAAGAAAAAGAAATGTTATTTGGTTTCTTTAGAAGCACCAAAAGTTAACTAATCAGAGTGGTCTGAAAAAGGAGACCACGTGGAGTGCTTAAATTCCCATCCCACAGGAGCTCTGAGGGAATAATGGTTCCCCCACCAGTTTGCAAGAAGCCAGACCTCTGATGGGGACCTTTAAAAATAGGGCTCAAATCCTTGTTTGCTTTGATATATTCAAGACAATTCCAGAATGCATCTTTCAAAAGTATGTTGATTTTTCAAATGTGTGTGTTTATTCAAAGTTCAGAACATTTCAGAACAATCATCCTAGCTGTGCTGGGAAGAAATGTTTAGTATCAATGATCACTAAATGTATAGAGAAAAGGAAATGTTGTATATAGATTAATGGTTTTTGTGTGACCTGGTGAGGGTCTGAAATCAGAGAAGCAGCAACATCAATTTGACAAAGTTAGAGAAGTAGAAGAAATTAACAAGAGAAACTGAACTCAGGATGAAAGTAATCTGAGATTTGTTAAATTGAATCTTGCTGTCTCTGGATGATTCTGGTAGGTGATTCCTGTGTTCCTTTTGATAGGGGATTAGGAAACTCCTGTTAGATCACCTAAGCTACCAAAGAATAGAACTTACATTTTCTGATTTTTGAACAATCATACAGATCTATATCAGGACTTCCCTGGTGGCACAGTGGTTAAGTGTCCCCTGGCCAATGCAGGGGACGTGGGTTCGAGCCCTGGTCCAGGAAGATCCCTCATGCCGCCGAGCAACTAAGCCTGTGAGCCACAACTACTGAGCCCACATGCCGCAACTACTGAAGCCTGCGCACCTAGAGCCCGTGCTCCACAACAAGAGAAGCCACCGCATTGAGAAGGCCACGCACCACAATGAAGAGTAGCCCCTGCTCACCAGCGAGACCCAACTCAGCCAAAAATAAAATATAAATAAATCTATATCAGAAGTTTGCTCAAAATAGTACCTATTCCTGACCAACTGAAGTGAGGCAGGTTCAAATCCCTGTTTTGTCACTTGCTAACTATGTGAGTTGGGGAAATCTCTAAAATAAACTGAGTCTAAATTGCATCATCTATAAAAGAGAATCATAATAATGGTTGACATTTATTGAGAAATTGCTATTTTCCAAGTCAGATCTAAATTCTTTATACTTATGGCCTCATTTAATCCTACTATAACAATAATACTAAAATACTACTACTTATCTCACAGGAAATGATTAAGTGTGAGGAATAACTGAGCTACAAAATGTTAAAAAAAAAACCAACCCTTTGTGTTTGGAACATACTAGGTACTAAGTAACTGTTGATTTCCTTCCTTCAGTTTCTCTGATTCAAATACTTTCCTAGCAGGGATTTTGGTTTAAGGATCCGCTGGCCACAGTCTGTCTGGGTCTGTTAGTGAGGTTGAAAGTGTATTAGTGAAATATTTGTGTAAGTGTCTTACAAGGCTAAGAACTTAACTCTTAAATAATTACATCTTTAACTCCCCAGACTCTATAAATTAGATATAAAAATAGCACCCCGAATGGTGTCTATAAAAAATACATTTTTCCCAGAAGCATGGTGCCATATAGATGAAGCATAATTATTGTTCCTATTGGGTTGATGTTATTAGGATCAGCTTTTTTATGGGGGTGATTGCATATAGACTTACTGATCTCAGGCTTACTCCTGAGCCCGTAAACTAATTCTGAGTTCTGCTCTATGATGGATGTAAGCTGGCTCCTAAGGTCAGTCATCCCTCTAGCTGCAGCAGTAGGATTCATTAGGAATTCACTTCGGACCCAAACTTCTTCCTTTCTCTCGTCCACAAAAAGTCCTCATCTGGAGCATCACCTTCGCTGGAAACACTGACTTCCCTCAAGGGATTTGAGCCTGAAAGTAATCTTGAGCAGTGCCCTTTGGAAGGACTTAATTAGATGCTCTGTGCTAGACCTTACATAGAAACCCGCTTTCTCCAGTATGTGACGATGTTTGAAGAGGAAATGGAGCACGTGTGAAAGCTCAGTGAATGCTCAGTCCCCACGGACTTCACATCTATTAGAAACTTTTTAAAAGTCACATGGGACTTCCCTGGTGGCACAGCGGTTGAGAGTCCGCCTGCCGATACAGGGGACACAGGTTCGTGCCCCGGTCCGGGAAGATCCCACATGCCGCGGAGCGGCTGGGCCCGTGAGCCATGGCCGCTGAGCCTGCGCGTCCGGAGCCTGTGCTCCGCAACGGGAGAGGCCACAACAGTGAGAGGCCCGCGTACCGCAAAAAAACAAACAAACAAAAAATCTAAAAATCACATGAATCGAGAATAAGAATAAACCTAGGTTGGTTCAACCTAAATGGCATAAATCATACCATTCTGGAAATTTTCACTTAGTCCTTCATAAAGAACCCTATTGGGAAGAGATGATAATTTCATAGCAGCTCCTTATTTCTTCCTTTCTTGCCTTCATCCTCAATTGTAACTAGAGGGGGGAAGGGTGTTCTCTTTTTCACCCTACACCATTGAAGGATTTCTAAATCTTTGATAAGCTTAGCAATTTACTTTCTCCCACTGTTTCAGCAACTCCTGAGATAGCTACCCATAGCATGTTCTAATAACCAGTAAATAACAGTGAAATTAACATGCTCTGTTAAACACTGAGTTGTATTTTGTACCTCACAGAATTTGGGAGCTGTAGGGGACCCTCAGCCACAATGTGGTCTCCTGTGGATCTCACACCTCTTGAGCGGTATATGATAGGTTGAGCCCATAGGCTAAAACCCCTAGGCTACATTTTTTTTCACAGACACTCTAAATGATGGTTTCCTCTAGCATTAGATGTCTGCAAAATAGTTAGCCCATGCGTTCTCTAAGATGTAGAAATATTTTCAAAGCGGTCTTCTGGAATCAATAGTACATGCCCATTTACATCTTAACTAACTCTCAAGTCATAAGACTTCTATTGATTTCTAACTGTGAAAGACTGTTTAATAAAATTTCTTCCCAGTGACTATGACTACGTTTTAAATGAGACATTCTACTATGTTTGACTCATCATCTGAGAACCGTTGGCTCTTCAATACTAGGGAACATGCAGAAATGCATCTATCATATCTTTTATCTCTAAAGAATTTTATATACATCAATAGCCTTGTCTAGCATGGCATGGCCTAACAACAATGAGCAAAAATTAAAATTTTATGCTAAGTAAGCTTTATTGAAATCAGATTTCAACTTACTGAAATCAGCTTTATTGTATAAATCACAGGATTTCAGTGCTTAAGCTATCTAAATCATAAAATGTTCTTCCATGTTCTTAATCTCTTGGAGAATTTGGTGAAAGGCAATAATAACAACAGGCTTTAAAAAAAAATCCTGATTTAGACCACCTCTTTCTTTTTTTGGAGAAGGCAGCTGAGGTTCCATAGGTGAAGACTTGACCAAAGCCACAAGCAAGTTCTAGGACCCAAGTAGGGACTGAAACCTAGGTACTCTGACACCTGACGAGCTGTGATTTTTATAAGTAAGAAGAGCTATTCATTACTGCATTTCTTCTAAAATCCAGGCAATATTCCAAGGTATTTTACACATATTAGCTCTCAATTTAAAAGCAATAAACCCCTACAAGGTAGTGATTATTTCCCCATTTTACAAAAACACTCACGTCTGGGGGATTAAGTAATTTGCCAAAGTTCTCATAAGTATTTCAATAACAGAGCCAAGGTTTAAATCCCTGTATATTCAAACTGCAAAGCAAAAAAAAAAAAAAAAGTATTGCATTCCAGTGCTTTTCTTTCTAGTTCTTAGATATTAAAACCTAAATATTCTGAAAACAGTGTCTCATTGGATGTCGTTGATCTATGAGAAACAAACACATCAAAACTTAAAAATGAGCAGTGTTGTTAGGTTCTAACCTTGAGCTATCTAGAAGTAAAGCCCCCAAATGTCCAAGTACTACACGTCACATTTCCTTCTGACCCATAAAATGATGAAGATAAGGATATATGCCGGGACTTCCCCGGGGGTCCAGTGGTTAAGACTTTGCCTTCCAATGCAGGGGGTGCAGGTTCAATCCTAGTTGGGGAGCTAAGATCCCACATGCCTTGCAACAACAACAAAAAATAAACATAAAACAGAAGCAATATTGTAACAGCTTCAATAAAGACTTAAAAAAAAAGATATTTGCCTATGTACTATTTCTGGACTAATAATAAACTTCACAGAAAATTCTAAATCCTATTTCCTATACCCATGACCTTTGCTGCAATGCGAAGAGGGGTATGAGCTCCCCCTAACATTATGACCATAAATTAGAGTCTTCCATCCAGCAGTCATAACTGCAGGGTCGCTATCAGGAAAAGCAGCCCTCTAATCATCAAGTCCATTTCCTGACTGCTCTGGAGGTTTGGGGAGGGTCCTTAGGAAAGCAGATAGATAGAACAACGAGAAGGTCACTGGTGTAAATAATGCCCACCAACAGTTGGTTTGGTGTGGGCTTCACTTTGTTATAAGAGCAAATGTAGAACATCCAGTTGTTTACCTCTCCTTATTCCGAGAGGAAGATCAAAAGGAGGCTTATCAAGACTGGAGACGGTTTATTTCCATCTCAGAACAAAAGACAAAAGATACTGTGTCTTTTCCTTTCCTTTGAGGTTCCTCTGTTCCTCTCCCCTCCCTTTCCTGATTGGCAATAATATCCTGACCGTTAATCTATGTATTTTTAGCATAAAAATCAATTTCGAAGACTTGTCTCATTTATTTGCATGACAGGGACAATAGGAATGGTATCATGCTGCTGTTGGGGGTAAAAGATTTTTTAAAACCCTGTTAGATTTTCCTATCTGGCACCTGATGATACAGTGAATTGAAGCGTATCTGGGACAATATCTACATGCAGATTAGACCTCTGAGAAGAAGAGTTTCACCTGGGAAGTAATATTAGCTTGGCCAACCCTTGGAATTTTGGAAAGCCATCTAATATTCATATGAGTAAATTTTCTTATAGAGGAGCAACTCTAAGCTAAAAACTATTCGTGCTGCTTTGCTTTTTTAAGAAAAGCCTTAATGACACAGTTTTTGTCTTAGGTGTGAGCTCTAAGAACTAAGAAATGGAGATTGAGTCCAGTGTGGCAGCAATACTAGAAATGTTGTCACTGTGGCATAGAGAGGCCTTATCTGTGACAACTTCTAGCCTGATCCTCATTTTCAGAAGCTTAATTTCCCTTAAAGCAGAAAAAATGAAGAGAAAAGTTGGATTTGTTATATTTTTTTTTTAGAAAACAAAATAATATTCTGCATGGACTAAGTAAATGGTACTCAGTGATATTGTGAGTCCTAGAAGACCAGATTGTTGGATTGAGTGGTCTAAAAATAAGTTTAGTTTTTGCTTTTGTTTTAAATCGTGGTTTTATGAAATGCCCAGTTGGAGATTTAACAGCTAAAATAATCCATGCAGGTGATGCCGTAGGCAGGACTGCTGGACCCAAGAAATACTGTTTAGTGGGGTTCCTCTGTAGTTAAGTCACTGATCCAATGGCAGTTTTTATTAGAAAATGATTTTTGTAGCTGCCATGGTGAGTTCTCACATAGCAAGGCTCACGTGAAAAGCTGTGCTCTCCTCGGGAGCTGGACTCTGATTTCAGGCATCGTCAATCAGGCCACAAATAACAGAGCCAAGACCCATTAAATAAAATACCCAACTTTCCCCACTGAGAAGCCATTCAGTTTTAATCCGTAATCCTCAGGGAAATGAGTGTAAGAACCCCAGGTAAACCCAAGGGGAGCTATGGTCCAGGTCACACACATGATATATGTACTTCTGTGTAATCAGAGCCGCTTACTAAAGAGTCCCCAAATCCCCAACATAAGGACTAAGTTCCCTTGCAACCTTTCAGAAAAAGTCTCGACCAATTAGACTGAAGAACATAGGAAATGTTAAGACAAAGGGCGGTTTAGCAAAGTCTGCTTCTGTTAGCTTTTGTACCTTTTACCCCCTTAACTCCCTTGGTAACCATTTTCCAAATTATCTTCTTGCTGAGTGTTTACCCTAGAATGTACACAGATTCCTTCCACTAGAAAAGGTCTTCTGTTCATTTCCTCTTAGTTGTGTAGTTCAGCTCACTTGGAGCCTTCTGATTGTTCATTCAGAATTCAATCCATTTTCGGGGTTTTGTTTCCTTTGAAAGGAGATGAACTGGACAAAATTTCCCTAACTCTCTTCATTTTCATCATACGGAAGTGGGTTCATGGCTCAGGAAGGCTGCCTGCTTTGCTGCCAGTTCTGACAAATAAGGAATTCTCTCAAGGGCCACAGGGCAGCAAATTCCCAGTAGCCCCTGAACTCACCTGTCATCCCCCACCTGCTTCCTCTTCCATAGGTGGACTTAGTATGAGATGGGAAGTCTTTGGAGGACTTTAAATAGCCAAGCTCATAATCAGAGGTGTGTTTGAGAAAAATTAGTCAGCAGTCTAAAGTTGGCTTATTTAATCAGTTCAAATAAGATGACTTAAAAGAGAGAGAAATAAGATACAAGGAGACTAGTTAATGGTCAATTGTCCTGGTGAAAAGTAATGATGGCCTGAATGAGGGTAGTAGCAATAACAATGGGAGATGCACTGCAGAGATAAAATGTGTTGGGGTTAATAACTCGTCAGCTGTGTGGGAAGAGAATAACATGCAGGGGTAGGTGGTCAAAAAAGTTGCCAGGGCTCTGAGCCTGAGTGACTTGTATGATATCATACCATTAAGGAAAGACTGAGAGGAAAGATGGTAAGTTTAGTTAAGAATATGTTATTTGGGGGCTTCCCTGGTGGCGCAGTGGTTGAGAGTCCGCCTACCGATGCAGGGGACACGGGTTCGTGCCCCGGTCCGGGCAGATCCCACATGCCGCGGAGCGGCTGGGCCCGTGAGCCATGGCCGCTGAGCCTGCGCGTCCGGAGCCTGTGCTCCGCAGCGGCAGAGGCCACAACAGTGAGAGGCCCGCGTACCGAAAAAAAAAAAAAAAAAAGAATATGTTATTTGGCCATACATTTTAAGATGCAGAGATACAACGTCTTCACAATCTCCATAGCACCCTTACCACCTCTAAGGAAACTGCCCCGACTCAGTGGCATGATTAGTGATATAGTATCTGTCTATACCACTAGGGGGAGTAATAGCAACGGACCTGGATTAAACATTTTTTCCTAGGTTTGCTTTCTGAACTCATCTAACCATCTGAGTGACCCAGATGAGCCAATATAACGATGTGTGCTTAAGGACGTGGACCCAAGGAGGCCATTCACCCTACTTCTAGTCAAGACCACAACACTGAGTGGAAAGAGAATCGCTGCCACCCATGTGTGGTCAGCCCATTTCACCAGGATAGGGGAATCCACGGAGGTATGGAGGCTAATGTTTTCACTGGAGCTTCCACTGCTTTGGCTATACTCTTCAGGAAAATGTAGCTGAAGTAGCAGCTGTTTAAGTTTCAGGGATCCAGGCCAAGTCTTTCCTTCCAAAAGAGCCACGGCAAACAGAAATCCTGGCCTTGCTTCCACCTTCACAACTAACAGTGCTGTGTTAGAAGTGCCAACAGAACATTCAGGGAGAGACCACTAGCTGGCAGTTGAAACTAAGTGCTCAGAACTGGAGTACTTTGTGACAAGGTCAGAATCTCTCTGGAAATATGGAAATACTGCTTCTCAGCCCATATGCCGTTTATCTAGCAGCTGCCTTTTCAGTGCATCATGCCCAAACCACTTCAAGTTCTTTGCCCTCTGAATGAGGCCACTTATCTTTCTTTCGTCTACTTTTTTTAACTTGACGTTGAGAATCCAGTAAGACCACAGTATAAAGTAACGTTGCTAGATCTAGCAAATAAAGATACCAAACACCCAGTGAAATTTGGATTTCAGATAAACAATGAAGTTTGGGGGGGGTTAGTATAAGTATATCCCAAATATCACATGGAACATACTTATGCTAAAAAATTACTTGATATATATCTGAAATTCCAGTGCCACCAGGCATCCTGCATTTTATCTTGCAGCTCAACTATAAAGAGAAAACAACTTGAGAACCAATCCCAGAACCAGCTCTGTCTCCATTCTGCAACTTACCTGTTCTGATAGTGTCCTTACTGATCTCCAGGGCTATCACATGCACGTAAACCTGTGCTCACAAAACACAGCAAAACCCACCAGGAAGTGGAAAATCCCAGCTCACAGTCTCTTCAGATTTGGATTTAATTTCACAGTCATCATAGCTCCCTCTTCACTAATATAGTTTTACAAGTTATTCTACTGAATTATCCAAGCCGACAAACAATTTTAGTCCTGGTCCAACACAGTCAAGTTTCTTTGTAGAACATTTGCAAAATCTTTGAAGGAGAAGTCTCTGGAATAAAACATAATTATGAAAAGAGTTTTCTCCTGGTGTATGAGTGTCTGCTCCAGGTATGCCTTGCTAGCTCCAGAGGGGTGAAGTTTTTAGACCAAGCCGCACCCTGTGTCCCATACCTATGGCCCCCAGTTAACATTTTCATAGAGATAAGATTGGGTTGAAGTCAATGCCATAGAAAGTCTTCAAAGGGAAAATCAGGAGGTGAGATGTTACAGGAAGATGCTAAGAAACCAAGGGAAGAGGTGAGGCCATAATGCCCAAAGACCAGCCCAATTGCTTTGATTGGATGAATATTATCTCACCACATTGAGATGATGAATACCATCCTGATCTTGCTAGCTCCTTCTCCCCAGACTGCCTTACTGAATACTTTTAGCCACCTTGTTCTAGAAGCAGTAAGAACCTTTCCTCTGCCTCCCACTATTTCACCCACCACAATGCACCACCACCCATGACCTCCCTACCCCACTCCACACACGCAAGGGGCAGAACCATCCCAGTTGGTGCTGCCACAGGCACCTTGTTCATCTGGCTGAATTAATCCCTTACATGAGATTGGAGGAGCCACTTTTCCTCCACCTTAATGTCTGCCAACCCTAGACTAAGGAGCTTGCCATTCATTTTCGGAATCATTTCTTGGTCCTGGGTACTTTCTGGGAGGTCTCGCAGGTGGTGCTGAACACAAAGTGAATTATGTTCCTTTCTCCCAAAGTTGATCAGCTAATCATGCAATTCACCAATCAAACAATCCAATACTAATAGAATGCAGGTAAAATGTGCTATAAAGGTATGAATTAATATTTGTGCTACATTGCAATTTTAAGTTATATTAAGGAAGTGTGGTAAAAAAGGATGGACTACTAGCCAGGTAACACACATATAGGGTTGGGTCTAAAATCATATGCTACCTGGCTGTCCGTCAGCTGTTTGTGTATGCACGTAATGAGTATGCCTGTACTACTAATAATATCTGGTTATGACTTAGGGAGGCTCAGTCTTACTTGTGGAGGCTATGTGGTGTCAACCTCACGCACCAGTGCAGACAATGGCTCTGAGGGAGATCTTCTGCCAATTTGATAAGCATTTAAGCATCCCCAAACCCAGTTATGTAAAACTATAATCTACCAACATTTAGTTGCCAAGATAATAATTGCTTTAACTTTGATACTTTTCAATCTCCATTGTTTCAGTTCCTCTGCCAGGGCCCTACACTTGTTTATCTTTTCCTGAAGTCCTTCTTATGATGTTTCTATTAAGCAGTAAAGCTATTCCAGTAACAGTAATGACAGTGTTTCTTTTATCAGAAGTCTCCCTTATCTAGGTAGGCACTCTTTAGTCTTGCTTCCTAACCTTTCAGGTATACATTCTTTATTAAAGGAAAAAACTTTTGCAAATACCTGCATAATTTTATCTTTCTTTTTATTTCCTGTTGATTGAAATGTGGTACCAAAACAAAAAAGCTGCTATAAATTTAGTACACTTTGAAATGAATTTGTGTTTTATTCATCACAAAAGCATCTACCTGTATTTTAATAAAAAGGTACATATCAGAATGAAATAGTTTGGCCCTTCAGCCTGTAAATACTACAGATATTGATTTATGGACCTTTTACATGAAGTGCGAGGCTCCTAATGTGGGTCCCCATTCCATTCTATTGTTTGATGTGTTGTATATGTTCTGTATCTCAGAAGGGATACTGGCCAGGGGCTGTTCTCTCTAAGGGATGTGTTACATTTCCATAAGTGACAGAGGCACACAAACCAGTCAGTCTCACTCCAGAAGGAGCAGAGATGGGGAGTGTGGGATAATTTAGGATCAGGATGAGGACTTTTCTTTGAAAGAAGCCCGCACAGGTTATCCTAAAAGACCCCCACCCCTCTGTGCTCCATTGAAGACTGCTCTTACAATTTCTAGCTTTGGTGTTGTTGTAGCTATTTATGTTAGTATTGTGAATGAATGTATTCATCGAGGTTTCAGTCCTGTTTCATGTACACATAGGTGGTACCTTTGAGGTGAGGAGAAACTAGAGTAGGTTAGGTTAGATAGAGAATAGTCTCTTATAGGCTTATCTCCCCCACTGCCAACACCCCAGATGCTGATCACCACCTCCTCCTTCACATAGTGTTTCCCCAAAACAGTGAGGGGCGCTGACAATCATTACCTCTCCCCTCTCCTCCCTGGTAAAAGTCCTCTCTTTTGACAGAGAGTTAGAGTATGCAGTAAGCTTTGTGTGGTTTCAAAGCCAAATCATTCTGGAGGTTTAGGCGATGCCAAGTAAGAGAGAGAGAGAGAGGAAAAGAGGTAGAAAGTAGGGAGGTGGGTCCAGGGCCCTCGCCCTCTGAGTGAGGTGAAATGGAGATGGGACCGCCTAGCCACCAAGTCCAGGAGGGCAGCGCCCCCGAAAGCCATGTGCAGGTGATGAGAAACACGTCGTTTTTTGTTTTTTTTTTTAATAGACTTTATTTATTTATTTATTTATTTTTGGCTGCGTTGGGTTGCTGCGCGTGGGCTTTCTCTAGTTGCAGCGAAGGGGGGGCTACTCTTTGTTGCAGTGCGCAGGTTTCTCATTGCCGTGGCTTCTCTTGTTGCAGAGCACGGGCTCTAGGCGTTCAGACTTCAATAGTTGTAGCATGCGGGCTCAGTAGTTGTGGTGCACGGGCTTAGTTGCTCTGTGGCATGTGGGATCTTCCTGGACCAAGGCTCGAACCCATGTCCCCTGCACTGGCAGGTGGATTCTTAACTACTGCTCCACCAGGGAAGTCCCTCACGTCAAGGTTTTAAATCAAGCTGAGACAGGTACTGGAATACTCTCTGAGTCAAACAGCATTTGGTCCACTCATCAGTCATTCTTTATGACTCAAATGTTCATGACTTAAAGCTGGCACTACAGTGCTTGTGGTCCTTCCCGTTACCCTTTTCTTGCCAGGTTTCCACTCCTCCCCCATGTCCCCTCCTTTCTTCCTCTTTGCTGTTTGCCCTTCAGATTCACACACCAGTTGGAAGAACATTCCGAGGACCATGCATCAGCTAACCCACCAAGGGCTCCAGGATGGAGGCAGACATTGCCCTGGATGCCACCTGGAAAGATGGTGGACACGTGTGGGATCTGTTCCACAGGACCTGTGCCAGCTCACCCAAGGAGAACTATTTAGACGACAGGGGATGGGGGCGTGGGGAGGGGATAGCCCCTGTCTGGGTTTATATTTGAGGCGATACGCCTATAGGTTACAGAGGGAATGTTGAATGCCATGGTGCCTCAAGCAAGGGAGAGGGTTCTCAGGATTCATGTCTGGGCACAGAACAAGGAGAGCCAATCAAGTCCCTTCCCCACTCCTAGAACGACCTCAAAGCAAGAATGTGCAGCTGAGTCCCGATCCCGTGATAAAGGACACTGCTCTGGAGTCATCCTGAGTGACCCAGTCCTGGGCCTCTGGGGTCGCTAACACCACTGCCTAACAAGGGGAATAGTGTGAAATGCTCAGCCTTGCTTCCCTTGCTTGAATTTCACTTGAAACTGCGAATCCAAAGCTTCGTGGACTGGACGCACGAGAATTTTCTGCCTCGATCTCTTACAGTTTCTTGGGCTCCTGCCACAGTCCTGGTATTTGAGTTAGAGGCCTAAGAGGGAAATCAGTCCCACGTGGGCAGATAACAAAACACTCTCCACCTTGGAATCATGAAGTGGAATTTGAATCTGAAGCCAAAAATCCTATCTCTGCCTGCTTCGCTAATTACATAAATTTCCTTGCTAGATTCTGCAGCTGTTTCTATGAATACAGGTCTGGTTCCCAGAAGTAGCACCTCTCATCAAGGGGCACAGGGCACTCATGCCTGGTCTGGAACTCAGACTCTTAAGTACTGGTCTTATTTCTGTTGACGATGCTAGGCGACCCTGGATTCATTTCATGCTTTCATAAAATGAAGCTAATCACTGCCCTATGATACAGAGGTATCAAAGAAAAATGAGACAGACAGAAAGGTGTGTGGTATGTGTGTGTGTGTATTGGTTGTGAATAGGAACTAGCAATAAAGGTTAAGTGCAGAACCCTTACAGAGGGCATTGGAAGAGAAATAGGGCTATAGCTGAAAATAAGTATATATGCAGCTTCTTTTAGAATGTTCCAGATTTCACTATGGGAAGGATCATCAAGCTTCACAGATATCCCCCCCTTATAAACTGTTTGACCTGGGGAAGAACAACCTGTTATTATCGGATGCATTTCCCCCTCTCTTATCTGACCCAGAACCTCACCTGCCTATCTGACAACAATGTCCATCTTAGATTTCATGGAGAACAAAGAAGTTAGGGGAAAGATTTAGCTGAATAACCATGACTTTCCCCAAAATATGCAAATTATTTCCACACAACTGTTTCTAAATTGAAGTGTAACCTGGTTACCCCACGAAGAGCAAGTGCTCTGTAAAATTTTGCTTCTTTTGTTTCTTGCATTCCTTTCTTTTTTAAAATAAATTTATTTATTTTATTTATTTATTGTTGGCTGTATTGGGTCTCCGTTGCTGCACATGGGCTTTCTCTAGTTGCGGCAAGAGGGGGCTACTCTTTCTTGCGGTGCACGGGCTTCTCATTGCGGTGGCTTCTCTCGTTGCGGAGCACGGGCTCTAGGCGCGCGGGCTTCAGTAGTTGTGGCATGTGGGCTCAGTAGTTGTGGCTCGCGGGCTCTAGAACGTGGGCTCAGTATTTGGGGCGCACGGGCTTAGTTGCTGCATAGCATGTGGGATCTTCGCTGACCAGGGCTTGAGCCCGTGTCCCCTGCATTGGCAGGCGGATTCTTAACCACTGCACCACCAGGGAAGCCCTCTTCCATTCCTTTTAATAATAGAAAGATGAACAAGTCTGGCTAAATGTGGCTTCCACAAATTAGTACTGTATTTTAACAAAAATTAGACTCACAATTAACCCATCTTGATGATATGGAGTGATTGGGCAGAGAACCTAGAGACCTACTATGGTTAAAAATATTGAGGACTTTTTATATGACACACAGATGAACCAATAAAAATGTGACCTCTTGACATCCGTAAAAAAAGACATCTTGGGTTTCTTTCAGTGAAATATTTGAAGGTTTTAAAATTTTCAACAAAGCCCAGCTGGTTTATATGCACAAGTTCTAAACCCTGAAATATTCCCATGGTATCTAGTTTCAAAGAATGCTACTGCTGTAAACTAGTGGACAAACTAAACTGGTATGAGATTTTTCTTTTTTAAAAATTTGCTTTATTTTTGATATAAAGTAGTATGTGTGACAAGTAAAAGTTGAGAGGAAAAATGTGAATTGCTCTGGTGGGAAAGGAAAAAGAATATCATTGTGATCCAAATGTAGTAAAAATTATAAAAGCTAAATTCCCACTCTGAGTGAAAAGTATACCAGAGAATCTCCAAGGTTTTACATTTAGATCGAATTTAAATATAGTCACACATTTAGATTCTAGAGCTCAGAACATCATTTTTGAAGTTCCGTCTTTAGATCCCAGCCCCTGTAATATATTATTTTTGTGAAGGGACAGACGGTCTGACCTTTCTTCACTCAGCCTGCCTAGATTAAGCTCCTTTAGCCTATGATTTGGAAGCCAATAAATAGCTATGTGGTGCTTACCTACCGATGCTTTGTTATTTTTCAAATGCTAAATTACCTTTAATCAAGGCCTCCTCTTTTTTTTTTACTTTTTTTTTATAGCTCTACTTATTCCTATTGTTCCCTCTGGAGCTAACTACTAGCAGGCTGTCCTGCAAAAACACATGTCCTTCTTCTCAGTGGTGAATTTTCTTTTCCCGCACTCCTCCAGGCTCAATTTCACTTTCCACTCATGCACTTTCTCTAACCCCACCTGCTCAAGTTGCATGTAAGTTTTCATTTTTTCTTTTACCTCCAAAGAGTCTTAAGTCTCTGAGTTCTTAATGTGTCAAAGTGTTGCAAACTTACTGGATGGTTTCTACCAAAACCGGGAAAGTAGTTGCAGTGGGCAGCTGCACTTAATTTGCAAGTAACAGTGTGGAGACGCACCCTGCCTCTTCTGACTTAGGAATTGAGCTTGTAAGGTCAGTGTGACATGCCTGAGAAGTCCCAAAGAGCTCCCAGTAAATCAGTCTGAAGGTTCTGCGTGAACAACATTCACACAATTGTTTACACTTCCTGTCTCGGAATCAAATTCCAGTCACTGCAGTGAATCCTGACATTTTCGTTATTCCCTCAGAAAGGCAATAGGAGGAAACTATTCTTTCTCTCCCTAATGTATTCTCTGAAAATACACATTGACTTCAGCCAGGTTTTCACTTTCAAAGGGAGAGAAGCATCAGGTTGCTCCTGAGTAGATCTTGTAATAGTTATTACATGCTGGCAGCATCCTGCCCAGGGATGCTCTCTCAGCAAGCGTTTTGCCTAAAATCCCTGACTTTGGAGTTGCAAACATTCTCTTTAGCCAGAGCAGATACAGCGACATTTGGACTTTTCATAACCTCTCATTCTAGAGTTTATAAATGTGGGAACCCACCCTTTCCTCCTTCAAACCAACAACTATGATTAAACCCTGGAAGGAAGGGATGGGAAGTGTGTGAGTACATAGCCCACCAATGACTCAAGAGTCAGAATTTCCGAGAGAAAATATCTGATGGGTTTTTCTAGGCTGTGGTGGGAAGGAAGAGAAGAGTTTTCCTCAGGGCGTCTCACAAGGCAGAACAATGTAAGGCAAAGTTAGACCTAATATATAAAAAGCATCTGGTGCATCCAGCACACTTTAACCTCCTAACCTTGTAATCATTTGGCACAGTGGGAAGACATTCGGAACAAAACTCTGCACTCAATATCCTTTGTGTGACTGTAACTTGGATCCTTCAGGATGGCCTTTGGGGCATCATATTGATGGTAGGAACTTGCTGTCAGACACAGCTTGAGGTAAGGGTTGGAGTGGTTGGTCACCAATGAGCTTAACAATATGTTCATTGAAACTAACTTTCCAGTAGAAAAGAATAGTACCGTATTTTAGAGATTCTTCATCTTGAATACTGTAGCCACATCTTTGCTAGCTTGCTGAGTTGATTCTCCTTGCTGATTAAGCAAAGCAACAGGAGAATAAATTATTACATTTTCTCAAATTTGAAAAGTCAAAAATGGAGGGATGCCATATTCAGAATAAATCTAGAGAGCATATTACTTTTTTTAAATCTTAAAAATTAGGATTCAGAATGAAAAATTAAACAGGATTAGTCTCCATTTCATCTACTCAAAAATGTTTCATTTTGGGGGACTTCCCTTTTTGGAAGGTGGTTAAAAATCCACCTTCCAATGCAGGGGACACGGGTTCGATCCCTGGTCCAGGAACTAAGATTCCACATGCCACAGAGCAACTAAGCCTGTGCTGCAACTACTGAGCCGGGTGCTGCAGTGAAAGATCCAGCATGCTGCAACTAAGACCCGCTGCAGCCAAATAAGTTAAAAAAAAAATTTCGTTTTTATCAAACAAAAACTAGTTAGGAGGTTTCCAATTCCATTATAGACATTTTGGCTTACAGTTAATATATTCAGATAAAATCACTACTGACCTGCAGCCCTGGGTTCTTTTATTACTCATGCGAACTATTAAATGATACCTTTACTGAGTTTTCATCCATAAGTATTATTTAGCAGGAGATCTCAAATAAGGAGTAACCCTAAATTAGCAAGATTTTCAAAAAGTTATTATGAGGGCCTTCAAATTACAAATTAGTACAGTAAACAACATAATTTAAAATACAGGGAAACTTATTAAACAAAGATTAGAATACATAACTTTAATTGAAAGCATGTATCACAATATTTTAGGGTACCTACTGAAGCATTGAAATTATCTGATTTTGGTGAACATGTTTTTTCTGTAACATATAAGTAGATTAAAAGTTTAAAACTGAAATAGTTTATAAACTAGGACATCTATTATAATTATAGTATTTAAGATTCTAAGACTAAAAATGTTGATGTCCAACCGCATAGTCTCACAAGCACTGGAATAGTTACTGAAGCAGGGTTGTAGCAGTAAAAACTGGGTACAGTACGTTAGGGATGGTCATCAACAGAGGGCTAGTTAAATGATTAGGATATAGCCATATAACAGAATTCTATACAAACTTTAAAAGAAATTGGGTACATCTATATCCATTGACATGAAGACATGTACATTATATACATGTATATGTATATTTTTAAGCACGTTGTGGAACAGTTCACATAGAAATTTGTGAACAAAAAATAATGTGTTTATGTAAATATAGAGAGAATATATAAAATATACTAGTAATTGCATAGAAAATTATTTGAATAACCATATTAGCTACCTCAATAATGGGGGAGTTTCACTTTTGAGTTCACTTGATTCTGTATTTGATTTTCTAAATGGGAGCGTATAGTATATGCACGTTTTTTCAATTTGCAGAAAAGAGATTGATACAATGTAATAGGGTTTCCTTATCTACGTATTAAAATATTAATAGTGCTTACTTCTCTATATTTTTCTTTGTTGATCATTTGTATTGTTTATTTTTTCCACACTCTGTATGTGTAACTGTGTAATAAAGAATTAATTTTAAAAATGTTAAAGCAGAGAACAGAACATTCCCAGCAGAGGGAAAATGTACAAAGGCAACAGAGCGGGAAGGAAAATTCCTGAGTGTGTAGTGCCCCATAGTTCCAAGCCTTATTATTAGGTCATAAGCTTAAAGCAAATTCCTCTTACCAGCTAATTCCCCACAGCAAAAATGGCAGAAGCTTTTCAGATAATTGATGAAGAGGCCCCAAGTGGTTGCATACAGCCATTTCTTACACATAATAAAGATACAACATTCATTTCATTTCATATCAGAGCTTACAATCAATCCGATTTTTAAAAAACTGATATCTGGGAACAGTTCAGCTTGTTTCTCACTGCTGCCTCCGTATCCCATGCAAATTAAAACCGTTGCTTCCTTTACCAAGAACAACCTGTAACTTCATTAAATGAAGATGCTTTAATGTTTATTTGAGACATCATTAAAACCCATCAAGTTTACTGAGTCATTTCTTTTGGATATATATTTATAAACTCAGAATTGTTGTGTTCTATCCGAAAAACTTGCAAATGAACCCAAAAGAATGATTAGTGCCTGTCAGGAAAAGCACACAGACTTGTCAACCATGGTGAGCAATGACTGACTACTATCTGCCGTTTGAGAGTGCATCTTGGGGACCAGGATGTATATACTGCAGAAAATCTGGCATAATTGCCACTTTTTATAGGCACCGCACTTCTCCAAAGCATGCCTCAAATTCTAGCACTGTCTCTCGGTCAAAGCAACTCACACACTGTATTCCGTAACCTGGAGGAAAAGTTCATCCTGTTCAATTAATAAGAAAGTATAAAAAGTGAGCCATCTATAACATCCCATAGGAATAGACACAAGACTATTACTTATTATTACACAGTCAGCTTTTTCTGGGTAAACCTCCAGAGATCTATTCCTTCAGGAGCAGGTCTGAATAGCACTAGCATTAATACACACCACACACACACACACACGCACACACGCACACACACACACACACACACACAGTTAGGCAGCCCTACCACTTTCTTTTCTTTCTCTTTTAAAGTAATTAATTTTAATGGACAATAAATGCCAATAGTATAAAATTTAAGCGTCTTCCCCTGACTCCTATCATTCAGTCACCCGGATTTTCTTCAGATGGTTTTCTTTTCATTTTAAAATCTTCGATACATTTGAAAAATACTTTGGAGTAAAGAGTGGGCTAGGGTTCAACTTTATTTGTTTCCAGATGACTACTTAGGTGCCTCAACTTTAGGTATTGAATGATCATCCATCTTTTTCTCCCATGTTATGAAGTGCTACATTTAATACCATCTAAATTCCTGTATTTGAGTCAATTTCTAGACTCACTATTCAGTTCCATTGACTTGAAAGTATGGATGACAGTTAAGTTCTAGAGCCTGAACCCTTGGGTTAAGAATCTCAGTTCTACTGCTTACTGGCTGTGTGACCTTAGGCAAGTTGCTTAAACTCTGCCTAAATTCTTCATTTATAAAATAAGGAAACGAATAATCATAAGATTATTGAGGGATTGAACTATTTAAGAAATGTAACACTCAGAAAGTACAAAGTACTTGACATAACATGCAATACATATTAGTGATCATTACTCTTAAAACATACGGTTGTTGTTTTTATTGGTACTTCATTAAATTGATGGATTAATTAAGGGAGAGCTGACATGTAAATATTGAGTCTCCCCAAGTAAATATCATGTGCTTGTTTTTATATATTCAAGTCTTCTTTTGTGTCAGACATATACCCACAGATCTTCATCTGTGTTTTATAAGGATTCACATTCCCCTCTCTACAATTCATCTTCCCTGGATATTTCGTCATCATATGATTCCAACCCCTGGAATTCTAGTTATTACCTCACAACCGCCTTGCTCCATCTTTAAACATCCCTTATCCAGGACTCTTAACAGAGGGCCTTGACTACCAGTCCCTAGTGGAGCAAGTTTTTGTATTTCTTTAAAATGATTGAGATTCAAAATCATGTACCAAGGCTCAAGCATTTTTAAGGCTGGCGTTTTCTCTAGTGAAAAAGTTCGCTATTGAAATCTTTTTCTGGATGTGAAGTCTGAGTTTATAGAAAGTATCTTGAGAAATCAGACCTTTCAATATGATTTTATGCTTGAACCCTTTATCTGAGTTTTTGTTTCATGGGCATTAAACTATTACTGAAAAGCATGGGTCCTTTAAAGTTCAGGGGAAAGTGTTTATAAAGATCTAAGACTGAGCTAAGACAAAGCTATAGCCAGAGGCCTGGTTTCCTGAGAAGGAAGGAGCTCCCCACTAATCTGTCATGCTTCTGTCTCACAGGATATTAAAGCCATCCCAGGCTCCTTTCGTTTACAGCCAGTCCTGTGTCTGACAATCTCATGTCTGTCTCAGTGAGCCACATGACCAGGGTTCCACACCAGGGTTCCTCCAGAGCTCCTTGTAAAGGACCATACAGTAAGTCATTAGGGTAGGGGCGACAAAGAAAAAAAGAGAGACAATGAAACCCTTATTATTAGTTACCATCCTTCCAATCACTGTCTAATGTAATTAGAAGAAAGAAACATACCTTTAAAGGAATAATTGGGCCTGCTGGACAAGCCATTACAATTATTATTCTCTGTCAGTTCTCCTTGGTTATGACTCCTTGATTACATTTAGGGTGAGATGAATTTTAAAAGAAAACACTCATTAATTAAACTTTTTCTAATTAAAAAAAAAAGTTTGTTGAAAATAGATGGTGTGTAATAAAAGAAGATCCTCCCCAGACCCAACCCATAGTCCTGTCTTTCCTATATGTTTCTCTTAAGCTGCTAAGAGGGTTGGGGGGATATATATTCACACACATACACACACACACACACACACACACACACACACACACACACACACAGATTCCCCTACATACAAACGAGCTCTGTTCCAAGAGCACATTTGTAAGTCCAGTTTGTTCGTAAGCCCAACAAAGTCAGCCTAAGTACCCAACTAACACATTCGGCTATATAGTACTGTAATGTAATAGGTTTATAACTCTATTCACACAAATAATACATAAAAAACAAACACAAAAAAAATAAAGAAAACGTTTTTAATCTTACAGTCCAGTACCTTGAAAAGTACAGCAGTACAACAGCTGGCACACAGGGGCTGGCATCGAGTGAACAGGCAAGAAGAGTTACTGACTGGGGGAGGGAGAGGAGGGGGGAGATGGTAGAGCTGAAGGATCGTCAGCAATAGGAGATAGAGGTCGAGCTGCAGTTTCACTCACGCCAGACATTGATGGCACAGGTTCTGGTTCCTTGCTGGATTCAGTACTGTTTATAAAGATACTGTCCTACTGTACTCTCTACAGTCCTGTACAGTAAAGTACACAAAAGCACAACCACTTGTAGAGGATGCACGCACGTGACAGTGTACGCCAGACACGTGAACTAACTTACGTGATTGGACATGCAAACGCACGCTCGCATCTTTGAAAGTTCACAACTTGAAGGTTCATATGCAGGGGACTTACTGTACATACATGTATACACCCCAGACTGCAAAAGACATTTAGGTGGTGTTGGTCTTATGGCCAATACTACACCCTTCAGAGACAAATGCTGATCTAATCCTGGCCCAGTGCTGACAGATCTTGGGAAATGCCTGTTACATCCTTTGGAAGAGTTCTATAAACAAGCGTTGTGGTTACCACCAGCATGGAGTCTCAATTTCAGACTTTTCGAGTAATTCACTTAGGCAAGCCTTCCCAAACCAAGTGCAAACAAGAGGCCCGATGACCCTGGTGACTGTTAATGGAGCCTTTGGCCTCACAGTCACCTGTTTTATTCCAGCCCCAGCCAGTTGGAATGTAAGTTTGTTTATATCTCATTCCTTCCTACTTACAGATGTTCTTCCAGCTGGTGGGAAGGCTGACCGAGTTTACATATCTCTTTGCCTTTCTGAAGATGCAGGAAAAAGTCATCCACCATCAAAGAGCACTAGAGTAACATTACTGTTGTCTGTGTTTGTCTGGGGAGAGTGAAGTTGTAGTTGGGTCTGCATAGAGCCAGGAAGCAGGACACAGATCAGATTGTGTAGAACGAGGTGAGGAGTAGACGGAGAGAGGACAAATATGAATATTTTTACGAACTAACAGTCATCTGGTCTTTGCCTCAATAAAGGGCTAGGAGGCAAGAGAAGAAGTTGAGTCAGATAGTTTGTCCCTAGGAAAGAAAGAGATTGTTTCAGAGCGAGTTCTGGGAGTAGGAAAGGAGGCGATTATTAATGCTTAGACCGTAATGGGTCAGCTTAGTCGCACTGTTTTGGAATTTCAGGGCAATTAAAGGAAAACAATAGGGTTCATATATGAGCAAGAAGCTAGGGAAAAAAGAGCTTGATTCCTGGGTGGGATATGAATGAGGAAGTGCAAATGGAGGGGCTTTGAAAGTTTGTTTGAGTTAAGCTTTGTCAGGAGACTAGGAATTAAGACTGTGCCTTCTGTACTTTGTTTCTGCTGAGAGATTTCCAATCAGCATCATAAAAAAATATTATTCGCATTATTACTGATCAAACTGGGTGTTTGCTCTCCAGGAAATGCCTGGAAGAGTGAGAAATGAGAGCATCAGGGCTAAAAGCTTAAGGTTAAGTCTTTAGGAAAAACCCTCTTAAGTCCTTTATGAAGAAACGCCAGCGTGTGTGTGCCCCATTTATGTATCATGTCACCTGCACACAAACACACACACTCAGGGTTTAGTTGAAGTTTCTCCTTATAGTCCCTGCTTGGCTGTTAGTGGCCTAGAAACCTAAGTTGGATGTGCTGCATCCCTGACACCCTCCTTTTCTCAGTCACAGAGGGTCCCAGCAAACGCCATTTAAACGTTAGCCTCAGTTGCAGTAGATCTGCTCCTTCACACATGTAATTTTCAGGTAAAGGCTCCTGCCTCTTCCTAATTGTGGAATACCCAGATGAAGCATTGTCAGCATGAGCCACAGGATCTGAAAATCAGCATGAAAGAACTTCCGTTTCTGATTTCAAGATTTGAGGTTGGTGATGGAATAAAAGCTGTGTGGATAGAACAACTTGGGTCACAAAGCTGTTAGTACCAAGAAGCACTACATTCATTTTGAAAAGGGGAAAAGAAAATCCCTGCATACTAATTTAGCTTCCCTAAATTTGCCATTCTTCAGTTCTGCCCTGGAGATTTATTTAGGTCAGGGTTTTTGGTTAGATCTCTCACTCCCCCAGGAGACTGAGATTGTTATTTAAAAGCTCAGTTCTGAGCAAGAATCCCAGAGATTCGACTGATGTGTTCAGTTTCTATTATAACCTCATGAGGAAAAACTTTTTTTTGACTGAAGTGTAGCTCCTAGACACAGACACGCAAACCCACCCTACGAGACAAATAAAGAAAAAAATATATAAATTGCGAGCTGGCAGATTCATATTTAACACTGTTTAGAGGATGCTAATAAAAGCTCTTGCCCTCATTTCGCCTAGCATGAGACTGATCATCCCAGAGAGATTTAAAATTTATACCACATTGATCGTGTTCTTTCATTCTTTCTAAATTCAATTCAGATTTCAAAGTGTCATTTCGGAGCAGGGCTAGATTAGGACCAGGTTAAGTCAAAACTAACCAGGAATGTCCTGTCACTTCCAGATTCAATTTCCCGGTTTGCTTTTCCCTCTGGATCTCTGGGCTAAGGAGTATTAGAAACCTTTCCATAACCCTATCTTGGACTTTATCCTCCCAACTTTGAACATTCTAATAGTATGAGCAATAGAAATATGACACATTTTTTTTAAAAAAACATAGAACTGAAATAAACATGCATGCAAGTCCCATGTCTTAGACGCTATGTAATAGGAATAAATTTTAACGTTGGAAAGTAGATGTTCCTTTACAGAGTCAAATTACTGTTACTACTATTATCATTATCGTTATTATTAATATTATTTACCTTTTCATAATGCAAATGAAGGTAAAAGGAGGAAATAGGTGTAGGGGATTGCTCTGAATGACATAAATTCAGATATTATAAAGTTAATGGTTTTTATTTTCAGTATCACTAATTCACTAGTTCTGGAACTTTTCAATAATAACACTACAACAGAGGATAACTAGTACAATAATATCATAGTAGGTTGAGAAGCTTGAACAGATAAAACACACACACACAGATACCCCCAAAACAGATTTTGAGTTAAGGTTTCAGTTCCTATTTCTTAATAAGTTCATATATAAGTAAATGTTGAGCCCTTTATAAACATAATCTATGTCAATCCTCGCAACTACCAAAGGAGGTATTATTATTGCCATGTCATGGATAAGGAAAATAAGATTTGAAAATAAAGTAACTTTTCTAAGGTAAAGCAGCAAATAAATGGCACTTTCAGGATTCAAATCTGGACCTTGACTCTAAAGTTGATTTTCTTATCATTATAATAAGCAAACTTTCTCCAGGATTATTTCACTTTTAAAATCTTAGTTACATAATATTTAATACCAACAAGAAAATATATATGAATATAAAGTATAATAATATAGCAGCCACTAACCCAAAACCCAACTGAATAACTAGAATTACCTTTCCCGTTAAAGCTACCCATACACTCTCCCCTAGCTCATCTCCTTGCCTTACCCCAGAGGCTATCACAGTCCCGAATGCTGAATTTATTAGTCCCTTCATATTTTATGAAATTTTTTTACCATGTAAGCACTTTATTCTTAATGTTGATATTCTACCCAACATTGTTTCAAAGATTTGTCCATGTTGTTGCATGTAGCTATGGCTCACTTGTCTTCACTGCTGTGTAATATTCCACTGTATAAATATGCCATTTTAAAAGATCTCTTCTCCAGTTGATGGACATTTAGCTTATTCCCAGCTTTTCCTAATACAATGTTACTGTAAGCATTCTTGAATTTTCTAGATGCACAGATGCAAGAGTTTCTCTAGGGAACAAATCTCAGAGCAGAAGAATTACTGGATCATAGCATAGTCAGTATTCAGCTTTAAAATGAATGTAAAATTGCTTTCCTAGGAGGTTGAACCAGCAATATATATGGGTTCTCATCTTTCCAACACTTGGCATTGCCAGACTTTTCCATTGTAAATCTAGTATATGTAAAGTGGTAGCTAATTATGGTCTTGACTTGCATTTTTTTATTGCTAACTACTTTAAGCATTTTGTCATGTGTTTATTCACTATTTGTTTTCCATGCCTTTCATATCTTCTAATTTGATTAATTTGTGCTCTTTTCTTTATTAATTCCTTTGTTTTGCCTTCTTTGAGTTCATTCTTTTGTTCTTTTTATAAACTGCGTGCTTGGGACTTCCCTGGTGGTGCAGTGGTTAAGAATCCGCCTGCCAATAAAGGGGACACGGGTTCGAGCCCTGGTCCGGGAAGATCCCACATGCCACAGAGCAACTATGCCCTGTGCAACACAACTACTGAGCCTGCTCTCTAGAGCCCTCGCATGGCAACTACTGAGCCCACAAGCCACAACTACTGAGCCCGCGTGCCGCAACTACTGAAACCCGTGCACCTAGAGCCCATGCTCTGCAACAAGAGAAGCCACTGCAATGGGAAGCCTGTGCACCGCAACGAAGAGTAGCCCCCTGCTCGCTGCAACTAGAGAAAGCCTGTGCGCAACAACGAACACCCAACGCAGCCAAAAATAAAATAAAATAAATAAATTTATTAAATAAAAAATTAAACTGGGTGCTTAATTAATATTTAGCCTTTCTTCTTTGCTAATATAAATAATTTAGCTATATATTTCATCAAATACTGGTTTCCATTATATTTCACATTTTTAAATATGCATTACTTTCACTATCATTCAGTATTAAATTTTTTTAGTATAATTTCTTCTTGAATCATGAGATATTTAGTAGTTTTTTAAATTATAAGTAAAAATATTTAAAATATATATTGACATTACTGATTTCTAACTTAATTGCATTTTGGCCAGAGAACGTGGCTGTCCTGGTTATCTATTTCTGTATAACAATGTATCCCAAGACAGGGGCATAGAATAACGGCAATCACTTATGCATTTTCCTCATGGATCTGGGAGTTGACTGGACTCAGCTAGGCATTCCTAGGCATTCCTCAGGGTCTGTCGGGCAGTTGCAGTCAGATGGTAGCTGGAATTAGGATCTCCATTCACATGACTGGTGCCTGGGCTGGGAAAACTCAAAACAGCTGTGGGCTGAAACAGCTGGATTTCCTCTGGCATCTCTCACTCTCTGGCCTTTCCATTTGGAGGCTCCAGGGACTCAGGGTAGCCAAACTTCTTATGTGGAAGACTCCAGAGGGAGCAACTGTCCAAGAAAAATTTGCTGAAGCTACATGACCTTCTCTAACCCACCTTGGAAGTAAAGCAGAAGCCCTTGTGCCACATTCTAGTCATTGAAGGTCACAAGAACTGCCTGGGTTCCAGGAGAGGAGACACTGATTCCATCATTTGATGAGAGGATTGCAAAAGATTTTGTGGCATGTTTTAAAACCACCACAGGAGTTGATATGATACCACTTCTTTAAAATGTGAGATTTGCATTATGGCTTAGTATTTATATGGTCAGTGGTTTTGTTTTGCTTGTTTGATCTTAATATTGCAGTGTTCAGAATGTATATGTTCTTATTGATGGGTACAGATATATCTATATGTAGTCATTAAAACTTTCTTATTTTACTTTTTTTTTTTTTGTCTGCTCAACCTATCCAGAATAGGTTTCAAGTCTGTTGAAATCTCTCACCAATATGATATTTGTCAGTTTCTCCCTCTAATTCTACCAATATTTGCTTTGTAAATTTTGAGGTTATTTTATTAGAGGCACGCAACTTCAGAATCACTTTATTTTCCTCATTAAATGAGCTCTTTAGTGCTATGCAGTAACTCTTCACCATTTATAGTCCTTTTTGGATTAAAGCCTTTTATTTCTATTTATGTAGCTCCCCTAATTTTTTTTTTGCTTAGTATTTGGTTGGTATATTCTTTTCTATGCTTTTACTTTAAGCCTTTCCATGTCCCAAAATTTTTAATGTAGCTCAAGTAAACAATATATAGCTGGATTTTTATTTTTAGGAGACCAGTGTAATCTATAAGTTTCAGCTTTTAAGTGGCAACTTGAGACCGTTTATATTTATTATTACTGATAAATACTGACATATTTGAACACATATGCCCCCTTATTTTGTGTTTTTCATTTGACCTGCTCTCTCCTATGTCTTTATGCTCTGCCTTTATTTGCCTCAAAACATTTAAAAATCTTTGTTTTCATATTCCAGTTTTTCCCTATACTAATTTAGAAGTAATGGACCATTTCTAATCTAGAGATTGTTCTTGAAATTTTGCTACGCATACTCGGTAAATACACACAAGGACCTTAGAATACTCTACTCCAGTTATTCCTTCCTGACTTATTGTTGTCTCTAGAATTGTCTTTTTTTAAGATCCACAAATTAAACTTGTTATTATTAATAATAATATTTTTATTTTCCATAGAAGGGTTTTTTTCCCAGTTTACCTGCATTTTAGCATTTTCTTTGCTCTCCATTCTTTCTTGAATCTCAGATTTTAAGGTCATTTTACTTTTTTTTTTTTTTTTTTGCGGTACGCGGGCCTCTCCCTGTTGTGGCCTCTCCTGTTGCGGAGCAACAGGCTTTGGACGCGCAGGCTCAGCGGCCATGGCTCACAGGCCCAGCCGCTCCACAGCATGTGGGATCTTCCCGGACCGGGGCACGAACCCGTGTCCCCTGCATCGGCAGGCTGACTCTCAACCACTGCACCACCAGGGAAGCCCCCCCTTTTCTTTAAGTATATCTTTCCAAATCTCCATTAGTAAAGTTGTATTCGTTGTTAACTGCCTCTATTCTTATTTATCTGAAAATGTTTTTTATCTTCATTCTTAAAAGATTGTTTTTCTGGGCACATACTTCAAAGTTAACTTCTCTCTCTCTTTCTCGCTGTGTGTTTCTCACCTTGAACATATTCCAGTGTTCTCTGACTTGCATTTTTGCTGTCGTGAAGTATGCCATCAACCTAATTGCCATTTTCTGTAGGTGACCTCTCTTTTCTCTCAAGTGCTTTTAAGATTGCTTCTTCTTATACTATTCTGTAGGTTCACTAAATGGTGTCTGGGTGTGGATTTCTTTCTATTTATTCTGCTTGGTATACTGTGTGCCTCCTGTGCTTATGAATTCATGTCTTTCATCAGTCCTGAAAAATCCTCAGTCACTATGAACTCAGACATTGCCTCTGTGCTCCATTCTCTATATTCACTTCTTCTGGGACACCAAAACACTTATGTGTGACCTTATCATTTGATATTCCATGTTCACCTAAAGCCTCTTTTATATTTTTTAATAGGCTTTATATTTTCCAGCAGATGTAGGGTCACAATAAAATTGAGAGGAAGGGGAAGAGATTTCTCATATAACTCCAACCCCTCCCCACATGTATAGCCTCCCCCTTTATCCACACCCTTCACCAGAGTGGTACCTTTATTGCAACTGATGAACCTACACTGACACATCATTATCACCCAGTGTCCATAGTTAACATTGGGGTTCACTCTCGGTGTTGTACATACCATGGGTTTAGACAAATATTTGATGATATGTATCCACCATTATAGTATCAAACAGAGTAGTTTTATCGCCCTAAAAGTCTTCTATACTTCACCTGCTCATTCCTCCCTCCCTTCTATCCCCTGGCAACTACTGATCTTTTTACTGTTTTCATAGTTTTGCATTTTCCAGAATGTAAAATAGTTGGGCTATAAAAGGGAAAAAACATGTTTGGGAGGTGGGAGAAGGAAGGTGAGAGAAGAAAAAGATAAGAAGAAAATACAACAAAATATCTTGCTCAGTTACTGAATGTTATGGGAAATGAAATTTATATTTAAGAGTACTATGCAAATAAAGAGTATTGTTACATACCAAACAGATTAGATAACGGCTCAGATGTAGCAGGTTGTAGTGCATAAAAACAAGACAGCCAGCACACGCATTGTCATCTTTTTATTTGTTTGGTAGTTGTTTTAAAACTGTTTGTGTCACTGTGAGGAAAGGCATGGGTCCAAAATATTCTATCAGTAATAGTTTGGGATGGTGGTTTTGTATTCTTTTATAATAATCACAATAGGTTTCTTGGAAGGGAGAATAACTTTAGAAGAGTGACTAAGTGTATGAAAAGTGGAAAATTACTCTTAGTGAAAAGTGTGAAAGAAATCACACAAATAGAAACATTCCATTTAAAACTCCGGGTGGGGGACTTCCCTGGTGGTCCAGTGGTAGAGAATCCGCCTTACAACGCAGGGGATGCGTGTTTGATCCCTGGTCAGGGAACTAAGATCCCACATGCCATGGGGCAATTAAGCCCACGCATCACAACTACTGATTTCGCGTTCCTCAACTAGAGAGCCTGTGTGTGCCACAAACTACAGCACCCACGCACCCTGGAGCCCGTGTGCCGCAACCTAAGATCCCACGTACCTCAACGAAGATCCTGATTGCTGCAACTAAGACCCGACGCAGCCAAAAATAAAACTAAAGTAAAATCAATAAATAATAAATCTTAAAAAAAAAAAAAATAAAAACCTGGATGGGAAGATTAAAATCAAAATATGATTGGCAAATTAGAGCAATGACACAGAAGAAACGGAAAAGGAAGAGGTCGTTTTTAAGAAGGTCATTTGGGTGCAGCGCCTTGAAAGTCTACCAAACTAAACTGCATGGCCTGAATTTCATGAGCAAGTATAGGGACCACACCACATACCTCTTGAGGCCTCAGTGATAGTCAAGAGAGTTGTCCAAGAAAGAGAAAAGCTTTACTTCTGGATTTCCGAGAACAGGCAGGCGGATTCTTAACCATTGCTCCACCGGGGAAGTCCCAGAAATTATCATTCTAATTTTTTTAAATTAGAGAAACCAGCTCTCATGGGAAAAGAGTTCTAACACAGCAGATGCAGCCCTGGGATTTGCATCTCAGTCTGCTCAGTGGGGCACCATCTCAGTCTGCTCGGTGGGGCACCATGTTCTGTTTTGTTATTATTATTATTTTATTTTATTTTTGTGGTACGCGGGCCTCTCACTGCCGTGGCCTCTCCTGTTGCAGAGCACAGGCTCCGGACGCGCAGGCTCAGTGGCCATGGCTCACGGGGCCAGCCGCTCTGCGGCATGTGGGATCCTTCCGGACCGGGGCACGAACCCATGTCCCCTGCATCGGCAGGCGGACTCCCGACCACTGCGCCACCAGGGAAGCCCACCGTGTTCTGTTTTGAATTGGTATGAGGCATGGTGGCCGACAGAGTGGATGCTTCTTCCTTTCCACCATTTTTTTTAATTAGTAGAGTTTTTGAAGGTTGGATATGTTAGAGCCCTATACAAGGAAATGAATGTGAATATAAGTTCAGGTTTACACTGTAAATCAGGACAAACGAGAACCTATAGATGGCTGAGGGGACCGGAGAGAACATCTGGTCCAATCCCCTCATTTTACGTTCTAGGAAAGGCGAGACCTGAAATCCTGCTCCAAGCTCACATAGTTTGACTTTAAAGCCCTGGTCATGATTATCATAGCAGAGGGACCCAGATTCAAGTCCTTGCTTCCTCAGTTATTAGCAGTGTGAAATCAAGCAAGCTACTAAGTAACCTCTCTGAGTTAAATACCTTACCTGTGATAATGTTTACCTCCAAATTATATTATGTCTTCAATCTAAAATCCTTAGCTAAATGATCCAGTATCCTTGTTTTGTCATATAAATTATATCTATTTTTATTTATATGTAATAAAGTATAATACTGATATATCATATATATCTAATATATCTAATTTTAAAAATAAACCAAGGAACAAGCGATATTATTATGTGAGCAACTCAAGGTCACTGATAGTATGTGTGACCAGGTCAGGAACATGATTTATATCAGCATTCTTTCTTCTACACATGCATGGACTTACGGACCCTCAAAGATTCATTTTTCTAACTCAGACCCGGAAAACTCAGTTATGAAATTCACCTTTATTATACGTTTGTTTTGTCAACCCATCAAAAAGATAACAATAATCAGCACAGAAGTAGCTGTGAGTCCAACAGTAGAATATTTGTACAGGAGAGCCAAGCTACTCTGTCTTCTGATAAATCTTCAATCGCCAGTCTTTCACACGTCATGATTCTTATTGCCAGGGCTATTTTTAAAATGTCTAAGTTGGTGCCTTGCAGTTCCCCCCAGTACAGCTTAATTCAGCTGAATCCATGAGAGGTAATTGACGGAATTAGTTATTCATGAAAAGCCAAGCTTGACAACTTACTGTGGCTTCATTCTCCTGTTGGCCATTAAAGTAAGTTGATGATCTGAAGCTGTGTGGGGGTTTCCAGAAATAACACTATAATGGCCAACATGCTGTATTAGCAGCTGAGAAAGAGAATTGTTTATTATTTTTCAGGCAGTTGCCCAAACCCATGCCATAGTATTTTTATTTTAGGACCCAATCTGCTATGAAGAAAAGCAACACATTACAACTCAAGTGAACACAAAACATCTCCTTAGTAAAAACAAACTCATGAGTGATTTCACACAGATTTTCAAAACTATGGAAACTCAATGCCCCTAGGTCTCCAACTTTTACACTGACCCTGCCAGCCTTTTGCAATCTTTACGGAGGGCTTACTCTATATACGGCACCTGTATGTGATGCCAGAGTAGATAGAAAAATCAAATAAGACACCTAGAATATTTCTTTGAGTAAATAATGAAACCTATAACTAAAGCAAAAAATCCTACCTGTTAAGTGACCTTGTTTTGCAAATTGATTTTTTGTCTTAGCATTTTTGGCTTCAAACCACATAGAGAAAACTACCAAGTTAATCATTAAAAAAAACAAATAAGATCTTTGAATTTTGTTTGAATCTTGTTAATTTTTTAATATCATAAATAAACAAGCTTAAAAGGCAGATAACAAACTAGTAAAAATATTTTTATAATAAATGACAAATGGTTAATATTGCTAAGAAAAGACAAAATGCTTCATCAAAAAAATGCTATGAGATTAAATAGGCAAATCCTAAAATTACCACTGGTTAATAAATATGAAAATACTCAACCAGTATAACAAAAGGAATGGACACAAAAGGACAAATACTGTATGATTCCAGTTATATGAGATACATAGAATAGTTAAATTCCTAGAGACAGCAAGAAGAACAGTGGTTACCAGGGGCTGGGGAAGAGAAGAATAGGGAATTATTATTAAATAGAAACAGAGCTTCAGCTGGGGAAGATGAAAAAGTTTTGGAGATGGATAGTGGTGATAGCTACACGATGGTATAAATGTACTTAATGCCATTGAAATGTACACATAAAAATGATTAAAATAAATTTATCCCATTTAGTATTCAAACATAGACTTAAACAATAATGAGATAATATATTTTTGCTTATTAAATTAGCAAAATAAATGGAAATTATAATGCTGGCAATACTTAACATGAAGAGAAATAGGTACATTCAAACACTGGTAAAAATGTAAAATAGGTAATTACTTTCTAGTTCAGAAATATATATCAAATGTCCTAATACCCTTTGACCTCTTAAGTCAAAGTAAGTGAATTTGCCTAAGGAAATTATCATTCTTTTTTTTTTAATTTCTTTTTAAAATGTATTTATTTTTGGCTGTGTTGGGTCTTCACTGCTGCGCGCGGGCTTTCTCTAGTTGCAGTGAGCGGGTGCTACTCTTTGTTGCGTTGCACAGGCTTCTCATTGTGGTGGCTTCTCTTGCTGCAGAGCACGGGCTCTAGGCACGCAGGCTTCAGTAGTTGTGGCACGCGGGCTTCAGTAGTTGTGGCGTGCAGGCTCAGTAGTTGTGGCGCACGTGCTTAGTTGCTCTACGGCATGTGGGATCTTCCTGGAACAGGGCTTGAACCCGTGTTCCCTGCATTGGCAGGCGGATTCTTAACCACTGCGCCACCTGGGAAGTCCCGGAAATTACCTTTCTTGCTCTTTAAAATTTATTATACAAGGATGTTCACTAAAGGAAAAATGGTGAAAAATTTAAAGTTCAACATTTAACTTATTTGTTGCGTATCCATAAGAAGGTATCTGAAGCACTATAAAAACCTCTATTCTTCAATACAGCAATATTTTAAGTGCAATAAAATATTACAAACAATATATTCTATGATCCCAATGCTGTACAATAAAAGTATCTGTCCTAAAAAACGGACTGAGGGCTTCCCTGGTGACGCAGTGGTTAAGAATCCTCCTACCAATGCAGGGGACACGGATTCGAGCCCTGGTCTGGTAAGATCCCACATGCTGCTGGAGCAACTAAGCCCGTGCGCCACAGCTACTGAGCCTGCGTTCTAGAGCTGGCGAGCCACAACTACTGAGCCTGCGTGCCACAACTACTAAAGCCCGCGTGCCTAGAGACCGTGCTCCACAACGAGAAAAAAGCCACTGCAATGAGAAGCCCGCGCACCGCAATAAAGAGTAGCCCCCGCTCGCCACAACTAGAGAAAGCCCGTGTGCGGCAACGAAGACCCAACGCAGCCAAAAATAAATAAATAAATTTATTTATTTACTTTTTAAAAAAAGACTGAGAAGAGAGACATAAAAATGTAAATCATCTGCAGTTGTCTCTGGTAGTGTGATTATGAGTTTTGTTTCTTTCTTTATACTTTCCCTACTTCCTAAACTTTTTAACAATAAATATTTTATAATCATAAAAGTTAAATAATAAGAAAGCAAAATATTAAATATTATTAGTTCTTATAAAATAATGTTGTCCATCCTCAGCTTTCAATAAATTATGTGCTACAGACTAAAATAAAAAAACTGTACAATTGAGGATAATGTCAGAATAAACAAAGAATCAAAAGCATGCCATTAAAATTGACTAATTCAGTGGGAAAGTAGCCCAGTTTCTTTTGTGGATTCAAAAAGGATCGCGATTTTTACTTTTCTCTGACCTGACATTTGTGTTGTCAGAAGCCACTTGAAAGACTCAGAGCAGTCCTTGGTGAAGCTCAGATGGCAGTTGGAGGTGGCAGAGGCACTGACTAGGTGTCCTGGGGTCCCTTCTCTTTCATTTTGAGCTGTGAAGCCTTGGGCTGATCAGCTATCTAAGCTATTAAATGAAATAGCCTTTCAAAGGAGATTCTACTGTAAATATTGTAATTATCTCAGGAAAGCATGCCCACTGATTTACCAAATCAGGATTATGTCCGACCCACCAGTGAACTATGACAGAACTGTATCTATTTCTACTTTCTACCTAAGAGCTTTCTTCTCCAAGCCCTCTTTTTATATTCTTTTTTTTTGTCATTTGCCGAAGTTTTTTTTTTTTAATTGAGATATAATTGACATATAACATTACATTCGTTTCAGGTGTAAAACGTAACGATTCAATATATGTATATATTGCAAAATGATCACCACAGTAAGTCTAGAATAAGTCTAATTAACATCCATCACCACACATCATTGCAAAAAATTTTCTTTCTTATGGTTAGAGCTTTTAAGATCTACCCTCTTAGCAACTTTCAAATATGCAATACGGTGTTATTAACTATAGTTACTATGCTCTACATGACATCCCAGGATTTATTTATTCCTGTTCAATTTTGTTTCATCAGCACACTGCCTTTCTAGGATTTAATAAATTGTTGTTGAATGATAAAAGTTCTGTGCCAGGCTAGATCGTATTTGGGGCTTAAGTGATTATTCAGAAAGTAGATTTATATCACATTTATGCAGGAACAAGGGACTCCCCGCTCTGAACTAAAACTATCACTGACAGATTAAGTTAACCTTCCCCATATTTTTAACTTCACTTGTTCAAAAGATGTACTCAAAAAAAGGTCTGACTGAATAAGAGAGCTATTCTAGGTAGAATTAAAAGAAGGCTAATTTATCTCACCTCCTAAACCCTTGCTTTTTCTCCTCTTTCACCATCCTACACCCCTGGCATCTGGGTTTCAGATATTTTTGAAAAGGCTAAATACCAGGGTAGATGGTGGGGAAAGAACCCAGACTTGGTTCATGGAAGCTTAACCATAAATGAATGTTTTAAGCACAACCATTAAATTTCAAATTTAATTATTTCTCTGAATTGGATACTGTTTACAAATTATTTTAACAACTTTCTACTATTTGTCATATTTCCTTCGAACATTACAAATAAAAACTATTTTCTGCACTCATTTCACAATGCTCCATTGAACACAAATTATATTACATTTTCCAAGCATCAGCCTTTTAGTTCCTATGGGAGAGAAATAAATTTCCAAAGAGATTGCTTGGCTCCTATCACTAGAGCAGAGGTTTAAACTAGTTGCCCCAGGGCTAAATGAAGCCCAAAGTTGAAATTACTTGGCATGTGTTTCAATTTTTTTTTAATTAGTGCCAGCATCTAAAAACTGGGACGTGTGGTATAAAAATTTAGAAATCTATGGACTCTTGAAAAACAATCTCTAAACCCAGAACAATGGGTTGCTGTGTTAACACAGCCAACAACCAAGTGAGCCTGAGTGGCAGTGCTTCTTGGAGGGCTTCTGGGTTCCTCACTTTTCACCATCCCACTGTGACTTGCTTCCCTCACCAGCATTACCTGCCTGAGTGCCTGTAGACACCTAAGTTTTATTCTTTTTTCTTTAATGGAAAAAATGTGGGAAAAAATGCAAGAGGACAAATGCCCTTGGACAATATCAATGATATCTAATAGTAATCATTAAAATAGAGTAGGAACCAGAGAGTAGCCCACTTAGCCACTCAGCCTTCTGTCATGCAGCTTAGGAGTTCGCTCTGTGATTTTTGTGGCCTTGGTAATACAACACTTGAATGTGGAAACATCCATGTAGATGACAGGGCACAGCTATCCCTGTGAATAGCTTCCTGAAACTGATGCTCCAACTGAGAACAGCATGGCAGGAAGTGAACAGCAGCAGCGCAGGTCCTCATGTCAAAGCTTTTTCTGTTGTTTGTTTTAACCTCCATTGAGAGCAAATACTTAACAGCAGCAACAACGGTAGCAACAAAACTTGGTGTAATTTGTGACGGCTTTTTATTCTCATGTATTGAAGGGGTACCAGAAGACCATATATACTGCAGGCTGGGAAATGTGCTACATTAATCTCTGCCTCTTACAGTCCAGTGTTTCAATACCCAAATCTCATGTCATGCATCAGCTAACAAACCCAGTCTAATGGCATCTTCCAATGACAGACAAATGACACCATGGGTGATGAGTTGAAGGTTACGTGGAGAGGAAGGACTCTGCTCTGTCCTGGGGACCCTCTTTCATCTGGAAAGGACCACTGTTTAACTCTTAATGACTTTTCACTTCTTCCTTCCCCCAGTTTGTAAAGGCTCCTCAGATTCACAAAGGTCGAAGTCAAGGTCTTGTTTTGTTTTCATCTTCTCCTAGATGATTATTTAAATACTAATTGCATGGCTTAGTTTGATGTGCACACTTAGTAATATATAATAATAATGTCTAGCCTTGTCGAGTGCTTATTATGTGCCAAGCACTAATGTTCATGAGCTTTTTCAATCCTCATTAAAAACCTCATGAGATATGCACTGTTTAAACCTCTTTTTTCAAAGATGAAGAAACCGAAGCTTGGGAGGCTAAATAATATACTCATCACACAGCTGATAAGTGGCCTGTTCCAAAAGTCCTGCTTTCAACCATATTCTACAAGTGTAGCAGTTTTCAAAATGTAGCATGTCCATTTCTAACAGGAGTAAGAATTTAAAAAATAAAATTTGGGATTTGGCCCAGGTCACAGGCTGTGTCAATAAACCAAAGAATGGAAGAAAATGATGAGATTCAGGGAAGGTCAAATGCAGACCAATGCATCACCAAGGAAAATGTGTCGGGAATTATTAATACTACTAGGTGATGAGCAATCCATATCTCACAAACCTCCAGAGAGAGGGAATGAAATGAGAGAAGATCCAGAGGAGACAACATCAGTGATCAAGGAAAAAGGAATGAGGTTTGAACAAGAAGAGACAAAAAGATTAGCAGGTTCTATTCTGGAAAGATGAATACTTAGTGGCAGGTGGTACATCAATATTGCACAGACTCCTAGAAACCCAATTCACTTAAAACACAACTTCAGGGCTTCCCTGGTAGCGCAGTGGTTGAGAGTCCGCCTGCCAATGCAGGGGACACGGGTTCGTGCCCCGGTCCGGGAAGATCCCACATGCCGCAGAGCAGCTGGGCCTGTGAGCCATGGCCGCTGAGCCTGCGCGTCCGGAGCCTGTGCTTCGCAGCGGGAGAGGCCACAACAGTGAGAGGCCCGCATACCGCAAAAAAAAAAACACAACTTCACCCAGCTAATAATACATATTAAGAATTTATTCTGAGAATTGATATGCTTTGGAGGAGATGCTTAGAATATCTATAACTTTGAGGTTTGGATTGTTAATAAATAAGGGAAGTTAGTGTATAAGAGAAGTTTAGGTGGTATACTCCTATTTCCTAAGTTCGAAGTACGCACTGCAGCCTGAATGAAGATTTCAAAATGCAAATCTGATCCTGGGATGCCTTCTTCCTTTACAGTGGCTTCTCACTGTTTATTGCTGTTAAGGATTTTTAAAACTCCTCAACACAGTCATGCAGGGAATTGAAAGTTCTTGCCGTTACTTTTCCAGTATCCCCTGAATCACATTCCCCCTTGCTGGCAACTGTGGGTGTTTTTTTTTGTTTGTTTTGTTTTGCGGTACGCGGGCCTCTCACTGTTGTGGCCTCTCCCGTTGCAGAGCACAGGCTCCGGACGCACAGGCTCAGCGGCCATGGCTCATGGGCCCAGCCGCTCCGCGGCATGTGGGATCTTCCCGGACTGGGGCACGAACCCATGTCCCCTGCATCAGCAGGCAGACTCTCAACCACTGTGCCACCAGGGAAGCCCACTGTGGGTGTTTTGACAGTTCCTCCAGCTTACGAATTTCAGAGGGAAGCTCCCTCTTCTTGTCTTTCTGGGTCAGGTCAGGTCCCCACTTCCTGGGGCCCTCACAGCACCTCTTTTTCATAAGCCCCTGTTGCTTCCTCAGCAGATTAAACTCTGAGCAGGCAGAGGTGGGCCTGCCCTTGCTTATTTTGGTGTCCCCAGCAGTTCTAAGTAGGTAAAAGCCCTGGAAATACCTGTGAAGTAAAGGAAGCCCTTGCTCTCCAGAGATGCCACTCTTCAGAGCCCAATTCTGGTTTGGGTAAATTAGGAAGTCAGTGGTGAAATGAGTGTTTTTATTTTGTTTTTGAAAAAATGGGGTGGAAAAGAGTCTAGCATATGTCAACTAAGACACAGCTATGAAATCAATACATTTTAAACTATAGAGACTAAATTCTCCCATTTGTATTTAACCCCACTTAAAAAGACTCTGCTCCAAGCTTCCATATCCCCGACCCTTTATATATCTCCATCTAAGACACTATATATATTTCACTTATTTGTTTATTGTGCATCTTCCCCACTAGGAAGTAAACTCCAGAAGGGAAGGGATGTTTATATTTTTTGTTCCCTGCTATATCTCCAGAGCCTAGAACAGTGTTTGGCACACAGTAAATAAATGCTCTGGATATATTTGTTGAATGAATGAGTTTAGGTTAGTAGTTTTCTTTGCGCAGCGGTAATAGGCAGAAAGCATCAATTAGCCCCAAAGGAAATTTTCATGCAATCCTGGTCTGAGTTTTTAAAAATCTTACAAAGATTATAGTCAATTGTGATCTTTTAAAATGAGGCTTCCTTTTATATCAGGGGTCCTCAAATTAAAGTGCACCAGAATCACCTGAGGGCTTGTAAAAAATGCAGGTTCTCAACATCAGAGATTCTAATTCTGCAGTCTAGAGTCCACTCAACCAGTTCCAGGAGCTGCACTGGGTTGTGGCCCAAGGGCCTTGGTTTGGAAAACACTGGTTCTGACTGCACACTGCAGAGTCAGCACGTGCTGAGTATAAGTTGTCCCTCTCTACCACAGTGTCAGTTATTTACTTTTGCTCTGTACCCCTGTGCACCTTAGCAATGAATGATGAATGTCCCAGGGACAGGTCCTCTTCTCCCCATTTTACACATGGTGAAACACTGACTCACCCCTACCTCCCCACTTCGCCTCCGTTCCCAGGAATTTATGCGGTTCCCATCAGGAGGAAAGGCAGAATAACAGAGGTTAAAAAAAAAAAAAAGTGTGCAAAGCTACCAAGAAAAAGATGAGGGGGAAAGTGCGTGGTGTCCCAGCGTGGAGCCCAGACCTCCCCAGCAAGTAAATGCCTCCTGGGTCCAGCCTTTGTCTTGCCAATAGTTGGGAGAATTTTAGGGGCTTCCCCCGGCAGACTCGCAGGCCGGAGGAAAGCATTCCAGACCTTGGCGGAGGAGGAGCGGGGCCAGGGAACTGCCTGAGGCGGCGGCGGGCAAGCCGGGCCGCAGGGAGGAGGGGAGGGGAGGTGTCTGAACTCGAGGTGGGGCGGGGCCGGGAGAGCGGGGTGGGGCCTGAGGCCTGAGAGAGGCTGCTGCTGGCTACCCTGGCAGCGGGGAGGCGACGCGCAGGGCCTGGTCCCTCCACTCAGGGGTGGGCGCTGCGGGAGGGCGCGGCCGGCTGGCTACGCGGGAGGCAGAGCGCTCCAGCGGCTAGTGCGAGGGCGCTTCGCTCTGGTCCTGGCCATGGCCGTACTCCCGGGAAGCCAGCGCTCCCGGGCTCCTCGCCCAGCTCCCTGAGCGCTCTCCCTTTTCGATCTCGGGCAGACACCAAGTTCTTTCCGGAGTGGCGAGTAAGGATGCGCTGAGGACCGCTGGGTCGCGCGTCTCGGGTGCCGCCGTGGGTCCGGGCGCCGGAGCCGAGCTGCGTGGGGCTGCCTCGATTTCCCCACTGCGCGCCCGCCGTCCCCCGCCGCACTTGATGTGCAGAGAGAAGCCGGACACCATGATCCTAACACGTAAGCTAGACTTGTGCCTTGCCGTCAGGCCGGCCGCAAGAGCCAGCTGCGGAGGGGACCCGCCGCGGAGGAAATGTCACCCTGCCTTGTCAAGTCGGTGCCTGACGTTCTGTGCTTTTGCAGCGCTTTCCGAGGAGGCTCGGAACCGAGTCGCCCGAGTTTCTTGGAGTGGAGGAGGTGGAGTGTGGGGAAAACAAGGGTCGTAGTTCGGGGAGGGAGGTCTTAATCTCGGGTAATGCCCCCTGGGGGCCGCGGGCTGGCACGCCCGGTGGGCCCCGGGAAGGGCTGCGGGCTGGAAGGCGACCGTGACTGATGAAGTGAAACCCACAATAACTTCCCGCCCGGGCTGGGGGCGCAGGGCCGGTCCGGGGTCGCAGGACCCGTTGGCTTCCTGCCCAGCTGCGCTGGCGGCCCTTCTGTTCTTTTCTAAATCCCAGGCGGTGGCCTCTGGCTCTGAGGGTCGCGGCGCGATCTTCTTTCTACTCTCTTCCCTTCGAGGACCGTTCCGGGCTCGGTACTTGCTGTCCTTCACCATACAAGTCCAAAATCAACGTTGACTCTCTTGAGAATCTTATTTAGGGATGTTTAGACCGTAGTGACCCTTGGAAAGTTTTCTTTTTAACTACTTTAAAGTAAATTCACCAAAAAATTGTTTTAATTTCCAGCCGTCTTTGTTCAAGTATTTTAGACGCTGGAAAATAACTCAGGCTTAGCCAGGAAAGTCTCACTTTGGTGGCTGCCGGCCTCTGGAGAATGTTGGAGGTGTTTAGCCAGTCCAACATGTGGGGCGCCTGCTGGAAGGCTATGCCTTCACGTGCTGGGGCGTTGGATTGGGTTTCCTAAAATGCCCCATGGAGACGCCCACGCCCTTGGCTCCGGAGGAGGCGCCCGCGCGCCGAGAGTCGCGGGGCCGGCGAAAGGAAGGAAGCGCACCGCGCGATCCGGCTTTTTCCGTAGCGAGGCGACGGCCTTTTGGACTCCTACCCCCCTCTGTGTCCCTGTCCCCACCTCCAGCGTCGCGGGCCGAGCCTTTGATCCTTCGAGAGGAGTTACACCTCTGGCCACGGCAAACCGACGCCGCCACGTGTAACTTACTGTCTCCGCGCTACTTCCCCAGCGCACAGCCCCTGTCTCGAGGGGAGTCAGAGCGAGCCCGGAGTGAGGCCGGCGGGGTGGGAATCCTGGGTCTGCAGCCTGCTTGCTGGGCGAATCTGGGAATTGACAGGACCTCTCTGTACCTCCTTCATCTGCAACATGGGGGTAATAACTGTGTTTACTGCGTGGGGAGGTGTTGAGGATCAAACGAGCTAATACAAGGGCTTAGCCCAGTGTCTGGGACTGATGTTCAGTACCCAATTTATGCTAATTAGTGTAGAAGTAAACCCCTGCATATAGTCATTAATCTGTACTGTGGAGAAGAAAACCTTTCCTCATGCTTGCGTTGACTGAGTCATTTTACACTCAACTTGGTTAGCAAATGGGTACATTCTTAGGATTCAGAAGCTGCCTCAGTGATTGCCGGTGAGATGGAGGAATGCAGTCCAGGCAGAGCCATCCGTTATGCAAAGATGCGTGAAGGCGGAATATATGACGCATTTGGATGGAAAAAAATCACAGCTATGGAGAAGGCAGAATACTGAGTCTCAAATTACTTTTTTTTTTTTTTTTTTTTGCAAAACTCTGTTTGCTGAAGGGATGAGGGAAAATAATAGCCCAGCAGAACTCTGGATGTAAATCTATCAGCAGCTCCAAGAGGTTGACTAATTCAGCATCCATCTGGACTGCAGGCTGGTCCTCCGCAGAGATAATTTGCTGAGCATAAGTGTGGAATTAATGGAGGCACCCAGTGCCATCTTGGCTTGCAGCCTGCAGCAGATGGTCCGAAGGGTGCCCCGTAAGTCAACAGCCCCCCTAATAGAACTAAAGTCCTGGGAAATGAGTGTCAAATAGTTAGCAGATGTGCATTCAGACGTTATTTCGAGACGTTTTCTGAGAAAATGTTGGCGATTGTGTGTATTAATTTTTATTGTGGCCTGCCAGATTTACAGCGTGGTCCAATCCTAGGTGCATATTTTTTTCATTAGCACTACTGTTCAGAGTTTAAAATGAAGCACAGCACACTTTCTCTCCCAGCTGTTTTTAAAAGTTTGCTTTTGACAAAACCAGATTTTATTTTATTTCAAGCCACCTTACACCAGGGGGCCGCAACCCCGGGCCCGCGGACCCATACCAGTCCGTGGCCTGTTAGGAACCTGGCCGCACAGCAGGAGGTGAGTGGTTGGGGAGCCGAGCGAAGCTGCGTCTGCTTCCGCCCATCGCTCCTCATCACTCGCGTTACTGCCGGAACCATCCCCCCACCCCGGTCTGTGGAAAAATTGCCTTCCACGAAACCGGTCGTGGTGCCAAAACGGTTGGGGACCGCTGCCTTACACCAAACTTAATGGAAGCTCAAGAAAGGGGGCTGACTTGGTTTCCCTACTCCACAGAATGAGATTAAGTAGCTTCCAACTTGATCTTTCCCAAGAGTGGATGAGAAACGTCATTTCAGTGACTTACTTATGTATTAACTTCCTAATTGTGGATCTTATGAGAAACACCATTTACCTCCTTAAAGAATGAAAATGTTACACTGTTAAGCAATTAACTATGGCTAAGTGAAGGCGGTGCTCCAAGTTTTAATACACTGGACTAATCAAAGGATTTTCCTATAGTTTTGGAGCAAAGGTTCTGAGAGACCGGATGCCCCTTTAAAGCTAAAGCCTTTTTTTCTTTATTTTGTTATTGTTCTATATTGTAGTTCAAAAACCAAAGACCAAGCGAAGTTTAAGGGTGTTTTTACATTAAAGGGGGATGTTTGGTTGCTTCTGGAAAATATACCAGATTAATAGAAAAGCTTGTTATGATTAAACAATTTATCCCTGTGAAGTGGGTGAAAAATGTAGATAGTACTTAAACTCTTCCTTGTAAAACTAGTGTGGGGCTTTAAAGAGGGTATGGGAGGCCCCAGTGACATGCCTTGCAATCAGAAGCTTGGTGGGATTCCAAGAGGTGGTTTTAAATACAAAAATAAGTACTTGGGTTTCCCTTGGTGTCCCCATGGAGATTTTAAGCCATGATGCAACGTTCAAATGAGAGTGGTATTTTTATGACTTAGGTGGGTAAATATGCAATTTGAAAATATTCAGGGGAGGGTGATTTGGTTCAGAAGAATGGGGGCATCCAAAGTACAGTGGGTGAAGTGAATCGTACTTTTCTGAAGAGAGCCTTGTGCTGGACAGGATGGTCCAGTATTGTAAACACGCGTTTCTCATGCTTAGCTCTCCTTCCTAGCAACAGGAAGACGGAAATGAGGCCATGCAAAAAAAAAAAAAAAAAAAAAAAGACCCTGAAGGTTCCAGACAATACTTGACCCACCCTAGCATTCACCCTGTACAACTAGAGGACTTGCAAAAGTAAAAATAACTTCAGATGTTTCCCCTTCCTCCCTGGACATTGCCAAATCGCTAAAGACCGAATTCTCAGTGCTTTAGAACATTATAGCACAAGCTGGCCCGTGGTGCAACTGTCAGGGAGGCTCACGTCATGCCAAGCCTGTTGAAATTATAAAGCAGACCCGGGGAGAAGGGTGATTTTCATTTTTAAAGTTGGCTTAGTCTAATGCTTAGAATTATATGAGTTAGAATCCAGTGGAGGAGAGAGAATTTAATTTCTAAACTTAGTCATTTCTCTTGAGTTTCTCTGAGTGTTCATTTTAGCTGGGTTTACCTCTAAGATACTTACTTTGGCATTGGGGGCTACAACACAAAGGAGTAATCTATACAGCGTTCAAGACATCAAAAATTGTCCTCGTTGCTGGTGGTCAGGGAGAACTTATACTCAACCATAAAGTGTAAATATCCAGCACTGTGTCCTAAAAAGCACAGTCCCAAGTGCCTCTTTTCCATGGCTGTGAAATTAGGAGGAAAATGCTTTTCTGCAGTGGATTTTCACAATTGTCTGTGTATCTGATTGTGTGGCCATTGTGTAGGGAGGAGTTCCGGGACTTGACGGTAATTCTTACTCTTTTAAGAAGGACAGTGCTATAGGGTTAAAATATGTTTTATAGGAATGGATGGCTGGAGTGAGTACAATCAGTGGTGTTTTCTTGTCGCCTCAAATTAGTCAGAAATCTCATTAATGTAAAAGGGGTAAGATTCCCAGATGAGAAAGGCTCTTCCTGTCTGTTTGTACTTTTCCTTGTGGGAGCCTGTGTTGTTGTTAAGGATTATCATGATCAATGATAAGTAGGGTGTAGTCCTGCTGGAGCTTCTTTAATTAGGTCTACTGTGTCTTAACATTTTTTTCACTAGCTATTCCCTTCTTGCCATCATAATTAACAATGGGTAGGAAGAAAGTCTTGAGTTTTTAGCCCATATGTATATAGATAGATAGATAGATACACACACACACATATATATATTTTATAGTCTCATAAACAATAGTCATCCTTCTCTAGTGTGGATATTCCTTTTTAATTTTTATTAAAAATCCACAGACTTTTGACAGAATAGTAATAACATTATAGAAGCTAAAATTTATTGTGAAGTTTGCTTTCATTGTCACATGTAATCTTCACGGCAACCTCACAAAGTAGATATAATTATTCTCATTTTACAGATGAGGAATCTGAAGCTCGGGGGAGCTAAATACCTTGCCTGAGATCACCTACTGTACATGATAGCTAGGATTTCATCCAGGTGTGTGTGGCTGTAGATTCCAATTATGGACATATATTTGGCAGGAGTTGATTCAATTGAGGAAACAATATTCGGTGGCCAAATAGAACCTTGCAATTACTTTGCAGTTTCCTAGGGGGCTTGTGCTGGTAGGTAGAGAGCTGAAATGTTAGGGTCCCAGGTTGACAAATGAGTGGTTTCTGCGTCCTGTCTCAGGGGCCTCATGAATGGAGAACTCGAGCCTCTGTCTTTAATATTTGGGGAAGGGGGTTGGGATACCATTTTCTAGGCCCTATTGACTGTACTGAACAGTGCTTTCTTCAGTGAAAGTATTCCAAAATAATATTTCTAAGGGAAAGTTTTCTCCCAGCTGTCACTGAAAACATTTTGAATGGCATCTTGAAAAGGCCTACCTACCAGGAAATAGTGTTCTTGGGCACCAAGAGGTAAAATATTATTCCTCACTGAAGTCAAGCCAACACACAATGGGAATCATTCTCTCTAATCCTTCATCCTTGTTTTTGAAAATGCTGCTACTAGAGTGAGTTTCATAGTGGAAAGTAAGCTTCTTTTCTGTCCACACATACCTCAACTTGATGGCCTTCTCACGTCTTACCCCCTCCCACCTCCAGGAGAAAAATCAAAGGCGAACTGAAGGCTGAGGTCAGTGCATGGAGTCCTCAGATGCCTTTGACACCTCCCATCCACATTTTGTTCTCTTCCCTGCCCCACCTCTGAGTGTCCTGTGGAGAGGGCTGGAGGCTGCTTCCTGCAGCTCGACAGAAAGGCGCCTTCCTCCTCCTTGTAGGAGTCTCTAGAGGATGTCTGAGGGACAAAAGTTTTCCACACCCTGAGTTTGTAGCATTTCCCAGGCTGCAGCACTTAGGAAGCCAGAGAGGAAGGGACCTGGGAGGTGCAGTCCAGCCTTGCTATGCCCGTTGTCACACTCAGGTGACGAAGTAGATAGAAGATGCAGAAGTTCTGAAATCATCTTCACCTGCCCTCCTGAGTTTGGAGAAATCATCAACTCATAAAAGGACATCTCCTCACAACTCCCCTTTTCAAACTGTGTGGCACCAAAAAGGGATCTTGTATTGTGCTTATGCATTTGTAAAAGTCATTCCATGTGAAATTACAGAACTTTGCAAAGGCAGCCTGGAAAAACATTGCCTCTTCCCTACTGGGGGCAGCTGAGTTGCCTGGACGTTCAATGACTAGTCCAAGGTCATATGTGAGTTGAATGGAACTTCAGACCCCTTCCTGCCCCCATGTGTAAACAAAACAGGGAAACAACAAAATAAGGATCTTAATGTGTTTGTAGGAAAAATGTATGTTATAAAACCAGTAATGTTCTTAAACTAAACAGATGGACCTGAGTCACATTTTGACCAGTAGATTTTGTGTGTTTGGGGGGCTGGGTGTCATGAGCGATTTTGATGAAAATAATTCTTTAGCTCACCTAGAAAACAGTAATACTTATTTTTCTTACACCTTTCGCACAAAACTGAGAAAGTCACGTTGAACACAGGCATACCTTGGAGGTATTGCAGGTTCGGTTCCAGACCACAAGAGGAAAGCAAGTCACACGAACTTTTTCGGTTTCCCATTGCATATAAAAGTGATGTTTGGGGCTTCCCTGGTGGCGCAGTGGTTGAGAGTCTGCCTGCCGATGCAGGGGACACGGGTTCGTGCCCTGGTCCGGGAGGATCCCACGTGCCACGGAGCAGCTAGGCTCATGAGCCATGGCCTCTGGGCCTGCGCGTCCGGAGCCTGTGCTCCGCAACAGGAGAGGCCACAACAGTGAGAGGCCCGCATACCGCAAAAAAAAAAAGTGATGTTTATGTTATACTGTAGTCTGTTGAGTGTGCAATAACATTATGTCTAAACATAATGCTGTTTAGCATTTTTCCAACAGCATTTTTTAATGCTGTTGGAAAAGTGGCCCCAATAATAGACTTGATCAACACAGGGTTGCCAGAAACCTTCCATTTGTAAAAACTGCAGTATCTACAAAGTACAGTAAAATGAGATCTGCCTGTAGTGTTTCCTGTTTGAGGTTAGACATAGGAGTGGCTAAAAGCTGCTTGTATTAACCAGTATCTGCCATGTTTTTATTTTCATTGGTCTTTGATAAGGCAACTTGATGTTTCATTCAATTCTAGATCTTTTTTCTCTGTCAGGATGCACTGAAATATGAGTGAGCAGTTTCTTTAGAATCTCTCACTATTCTCTTTATTTCTAACTTAAGGTTTTCGTAACACTACAATTTGCACAATATTTTCTCTCTCCTGTGCTATAACTCTGTAGAACCTAGGGAAAAAGCCAAAGATTGGGGAGGGGTTGTTTAGTAGAATAAGCTTTGCTAACATATGTAAAAGAAAGACTTGATGAGCCTGTCAGTCTTTAATGGTGAAGATAGGGAGGTAGTTGTTATTTTAGGTTTGTGACCAGGTATTTTTGCCTTGAAAAATAAGTTTAAAAGGAAGTGGATTATATAATCGTAAACCATGTACTTCACTTAATGAAAAAAATGAGGCTCAGAAAAATAAGGCCCTTAAAGTTGGTTTAAAATGGTTTCCTTTCTTGAAATTATGTTCTTAATCTACCCAATTACCATCTTTAAAGGACTTAGTATTTAAAGAGCTATTTCAAATCACTTTTCTTAGTAATGCATGGTTTGAAATGCATAAATATTTGATGCAAAATACTAGAAGTGTGTGTGTGTGTGTGTGTGTGTAAATGGAAGGTATTTTTGCCCCACCCCAGATTGAAATGAAGTAGAAAGATGTGATGATGCAGTATCCATTTCCTTAATAGTTTATTTTCATTTCAGTTTGACTGTTTTGTGTTGGGTAGTAAGTGCCAATTTTTGATTCATTGGGAGATGTTTTCTGTTCCTGGAAATAACTAGATCAACTCACGCCTGGAGTGCCTGAAGGCGCCTGGTCATGCCTGGGCTTAAACGAATACAGAGCTGTTTGCCTTTGCAAGGGAAGGGCATATATTTTTTGATATGAGCTACTTGCTTTTTCCCCGGTTTGTGTGTTAAAAACTGTGTTTTGCAAACACTTGACCTAAATGATCCCCAAAGGGGATTTCAATTCATTTAACTCTGCATTGCTAGAGTGTGGCCTCCTGTGCAGAATCTCAGGTGTAGGTTTGCCTTGTGTGTCCCAAGGTTTCCATTTTTCGAAGCAGAGCCATTTATTAAGTTGTCATCACATCATTGGGGGAAATAGGTCCTTTTTTCCCCCTTTATGTTATTTCTAGGAATGTTCTTCACTAGAAAGCAACATATCTGCCTCCAAATCTCAAGCAGGAGGGGGGAAAAAAACTTAAAAAGAGAACTCCCTCAAAACTCCCAGTTCTTACTTGTACTGGAGAACAGTCTAGTGATTTAAAAGTGAGGGTGATCTTTGTAGGCAAGACTGCAGTGTGCAGAAAGTTCTCTAAACAGGAGTGAGGCCTGGGTGGCTCTGGACCTTAAGCAAATTACCTAAACTTTGGACCAGCTTCCTCATTTGTAAAGAGAAAACATGAAAAGTTCCAAGATGCTTTCCAGCCCCCCAATTCACTGGTTAGGTAGATGCCAGGATGGTGCTATTAACTGAAACACAAATGTACAGGGTCAATAAGCAAAGTAAAACTCAAAGTTTTCTATGGGTTGAAGTGTTTTCTTCCTATAAAGACTAATTTTAGTTTGAGGGTTGTAGATATACATAAGCAAAAACACCTAGGGTTTTGAATTCTCTGTAATATGAACATTGGCTTCATAGGACAAATAAAGAAATTGATCTATTAAGAAGCAAATTAGATACTTCAGCAATAAACCAGTAAATTTACAAAATTGGAGAACTCAGAGTAGTTACTATTGATCTAACTTTTTGAAGGAAGAAGGATGTCTCCATGTAATTGATGATAAATCTGGAAAATTAACAGAAATGGAACCTAGTCTAAAGGTTGTCTTAGAGAGCAAGGGAAATGGGCATAAAGGAATTCTTAGAGTCAGAAACAGGGAATTTACGAAGCCTATAGCAATCCCACATTTTACAGATGAGGAAACCGGTCCAGAGAGATTATTTTCTTAAGGCTGCTTAACTAAGCAATGGATTCTTTCCTGGACCTATTTTCCTGAGCTGTTACAGGTCGTACTTTGCCCCCTTTCTGTGATGGATTATTAGAAGGAACTTGGGAAACTCAGATGCAAAGCTCTTTTACATCTGAGGAAATAGTGTTGGTTGCTCATTGGGTAACCAGGCTAAGGAGATGCTTATATCTGCTCTGTGGCATAACCTGCTTTCCACTGCATGCCTCCCCTTCCTTTGTTCTCTGTTACAGTAAATTGAGACTACGTACCATTCCTTCACACACACCTGTGTTTTGCCAGCTCTCCGCTTAGCTTATTCTCTTTTATTCCAAATCTCCTCTCCTGCAATCCAATCTTATATAAAATATCATAAGGCCTCTTTAAATAGAGGCTGAGCATTAAAATGAGTGCCCAAGCAGCCCCCTCCCTCTCTCCCTCTCCCACCTCTGAATTCATACGTGTCTTTGTCACATCACAATCTCCTCTGTACTATACAGAAGTGTTTTAGTTTGCTATTTTCTTTTTCTTTCTTTTTTTTCTCCTCTCCTTTCTTCCTTCCCTCCCTCCCTCCCTCCCTTCCTTCCTTCCTTCCTTCCTCCTTCCTCCTTCCTTCCTTCTTTCCTTCCTTTCTCTTTAAGAAAAAGCTGTGTGAGAATAGTGTATTTCAAATGGATTGCTTTGGGAGGTAACAAATAGTATTTTTTAAAATAGAGCGGGAAAATGTAAGACTGCATTACTTATTGTAAGTGTTATTTGGGGAAACTTGTTTCAGTTTTGTATATGCTTATACACACACGTGTGGGTGCATGTATACACATATGCATATATGTGTGTGCCAGGTTACAATGTAAAACGTGTTTCTTATGGTGGATCCTGGTCTGAAAAATTAAGACAACTTCACTAGAAGAAAATCACATTGCAGTTTATTTATTTATGTAATACTTATTTGTCGAGTAACTACTATGTGCGCTACCCTGTTGGCAGTGCTTGGGGTATATCAAAGAGTAAAACAGGCAAAGAAACTGGCCTCTTGCGAGTTTGCAGAGGGGTGAGACAAAATAAACACAATAAACGTTTTGGAAGAAGAAAAAATAAAGCAGGAAAGGGGGCGTGGGGTGTGTGAGATCAGTAAGGCTGGATCAGTTAGCCGGAGGTAGATGGGGTGACAGAAGGGGTAGAGGAATGAGGTGGGATGGGTGGGCCATCGTTAGACCTCTGGCTCTCACCTGTGAAGTGGGGATTCTTTGGTGCTGCCCACACAGGGTCCCTTGGGACTTAAATACAGGGATCTCAGAAGAGCCCTTAGGAAACCAGTTCATTCCTAAGTAGAGGATCATCTGACATCGTGCCCTCAACTGTGAATTACCTTTCCCTTTGGCTTCCAGCTTCGGGGCAGGAACCTGTGCCTTTGATTGTCCCTGAGCACAGCTGGCAGCACAGACAGTGGATGTTCAATAAATAAATATTGAGTTAAGGGGGGAAATGAAGGGTGATTGGCTTCACGTAAATGTGTGGCTGTACTAGAATATATCTGAAGGTGGATTGGGGTCAGCTCCTGTGAGGCCAGATGGCCTAGAAACTGAATTAGTATTGACCGGTCTTCCAAAAGCTTCCTAACTGGTTTCTTTCAGAATAGGCACAGCAAATGTTTAGAATTTTTTTAGGCTTCTGAGGGTAGGAATGTTGCTAGTGGCTAGTCATAATCTTTGCTGTGATTAGATAACAGAAGAGTTTAATAAATATTAATATATATGTTGTGCTATCTGACTTAGCCCAACCAGGAATTCACTTTACATAGGTAACTCCCGATAACCAGTCTTTGACAGTGTATGTGTTGAACATTTATTTTTATTAATTGCAAAGAGACAGGGGTTTAAGTTGTAGTTTTCTAAGTCTGTCTTTGAAGAAAGGGAAATTTTAATGGGTTCTTTTCCTTCAAACAAATGTATGTGTGCTTCCAATGTGGAAAAAGTAGTCTTTCAGGATATACAAATGAATTAAGAAGCTTCTGGTATTTGCACCTCACCATACGAGGAGGGTGGGGGAGAGGGGTTGATGGGGCGCAGAGGGGGAATTTGTTTGCGGCAGGAGAGAGAAGAGCTAAGAACTTGATGTGTTAAGAGAGCATATGCATCCTGCGAACCCCAAGGAATTCAGGAAGATGGGAGCAGAGCTTGCATTTGGAGACCTTCCAGGAGCGGAATGGCTGGGCAGAGGCCGAGTTAAGAGGGCTGCGGCTCTGCTGAGGAGTGGGGACTGTATTGTATGTGAAAGGCAGTGGAGAGTCATGGAAGAATTCTAAGCAGAGGAGTGACGTGATGAATTATGTATTTCATACAAATCAATCCAGGGCTCAGGAACCCTTTGGACTAGGATACATTTCTTGGGGGCAGGGGTTATCAGAGAGTTCAGTTGGAAGGCTGTTAGGATAATTGGGGAAGAAAGAGTCTGGGATAAAGGCATGCAAAGAAACGTTGTCTGGTTCAGTGGTTCCCAATCCTGGCTACCTTTACATTTACTTAGGAGCTTTTTTAAAAAGATGTTGTTTGGGCCCTCCCTAGATGGAGAAAATCAGAATACCTGGGAGTGGATAGTGGTGGGTGGTTTTAGAAAGCTCCCCAAGGTGATGCCTACTAGGATCCAAGGCTCAGAGCCACTGAGATCAAGTGTCTGAGGCTGTGGTTTGCTTCTCTGCCCTGTGAAACCCTGTGCCCGGGGAGGTTAAGCTGTTGGTGCCCAGCTGTACGGCAGTCCTGTAAAATTGGCCACCTTAACGGAGGTGAGAGAACTGATCATTTGAAGTAATTACTCCTCCATTTGAAGGAATTTTTGTGACCAGGGCAGGCATCTTGGTTTAGATCAGAAAGCACTGCCTGCCTTCACACAGTTGACGTGCTTCTCCATGGCTGTAAGAACATCAACATTTCCATGGATCTTTGCCTGCAAGTCTGCCATAGTTGGGGGAATCCAAGGAATCTAGAAAATGTTTGAATTTTCTTACATTCCTCCAATTCCTTAGAATTTTATTTAAGAGGTAAAGTCCATGGAGCATTTGCCTTGAGCCCTGATTTCAGGAGCACATTGCAAAGAAGGCAGGAAGCAAGCACGAGGGTTCGCACTGTGAAGGTAGAGGAAAGGGAAGATGGAAGTAATCACATCCTGCTTCGACCCGATTGCCATTGCTCAGCCGCTAAGATCAGCGAGTTCAGCGGAATGATGACGGTGTTGGGGAATTTCTGTTTAACTTACTGTTGAGAGGTAAGGGGAAGATAGGGTCATCCCATCATGCCAGGAAGCATGCAAATATGGCCTAATGGTTCCCAAGCCTTACACCAAAAGTGTCCTGAACCTCATTCATCTAATACAACTAATTATTAAAGGTGGCTCCAATAAAAATTTCCTGTTTCCTCCTTCACACATTTGTCTGCTGTTTGCTAAGAGAAAACCCAAGTCTAAAAGTGTCATTGTATTTCCACTGTGTTTCCAGTTTCTGATGGCGCTTCTGCCTGGTGGGGAATGTTTTTTAAAAATCGTGCTGATAGTTTTTCATTCGACCACTGAAGGAAAAGCCACACCTTGAGAACTGGTTAGAGGCCTCCAAAAACAGGCATGGGGAGTTAAAGTGACAGCAGTACTGCAATGTTTACCTGGTTTTGTTTAATATTTTAAATGTTGTTCACTGTTGCATATTTTTTCAGGAAAATCCGGTGTTGCTCAATTCTGCAAGCCTTAGCTCTCTTGTTCACTAGGGCATTTGAATGGAAAGGAAGCTTGTTTTCGAGGAGAGCTGGTTGTTCCTCCACTTGTTTCTTCATCTGCATATCTTGGGGATGATATTCCCAACCCATGTGGGATGATATTTGCAACCCACGTGTTAGGATCAGTATGAGGAGTCAAGGAATTCATATGCCTTAAGTACTTAAACTGGGCCTTGTGCACAGTCAGCGCTCAAGAAAAGTTAGCCATTGACAGAATTATCAGGAGGCATCTGGGAAGACTTCCTAGAGGAGGTGGCGCTTGGACTAGGCCTTGAAGGATAATGAGGGGATAGGAGAGAACTTCCAGCCAGGGATGTGTGGGGAGATGAGGAAGGGCCAAGTTTACTTTGGCTGGGGTATGGAGGGAGTACAGGGAGCTGAACAATTCATTTGGATGCCACATGGAGAACCTTGAAAACGTAGGGAGATATTTAGACTTGATTTTCTAAGCAGTGGAGCTCCAGGGAAGTTTTTGCAGGAGAGACGAGATCAAAACTGTAATGCAGGAAGTTTGATGAGGCAGGGTTGGTGGCTGGAGTCTCAGAGAGGAGAGAATTGGAAACTTGGAGTTTCAGTTAGGATAAGAGTCAAAGTTGTGGCCTGGATCCAGGGAACTAGAAGGGGTAAATCCCTACCTGACCTGGATGTAGACATAGGTTCATTTCATGTTAAATAAAATGGAAATACTGATTTTTTAAAAAATCAGTACTTAGATTGTTATCATTTTCACTTGGTAACTGGAAAGGGGTGGGAGTGAAGTCAGTAACTGTCTCATTTATTAAAAAATCAGTGACAGTTGGGCTTCCCTGGTGGCGCAGTGGTTGAGAGTCCGCCTGCCGATGCAGGGGAAACGGGTTCGTGCCCCGGTCTGGGAGGATCCCACGTGGCACGGAGCGGCTGGGCCCGTGAGCCATGGCCGCTGAGCCTGCGCGTCCGGAGCCTGTGCTCCGCAACGGGAGAGGCCACAACCGCGAGAGGCCCGCGTATCGCAAAAAAAAGAAAAAAATCAGTGACAGCTTTTTACAATTTTTACAATTTTCTAATTCTGATTTCTATAGGAACAGTGGGTTTAAGTTCTCTTTTATTATTATGCAGCCTAAGTTTTCATGAATGGACTTTGTTAAACGTGAACTAGATACAGGCTTGTCTGTTTCCCATGGTTTCATATCTAAAAGAAAGACATTCTCATCTACCTTAGGGAAAGGAAAAGGCAGGTAAAATTACTAATCTCTGTAGTTCTTGGAAGTGCTGCTTTTTAGCCATTGTAGACCTTTCATTAAATTATCTGCTGAAGAAGCAAACCTTGGCCTGTTCACATCATTTCTTTCTAACCAAGTGGCCCTAAGAAGAGTGGCTGTTTGAACACAGCTTTTTAGATCGATTTTGGTCATTTGGGAGCATTTCTTTTTGTAGGATGACAACACAGCAGTAGGCATTTATGTGTTCCTGAAGTTACGTGGGGCCTTAAGTGAGTAATATATGTGAAAACACTTTGTGATTTGTAAAGTATTATATAAATTTAAAGGTTTTTAGAAAAATAATACCTTATATCTTTCGTGCCTCTTGGCATGAAGCCATTTTAATAAGAAATCAGGAACGTTCTCTAAATAGGTGGTGATACTGGCTGGAGAATTGTGTCCAGTTAAGGTGTGTGTGTGTGTCTGTGTGTGTGTGTGCGCGCACATGCGCATGTGCACTGATCTGTTGTCATATCTGAGTATGACAGACAGAAAGGGTGTCCACAGAAAGGGTGGACGTTGAGAATTTCTGGCTACTCACCACTTATTAAGTAGAATATTTAGAAAGCGAATACATTTACTTTTTAGCAATCTGTTGTTCGATGTCTAACAATGTGTTCAGTGGAAATAACCTCCAGATAGTCAGAAGAAGTGAGATATTTAAAATATTTTTAAAAAACAAAACACTTAGCTTTTTTTCTTTCCATATCTATCTTTGAGCGAGGGCCATGGGAATAGAGAAAAAAGTAGTTTCCACATCCTTGAAAATAAAATGTTGAGCTTTTATATGTTTTTCCAGCAATATAGTTCTCTGGAAAATGTTTATGTTATGATTTTATATAAATCTGCATTAATTCCTTTCTGAAACAAGGTACGGTTATAAATACATGAAAAAATGTTAGCGCAGGTAATTCACATTGGACAATTCTATGATTTAGTACAAACATCGAGATTCTTACACATTCATGTCACTCTATCCTTCTTCCCCAAATTCAGTCCTGAATCTTGTGTTTTTTGATGCTACTTTCATCGCCACACTGAAAAGATTCATGAAAGTAATAAACCTTGCCGTGTCATTTATTGCTTCTCTGCTGCCATAATTGTTTTTGTTTGGGTATTAACTGACTCATCAGAAGGTAGCAGCAGGCTTTTGTCTTTGGCACGTTCGTTCAATAAGGACATTCCTACTTGCTTTAATGAATTTGAGTGTTCTTAATTCTTTTTCCTTTAAAGACCCAAGGAACTCATAAAATAATAGTTTAAAAAATGCTCTGAAACTATAAAGTTACTAGACAAAAGTGATATATACATACTTCTCCATGATGGACTGTCAACCTCCTATCTGGCTCAGAGGAGAGATGCATAATGAAGATTTGAATCTGGAATAAATTAAGCAATGTTGAGACATTTATAAATGAGTGAATAGCCTCACATACCTTAAGTACTCTAATGGTCTGAGGAAGGTGGGAAGAGGGTTGAAAGAATATTCTTTGTGCGAACTGAGAAACTAATGACTGTGCCGACCTCCTCTGTGCTAACGGGATTGTAAATAAGTGCTTGAGTGAATTTGAACGCAGGCGTGTCAGTTGCTCTTGGCCTTTCTGTTTATCAATACTATCTACAAGATGTTAACCACGGGGAAGTAGAAGCTTTATTAGGCATCTCAGCCTGCCAAGATTGTGGGGTTTATGGACTTAATGCCCTCCAGGGCCCCTGACCGCCCAGGCCTCTCTTACTGCCTGATGCACCGGAAGGCACACCTTCACAGCCGCTGGGCAGTTACACGCATCCCATTGGGTGGCAGAAGCTCAGTCCCTTTTGTCAACTTAGTGCTCTTCCAGGGTGTCAGATGTACTTGGTGGCCTTTTATTGACGTGAAAAGTAAAGCAAGTTAGTCCATCTAGGCCTAAAATTAATAATTATTTAATCCTTCTTCAACTTTCTCATTAAGCCCTGTTTTCTTAATCATTTATAACCAGAACACAGAAGCAGCACAGAGTAACTTACTGCTGGGACTCCATTTTTGTTTTTTGTCTTTTAAAGGAAAGATGGATAATTACATGTATTTTTTAAAGTCTGAAAAGATGCACAAAAATCGAAACCATTTGAATAAGTGGATTTTCTTTTTCGCTTTTTGCTTATCCCTTTTCAACAGATGTCGTCTTTTGCTTATATAACAAAACCAGAGTTTATTAAGGAAGAAGAAGTACGCTGAGTTACACATGACTAACATGTTTGTCTGTCCTCTGTTCTATTCTAGAAATTGAAGCCAAAGAAGCTTGTGATTGGCTACGGGCGGCAGGATTCCCCCAGTACGCCCAGTTGTATGAAGGTGAGCCGGGAATGCCATTCTTTTTTAATGGGCAAAATCATATCCTTGGTTCATGATTATAATTTTTTATAAGCTTTGCACTTTTTTTTTTAATTTTATTTTTAAATTTTTGGCTGCATTGGGTCTTCGTTGCTGTGTGCAGGCTTTCTCCAGTTGTGGCGAGCGGGGACTACTCTTCATTGTGGTGCACGGGCTTCTCATTGCGGTGGCTTCTCTTGTTGTGGAGCACAGGCTCTAGGCAAGTGGGCTTCAGTAGTTGCAGCACGTGGGCTCAGTAGTTGTGACACACGGGCTTAGTTGCTCCGCGGCATGTGGAATCTTCTTGGACCAGGGCTCGAACCCGTGTTCCCTGCGTTGGCAGGCGGATTTTTAACCGCTGTGTCACCAGGGAAGTCCCTCATGATTATTATTGATCTATGATTTATTTTCAGATATTTTATTATTTACTTAAATATTTCATTAAGGAACAGTGTGGCAACCACCCAAAACAGCTAGGACCTTGATAATAACACACCCACCTGTCTCCCATCCCTCTGCCACCCCCTAGCCACAGTAACCATCATCCTGAAACCTTGGTTTATCATTTCCTTGCTTTCCTTTTATATAGCTTTATTGCATTTCCCTAAAATAAATATTTTTATAAAGTTGTTTATCTTTATAAAAAGCGTATCATGCTCTATGTAATCTTGTACGATTTAATTTTTTCATTTATTATTGTTAAGGTTCTTCCATACTGTGTGTCCTCATAGTTCATCACCTTTGACTGCTGTGTAATACTCCATCGTGTGGATATGCCACAGTTTATCATATCCACACTCTGATTGGTGGGCATTTTGGGGTTTTTTTGTTTTGCTTTTATAAACTGTACTGTTGGGAATATTCTTGCACTCTTTCAGTACACGTGAAATAATTTATCTTGCGTGTATGCCTAAGACTAGCATTACTGGGTGATAGAGATGTATGTTCAACTTTATAATGCAAGTTTTTCAAAAGTTCCTGTACCACCTTTCACTCCTCCCTGTAATATATAAAGATCCTGTCTATCCACATGCTCTCAACCCTTGATATTGTCAGACTTTAATTTTTGCCAATCAAATGGGTATAAAATGATATCTTATGGATTTTGACTGCCATTTTCCTAATTTTTAATGATAAGGCACATTTCTTTGTGTCATCTGGCCATATATGTTTGCTCTTCTGTGAAATATCTGTTGCCCCTTTTTCCCCTGAGTTGATTGTGCTTTTTTTGATGATTTATAAGAGCTCTTTATTCTAAACACTAAGGCTTTGTTGGTCATGTGTCATAGATATCTTTCTCCGCTTTGTCATTAGGCTTTTCACTTTTCCATAGATTGCCATTTGATGAATATTATTTCTCCTATGTTATTTGGTTTTTTAATTAAGAAAAAATGGACCTTTTTTTAAAAATCAAGACCTAGGCTGACTTTTTACTAGTTCTTCGTCTTCTCGTTGGCGCTCTGGGCATTGCTCAGATGCTGAGACTGAGGACGATGAGCGCGTTGAGTCTCGCTCATGCCCTGAGCCTCAGGCTGCCCAGGGTGGGCAGAGTGTGCTCTGTGCAAGGCGAAGGGAAGAGGCTGTTTATTTAAAAGGGAGGCTTATTGTTCTCTACATGAAATCATTAATTCACGACTAATCACGAGTTGTGAACTCGTGAGCTCTATTTTATGGGTGATTTGCAAGCCAACGTTGGGTGGATAGTGAAGTGACTCCTACCTCGAGAATAAATGACTTCCGAGGCCTCTTCCAACTTGAGCATTCTTTGTTTCCTTAACTCTACTGAGATGACAGCACCTGGTGTCTCTCATTCATCCATCCCTCCATCTATCCATTCATCCATTCATCCCTCCATCCAGCCAGCCATCCATTCAGCTAATCAACAAGCCAGTATTAATTCTGCACCAACAGGGATGCCTACCACTGCGGTAGATGCTTCATATTTTATAGAAATAAATATTTTATTTTTTTATTTATAGAAATAAAACAGTTCATACGTCAGAGAAATTGCCAAAAATCTCAAAAAGCAAGCATAATATTGGTTAATTTACATTTAAAGAATACATCTTTTTTATTATCACTTAAGAGGAAGGAGATGCTGGGAGACATTTAGCCATGATGTGACAAAACTGCTGAAAGATCCAGGTTAAATGATGTCACTTCAGTCTTTTCACCAGGGATGTTCAACTCTTCTCACGATAAATAGTGATTTTAAAACGTGTCTTTTGCTCTTCCGTCCTTCTAGGATGGTAACAAGCAGGCTGCTTCCTGTAGCAATGGCAGTGGGCTCTCAATTGGAGCTGGTGGTCACCAGCATCCTTCTTTAACACACGAGCAAAATGCCATGAACCCGTACTAAGAACAGATACAGGTTTTCAGCTTGGAAATGCTAGCGTGGTCGGCAGGGATATAGAGGGGGTGGGGGTGCTCCCCGGAAGCAAACTGGGGCGAGACCACAGAGTCCGTTTTACTTCCCTGGCTCACTCGGCTAGTTTAGTTCCTTACCTCGTTTATAATGCCTGCCCTTCCTCATTGTAGCCCAGACTGAACTTAAGATATTTCTCCATGAAGATGGGTTTAAAATTATTTTATAGTTAGACTATGTAGAATATCTTACTCTTTCCTCCATTTCAGAGAATATCTCCAATTCCTTTTGCTTTTTTTCTTTCGTCTTTCTTTTTTTTTTGAGGTGTTTGGTTAACCTGCATGTTTATTATGGTGGAGTTGCTTATCCTTCCTTTGGGAGAATTTTTGACCTGTTGCCGTTTACAGCATCTCTGTCTCTCAGTAGAGCTTTGGTGGCGGTGGGGTGCGGATCAGCATTCTATTGGATTTTCAGTTCACAGCTCTACTGGAGATAAGGAAGGATAATTACATTTGCAGTGGTAGTAACATGCTGTCCTTTTGTTCTTGTGTTTTGAAATTAAATTTCCTTCAATTATGTCAAGTTTTGGTGTTGATTTGCTGCCAAGAAGCCCTTTCTTGTGATGTGTATGTTTGCTAAGATCCAGTTCCGGTCTGTGTCTTACATCTTTCCAAATCCTAAAATGCAGACTGTATTTTCACAAGTTACATTTTGGGGTCCCTTGACATTTATAAGTCTTTTGAAGCATAAACCTACTTTTGAAGTTATACTGTACATTGTTCTGAGCATTTATAATTTCTCCCCTTCATCCTACCCCTATGTGCAGGGTGGGTACACACACACCACATGCCATCCCACTCATTCCTTGATTCCTGTTTACCTTTATTTCGGTCCTTGACAATATAAACATCCTGCCCTTAAACCCAAGCTGAAAGATTAAATCCTAACCTGAAGAACTCTGAGAAATACTGAAAAAAAAAAAAAAAGATGTAATTATTTCACTCTTCTCTTGAATTTAGTCCCTACCTATCCTAGAATTTTTTTTTTTTTTTAACAGAATTTTAAAGTTAATTTGGATCAGGAAAGTAAAATACAGCTCTGGGTACACTGAGTTAGGAATTGCTAAAATAACAGAGTTGCTTTCTCCGATGCATGTAACAGGCATGTGAGCTTTACGATTTACATTTATTAAGTATTAAAAATATATTTTTTAATATCAGCTCTGTCCTTTAATACTTAGAGTGTAGGTTATCTGTTCAAAGTGAAATACAGTTGCCAGAACCTTCAAACAGCTTTACAGTCTGGCTTGCTTCTATTTACTAATAGTTTACATTCACTTTAAGTCTTCTCTTTTATTGCCACTATAGTGGTGCCACTAACCATTTGCCTAAGAGACTTGGTCTATAAGGTAATGAAGAGATAAATCCTGTGATACTGAACTTTATGAATTCCTTCATAAATCTTTAGGCTCTAGCTACTTCGTTGGTCTGCCTGTCTTCCCATTCAGAGAACAGGATCACTAATCTAATGCTAGCCTTCAGACAAAAGAATAGACCACAATACTCATTATGTTAGTTTCCAACATTATTTAAAAAAAAAAAAAAAAAGGTACTCATAAGTGTAGTCTCTGGAAAATAGATGACCAAGAATAAGGAGCTCCATACCATCCTGTAAAACCAATGATCCTAAGTTAGAAACCATAAAAACATAAGGAACAGTCATGTGCTCCCTAGTCAACCCCAGAAGGAGAACATTGTTAGCTACTTGCATCTCCAAAACTACCAATAGCCATGTCTGTTCCAGTATGCAGCATTAGCCATTTGGGGAGCCAAAGCGAGTTTTTGGTTCTGTTAATCCTGGTGTCCTGCGGTGCTCTTATTTTGCCTATTCCTGACCCACAGAGTTGCATAGCAGGACTCTCCCTCATGATATTTTATAAGCGTTTTACTAGGAAGGCCCATTATTTACCCTAAGTGCTTGGAACACCAAAGAGGGATAACTTGCTTTTATCTAGTGGCAATTCCAGAGCTGTTGCAAATTTCCGCAGAGGGGCTGCTGGTCTTCTTCCTCCCTACTCTTCCTGGAGTGTATTTATCAACAAGGGACAGAGAAGGGAATTCTTTCATTGAGTTGACTGTTCCCCTCTTTTTGCTTTTCGATTTTAATAGAACTTACGTGTTCTTAGAGTAGTGAACTCTTCCAAGGATGAAAGGATTTGGGATTCTATTGTTCTACAGCTGCTTTAGAGCTGGTCTTTTGTTTTAGTGGGAGTTATATAAACTCCTGAAAACCCATATGGAAGTGCTAGTATTTGTTTAAAAATAGCACATCCTTAATTCTCGTTAGCTTTTGATGTCATGCAAATGGTTGGATTCCATTGACAACTACCATAGTTCTCTAGATCTTTCCTTGGCCCGGTTTTCTGTGACCTCTTCCCTGATCAGATGTGAGCAAAGACACACATGGGAGGGAAAAAACAGCCACATTACCGCGAACATCCTTCTGGTGTTCATTCTGGTTTAAATTATAATTTTCATGGCAGAGGTCTGTTGCCTGCTGATGTGTTTAAAGGTGGAACAGTGTTTTGAACCACTTATCTTTGACAACAGACAATCTGAGTCTGCAGACCACTTTATTCCAAGCTCCTTTAGGACACTGATGAAATTGTCTTAAGCTGCTTTACATACCCACAGCACTTGATAGGGAGTGAAGTGTCCTGCAAACAGTAAGTATTCAATAAATTACCTTGTTTTCTTTCCTCTGCTAAACTGGGCTGGATTGGCAAGAGCTTGGGTGCTCAATAAACGTATTTGTTTTTATTTTTCCTATAGATCTCCTGTTCCCCATTGATATTTCCTTGGTCAAGAGAGAGCATGATTTTTTGGACAGAGATGCTATTGAGGCTTTATGCAGGTAAAAGGAAATACTTTGAGTGTTTTCTTTCTCCTTTCTTCTTTTTAAAGAACATAGTACTTATCACTGATGAGATTGCTTTTGTTCTAAATATGTCAGGATTTTGATCCATAAATGGATATAGTGATTTACTTCATTATAAATCACAGGCCTTTTGATTAGAATAAGTAACTTCCTGTCATTTAGTATTGCCATTCAAATAGCACTGTCCTGGAATGTGCTCATACGACTGCTAGAGCAGATAATGTCCAGGAAGTTTGGAAACTTGGAATAGGGGGGTTAAGGCAGTGCAGTCCCAGCCAGGTCCCCTCGCCAACTCAGAGCCGCTGTTGTATTGAATGGAAATGACGCTCAGAGGGACAGATGGAAGTAGGGGCTGTGGCAGGCTAGAGGCAGGAGGGCCGTTGCTTGAATTCCAGGAAAGCATCTCCGCAACTCTTCAGCTTCCCCAGGCACACCGTCCTAACAGTACGGTTAACTAAGGCTGTAAAGTAACTCAGCACAGCCTTTAACTTAAAGTAGACAGGAGCAAAGGAGCATTGATGGGAAATGTGAACAAAACTGTTCAGAAACCCATGTTCGTGTTGCTGGTGGATCTTCAGGCTGAGGAGCAGCTTGCAGGGTTTAACGAAATGGAAGTAATAAAACACGCAGCAAAAAATGACAGGACACTGATACTCCTCTCTGACTCTTCATGACATATTATTCATTTTAAGTTAATCATCCTTTGAATTTTTCTCAAAACCTATAAACCATCAAAGCTGAACTCTGGAGAAAGAAAATTATACACGGACAAAATTCACTTGTCGATTTGATCGTAAAATTAAAACAATTTTCTTTTAATTTCAATATTAATTTTAACTTGGAAAAACATCATTAAGGTTGAATGGCACCCGGGATTTATTTCCCCTTTATAGGCAAAGAATGCAGTTGTAGCTTTGTGAAAGTACTATTTTTGCCTCTCTTATGTAATACAGTGTTTTTTGAAGCACTTAAGTTAAGCAGGGTTTTAGGGGAAGATAGGTAGGATGTTTAAAATGGAATAATAGACTAGTTCTCCTGGCTTAAGAAAGAAAAAAATGTCACATTAACCACAGAAATACTGTCACTTTTCAAATCCAATGGAATGATTGCTTAGAAATGTCCAGGGTTTGTACACTTTTTCTGGAAGAAACTTAATTCCAACTCCCCACCCCACTCCCTAGAGTGTAATATCATAGCTATGTCATCTGGAATGAAAAAATTTCACCAACACAGTTTAGGAGAGAAAGAGTCTGCATCTGGAATATAAACTACTCCAGACATTTTTGAAATGTTTGAATGCTTAGCTGCGGAGCAGAATTAATTTCTTTTCAGTTCATCATGGGTGATAATGCATAGAGATGACATCACTCCTAAGATGTAACCTAGGAAATATTTACTAGGTTACTGCGTCAGATCATGCATTTCACACATTTCAAGCTACTTAGTGAGCGTGCCCTCTGAACAGCAGCAACAGCTTAGGAATTCCTGGGTCATAAAAATATCACTGCAGCATTGCAGCCCAAAGGGATCGTGATTAGATTCTTGAATTTCTTTTTCTTTTTTTTAAATATCAGTTTGAAACGTAGTTACCCTCTTCTGGGGATAAGGGCATCCTCCGTTCTTTGTGATTTACACTGGCTACACTGGCTCTTAACGCCATCAGAGAAGCTGCCTCCCTTTAAAAGGAGTAAATCTATACTCTTAGATCTTTTGCGAAAAGAAAAGCCTGAAAACAACTAGACCTTGATCTCTTTGGATTCTGCAAGTGTATTCTGATTCGGCTTCAGTTTCTCTTATGTGTAGAATAATATCTCATAGGTTAAATGTAAGAAGGAAATGCAGTGATGGATGTCAAGTGCTTTAAAAATTATTAGGCCTAAAACCGACACCCAGAGTTGAGTATGTGGAGAAAGGCTTGAGGTTGGGGTCAGAATTCACAGGAACAGTCATCAGCTTGTTTGTAATGGAAAACCCAAGGTCTCTTGTCCACGTGTTTGCATAAATAGACTTCTCATGGCAAATGATTTTCCTTCGAGAGGGCTAAACAAATGTTCTGAAGAAAAAGGTGGGGACAGGCATCTTCCTTGAAAATGCACTACAGGTCCTGAGCTGTCAGCAGAGTAGTTGAGGATTGAGGATACTTGTTTAACTGATCATGTGATATTCATCTCATCTGCTAGACTGGCCTCTTCCATGTACTCTCTCAGCCCATGAAATTCAAAGGGCCAGCAAATCTTGAATCTACAGTGTTGTTTGAAATTTTGCCTTGTCATTTGTCAAGTTTTTTTCTAGACGGACGGACTTTTTTGTAGACCTCCATCTTTTGCCTTGTTGAAATATTTTGAGCAGTTGATTTTAAATATATACGGTAATATAGTTACAAAAACGCAGCTGAAAAGTTTTACCTTAATAAAATATTATTAAATATTTAATATTTTTACTTTAAGTAAAACATTTTTAGATTTGTTTTGAACGAAATAATTGTTACATGGTTTCTCTTTCCTGCCGCCCCCCTACCCCAGCTCCCCCCCCCACACACGGATGGAGTACTCCCATGTACACACTAGTATACACTCCCATGTTCTGCTTAATGATTATTATAAACATTCATGTACTTATAACTTTTGCAGATCTTAAAGCTCCTTTGGTCAAAAATCTGGTAGGAGCTGATCTCTTAAAATAGTCTACTTAGAGCAGAAAACTTGTAGCTTAATGTTTTCTTGAGAATGTTAATGGTACTGTCTTCAATAGTTTGCAATGACCAAAAGTTGTAAGTATGCAACTACTAGATTTTTTGGGTTTAGATTGCTAACCAACATTCTTACACACACACTTGTAAGGGATAAACGTACTTGTTTCCTTGGAGAGATTGGCTTTTGTCCCAATCTTGCTCGCTTTGCTGTATAATCCAACCCTGATGATAAGGCCCAGATTCTGAGAGTATCACATTCAGTATTAATGCTGGAGGAGTAATTCGCTTGTCTTGTATACAGGTGATAATGCAAACTGTGACCTACTCTTACAATACCTTTTATGAAATGTTCTTTCTCTTTATAGCTTCTGAAAAATATCCCATCTCGCTATCTTCCTTTGGGATTACAACTGACTCCTATGAGTACAGCAAAGAATTATGCAAATAAGGTGATAATCATGTAATGACAAATAGATATCCGTAGTATCATCTCCAGTCTGCACTTTATTGTAAAACAGCCCTTGAAGTGCCTAAGCTCTGTGAAGCAGCTGGCCACATAGTAGATTTCAACTACGTTACTGTTTTGGTCCTATTCAAAGAAAAGCAATTGCATTATTGCCAAGAAAATATCTTTAAGGATTGGAACAATTTTTATTTGTCAGGTCTACTTGGGAAATCCTTCCTTTTTCCTTTCTCACTTCTCTTCTGCTTTCCCTGTTTTCACTTGGAATACTTGAGGCCCGGATCCCTGCCTGCCATGCTTTTATCAGGGCGCTTGCGGCTCCCTCCAGCAAAGCTCTTGAACCTTTGATGGCTCACCCTGTGCTCCCTCCCCCCTCAGAGCAGAGTACAAGTTGCCCAGCAGATAAGACTGACACATTCCTGAGGAGCTGAGCCAGTGAGGGCCCTGTGGGGTGGGAAAGGCCAGGGCTTCTGGACAGACAGTGGGAGATACCAGTGTTCTGCCACTCACTGGAGGGAGCCATACTTAGGATAGAAGCTGCTCCCATGTATTATCATGATTAACATTTATTTTAGAAAGGAATGCAGAAGATATTGTTTTTGAGGGCCAGAGCCACCATGTTTTAGTCATGTGGCCTTGGACAAGGTTTGTGTCCACTCCAAGCCCCCATTTCCTCATCTATAAAATGAAGATAAATAGTAATATCTGTACCATAGGGTTGTTGTGAGGATCAAGACGAAATAACACACATGAGGCTCCAGGCACAATGCCTGACCTAGAACGCAGCCCCGACTCGGCAAGCCAGAACTACTACCTCGTGTCTGTAACGTCTCTAAATCGGTAACATCCCACCACTTTGGAGGTTCCTAGGGGTCAAATGAATCCCACGGAGACCTCGGGGAATAACTTCTGGGCTTCAGTCTCAAAGCGCCATTAGCTTGGTGCTACGGATAGAAGAAGGTAACACTGACCTTTACAAAAATGACCTCCTTGGCCCTTTCTGTTTGACTCAAATCTGGAGCTTGTGAAGCAAGTCCCTCCCCCACCCCTACAGGCATCCACGCCTAGTAAACTGGGTTATAAACACCCCTCAACCATTACAGCCCAAATGATGTCAAGTGGGTATTTGATTAACAGGTTTGATTAATGAAACCCAGACCTAAGACTAGCTGTGACCCTCCCGATTCTTTAAATCTTAAAAATATTGGAGAACTAAAACACTGTGGGTAGAAGTCATTTAAGTCATGGATGCCCCTTAGAGAAGGACTTTGTATCCACTCGTTTTAATGTCTGTGGATGTTTTTTTTTAGTTATTTGTTTTCTTTCCCTTTCCATCATGAGAGAGAATTTTCCTGAACATAGGTGCTCTGGGTTATCTTTGTTTATCCTATAAGCAGGCTACCACATAATCTGTGAAATCAAAGGCAGTCTTATCAGCAGGCAAAAATACTTTCTACCCTCCTGCATCGAAGTTGTTAGACAGGCTGCAAGAACAGGATCAGAAAGATAGAGCCTTGAAGAGGGCTCATGGTCAGTTTGAGTTTGTGGGAATTAAATGCGCTTGTCCTGTGGAAGTGGAAGAATTGCAATCTTAGGAAAAATTGGAAAACTGATGGTACCAGACAGCAGATAGGTTAAAGGTCCGTTTGAGGAAGACTAAGAGATGATCATCTGGAAGATGTTAGAAAGAACTGGGGCTTGAAAAGCTGTCCTGCAGACTTTTACGTGCCATTTATTCCTGCACATGTAAAGGGCTTCTTTTTTTCAGCTATTTCATTACTTACCATTGAGGTGGGTTATGTTTTGTTTTTTTTAAGTACTTCATTTTCAGTGAAGCTAAATTACTTTCCTCATTTTAAATTATTACCCTTTGGAAGGGGTAAAAAATATTCAGAGTAAAAATGTGACTTCTGTTCCAAAGAAGAATCTGATTCAAGTGCTTATGTTTGAACTCTTAAAGATGTTGACCCTTGAAGCTGAAGTATACAGATTTTTAAATTAGTCATTTGTGCTGTTGCTGCGACTATACCATGCATTATCCTGTCCTGTATGGGAAGTTGTAAAAAAAGAATTGGGTGTTAAAGAGGGCTCACATTTCTATACAGAACTTACTGCATTTTTTAACAGGCTGTCTAAGGTTATTATTTGTCAGAGATTATTTTTATATTTAAATTTTTATTTGAGATAGAATACACTTTATTTACGAACAACTCTGCTTGGTTCCTTGTTCATGTTTCTTTTTCTGTGAAAGAAGACATCACTGCCTTTTATTTCTTGGCACTGGGTGGAGATACCTAATGATTCAACCTGGGGGTTGTTGAAAGAATAACTGTCCTCATTGAGGGTTGTTTGTTCTGTGAGGAATAAGAGGCACCAGACAGAACCACCACAGTGTGCCATTTTACTATAAAATAGTAATATTAAATTTAAATGGGAAAACTTGTGAAACATAAATATTTTTAGACTATTCACTTTTTAAAGAAGTTTCAAGTACTCTTCTATATTATAGATATTAATGGATTCAAGGAAACTCGATTAAACACGTCAGCTGTTTGGAAAAAATATTTATCCACCCATCAGTGGTTTCCTGTCTCTGCTAATGTTATTTCTTTGCTCTGTAGGCGTCTGAATACTTTAAACAAATGCGCGGTGATGAAGCTGGAAATTAGTCCTCATCGGAAGAGAGTGAGTATATAAAATGTATAGCATGGTGGGAGGAAAGGGGGCAGATCAAAAACTGGGTTATGAATTTTGTGATAGATTTTGTCTCTCAAACTCTTACTTCCGTGGTCCAAAAATATCGACATTTTAAATGTTATAATCCAGTCAGGTTTACCAAAAGCTGTGTGGCCTTATGTAGTTGAAACCAAGAGCTGCAGCCAGCCAATAAATTGTGTCTTGCCTGCTGTTTTTGATCTGAAAAGATCATCTGTGATTTTTGCCTCATTAGCTCAATGCCTATGACATATTAAACGGATGAGGCTTAAGGAATTCCGGTGGATTTTGCATTGCCTCCTTACAGAAATTAAAGCTGAAGTTCTTGGGAACTCTGTCTTCCCATATGTAACAGTAACTGTGTTTTGAAGCCGTAGGGATGGCAGTGAAGGCTGGCTGGTAGGATATGGAAGAATAATAGAGATTTGGAGGGAGAAAAGGAATGAGAGGAGGAAGACGGAGGACAGGAAATCCCACACATTCTAGTGAAATGGTGGCACATAACTGATTCAGATGGTATTTTCTTCTGCGTATGAAATGTGAGGACGTCTTACGAGATCTTAGGAGAGAAGAGGTGGGTGTAGTAGTGGGAGTGAGTGTCACAAATTAGAGTAAACAGGAGTAAGTTTGGTCAAAGAACATATTTCTGACTGTTCAGAGTACCCATTTTAATTATCTAACCTACAGCAAGTTGCCTTCTTGGGGGAGTTAAACCTTTTAAACAAATGAGCTGGAACCTCACACCCGCTGAGCTGTGGAGAGGAGCCTGCAAGTCAGCGTTTAATGCTCTCCAGTCACTGTCCTGGGACACTCTGGTCACAGGAGATTCTCCACACCAGTGGGAAGGACATGCTTCACACTGAACTGTGCCTTTTGATATCCCGCCTCAAGGGCTTTGATGCAGTAGTCTGTCACACGGTAACCCTGAGTCCCACCAGTAAATCAGGCATCAGCAGCGGAGATGTTACTTCGTGTTTGTGAATGTTACGTGCTGTCAGAACTGGGTACTTGTGAAGCCTTGTTAAAAGGCTGGAGCATGTCTGAGGTTGAAACGTCACAGGACACTTGTGGCATTAACTCTGGTTCCCGTGTTGGTGGGGGAGGGAACGAAAAGGAACAGGTAAGAGGCTGAGAAGTACCCACTGACCCACTGAAGAGATGGGATGGCTCACCTTGCTTTGTGTCTCCGTTAATCTGTTAGAGGAGACCTTGTGTACTTTTAGGGTAGCTAGAGATTTCGGTTACCCCTCTTCTTAAAGTGTTTGAAAACCACCATTTTAATTGCAAAAGGGAATATAAACACATACTATCAACAGACAGCAAAATTAAAGGCAGACCAGAGGGAGTCCTACCCATTGCTAACTCCAGTTCAAAATACTTTACATGCCTGGAATTTTCACAGATCTCAGAGGTTTCCTCTGTGAGCAGTTAAAGAGCAGCCTATAGATCCCAGTGTTTCCATTAAATAACTCCTATTTCGCTTGAAACACATGGTCAGGCTTTTTCCTGTTAAATTCTTTACATACATCTTGGTTATTTTTTAAAAATAATAAACTAAAGATGCAAGGAGGGAAGTGACACGGCTGGCGTTATGATCAGTCTCCTGGCCCCTGGCCCTTGGCGCACATACTGCCCCCTGCGGCCTGCCAGTCCCAGGGGATGAGCGGTTCCGTTCTGTCTCTGCAGAGTGAGGATTCGGACGAGGATGAGCCTTGCGCAATAAGCGCCAAATGGACTTTCCAGAGGGACAGCAAGAGGTGGTCCCGGCTTGAAGAGTTCGATGTCTTTTCTCCAAAGCAGGACCCCGTCCCTGGGTCCCCAGACGATCCCCACCTGAAGAACGCCCCCAGCCGTGAAAGCGTGCTGACGGACCTCAGCGAGCGCCAGGAGGTGGCTTCTGTCCGCAGCCTCAGCAGCACCAGCAGCCTCGCCACGCAAGCGACCCACCTCGGGGGCGCGGCGACGGCCCGGACTAACTCCGTCACCAGCGTCTGCTCCTCCGGCACCTTCGTAGGCAACGATGACTCCTTCTGCAGCCTGCCCTCTCCCAAGGAACTGTCCAGCTTCAGCTTCAGCGTGAAAGGCCACGAGAAGAACACCAAGTCCAAGACGCACAGCCTGCTGAAACGCATGGAGAGCCTGAAGCTCAAGGGCTCCCACCACAGCAAGCACAAGGTGCCGTCCAAGCTGGGGCTGATCATCAGCGGGCCCATCCTGCAGGAGGGGGTGGACGAGGAGAAGCTCAAGCAGCTGAACTGCGTGGAGATCTCCGCCCTCAACGGCAACCGCATCAACGTCCCCGTGGTGCGGAAGAGGAGCGTCTCCAACTCCACGCAGACGAGCAGCAGCAGCAGCCAGTCGGAGACCAGCAGCAACGTCAGCACGCCCAGTCCCGTCACCAGGACCCGGAGCCTCAGTGCCTGCAACAAGCGGGGAGGCATGTACCTAGAGGGCTTCGATCCGTTCAATCAGTCCACATTCAACAACGTTATGGAACAGAACTTTAAAAACTGCGAGAGCTACCCGGAGGACGCGGTGTTCTACATCCCAGAAGATCACAAGCCTGGCACTTTCCCCAAAGCCCTCTCCAACGGCAACTTCTCTCCCTCAGGGAATAACAGCTCTGTGAACTGGAGGACTGGAAGCTTCCACGGCCCTGGCCATATGAGCCTGAGGAGGGAAAACAGCAGCGACAGCCCCAAGGAGCTTAAGAGACGCAATTCCTCAAGCTCCATGACCAGCCGCCTGAGTATCTATGACAACGTGCCCGGCTCCATCCTCTATTCCAGTTCCGGTGACCTGGCCGACCTGGAGAACGAGGACATCTTCCCCGAGCTGGACGACATCCTCTACCACGTGAAGGGGATGCAGAGGATAGTCAACCAGTGGTCGGAGAAATTTTCAGACGAGGGAGACTCAGACTCGGCCCTGGACTCGGTCTCTCCATGCCCGTCCTCGCCCAAGCAGATACACCTGGACGTCGACAATGACCGAGCCACCCCCAGCGACCTGGACAGCACGGGCAACTCACTGAACGAACCCGAGGAGCCCTCAGACATCCCGGAAAGGAGGGATTCTGGGGTCGGGGCCTCCCTGACTAGGTCCAGCAGGTAAGAACTTTTCTTCCCTTCTCCACCCAGTTTGAGGAGGAGGGATCAGAAGGAGGCTGCTTCTGCTTGTTGCGTAGGGAGGCGGGAATAAGTCTGACATTCACAGCCACGAAAGTTGCTAAGGAAAGTGACAGACGGGGAAATCCTACCACCCTAAAAGAGTGAACACTGTTCAGTGGGTACCAGAGCTTCAGTTTGGGAAGATGAATGAAGTAAGTTCTGTGGATGGATGGTACGGATGGTTGTACCACACTGTGGATGTACTTAATACTTAATGTATTTAACTGTGCACTCAAAGTGGTTGACAGTAAATTTTATGTTATATATATTTTACCACAGGGGTAAAAAAAAAGACTGGAATGGAAGTTGAGTCTTCTCAGTTCCTAAGATAAGAGGCCGGTGAGCGGCCCACTGCTGACTCTGCATCGACCCATTAAAAAGCTTTCGTCCTCACTCACATTCCCCGCCTTCTCTCGCAGGCACAGGCTGAGATGGCACAGTTTCCAGAGCTCTCATCGGCCGAGCTTAAACTCTGTATCGCTGCAGATTAACTGCCAATCTGTGGCCCAGATGAACCTGCTGCAGAAATACTCCCTCCTGAAGTTGACCGCCCTGCTGGAGAAATACACGCCTTCTAATAAGCATGGTTTTAGCTGGTAAGGGTTTAAACTGTCCAGTGAACTGTATTTGAAAATGTTCTCAACCAGTGCTCTCCCAACACTGAGGATGTGACAGTTGCATCCTGGATCTTTAGTCCATCATCCTAATGCCGTCAGTTTCTGCACTCTTGAGGCTACCTTTGACCCTGCTTAAGCCAAGATAGCTTTAGGGAGTTTCCATCAGGTCTGGTTGAGTTTTCAGTGCCAGTTGATGGGATGAGCATGCTCGACTCTTCCATCTCATCGTCCAGGCGCTTCCGTCCCAGTGGTGGGAATAGCCCACCACAGGCAAATACACGTACAGGATCAGATCATAATTGGGAAGGAAGGGAAGAAAACTGTTTAGGTCATAAGGTGTTATGAGACCAACTTTGAAATGCTTCATGTACAGTACCTGGTTTTGTACCCCTCTTTGTGCACATTTTTAGAAATCATTTTTGATGTGAGTATTTGCAGCATCACAAGAATCTACCTGAACTAAAGAGTTTAGTTTTGTTTTTTCCAACAGACTCTTAAGCAGTGGATAATCATTTTAAGGAATTCACCACTCTAAGATATCATAGACTAAAATAATATACGAAGATAACATTTATTGAGCTGTCCATACTTTCAGAAGTATGGCCCTTGGTGTGTATGGTGTGAGATGCAGACTGTCGGGCTGGATGGGTCATGGATAGGACCCATTATGTGCATATTTTAATTTTCCTACTGAGTGCAAAGCAGAGAAATGTCTCTACATTGACATCCCAGCTCATTCAGCACTGTCAGCTGTGTATCCTGAAGTCTTTTCGCCAGTCCAAGTGTTCATTATCCAGTTGCACAATTACCGCTCTTTATAAAAATGGAGACGTGGCCCAATTCATGAGTAGCGCTCGGTAGCAAACCAGAGAGTCAGCGGAGCAATGTAACCCTTCTCTCTCCAGCTCCTCCCCTCCTTGGGACTCATAGTGAGGTTAACTTGGGCATCAAGGCATCTCCTGTTCAAAGGCTGTTATTATGGGAGCCCTGCTAAATACAGAAGTTGTTTGTTCTGAATGACAGAAATAAGTATTGACTGGTTTATCCCCACATGCTTCAGATTCTCGGTGGAGATCGTAATGTGTTCCTTGCACATTCCGCCGCTGGGCTTTTCTCCCCCGACAAAGCGAGTATTATGCACACTTATAGCCGTGATACCATATACTTAACTGTATGGAAACACAAATTTGGCTGTGTGCTTCAGTTTCACCTTTCCTAGAGCTATAAACAGTAACGCGCCATGGCTGTGGCGTAAGCACTCGAAAGTCAAGGCAGTCTGCCTCGCGCCGCGTTCCTCTGTGCTTCGAGTCAGGGTTTCCCAGCTGGCTATTTAAAACTGCATACGTTACGTTCTCATTTCTGGGTTGCCCCCACCAGCACCACCGAACCCTCAAGAATCTGAAAGTCCATAATACCTCCTGGGTTCTGGTCAGTTTTTCCAGTGAGTCCAAACCAAACGTTAAAGTCTCCCATTGTGGGAATCCACGGAGTGAGGAGAAATTCTACACAAAGTTCTTTTCCTGTTCGGCCTTGCCCTTTCTTGTCCCGTTTAGAGAGGTCATTTGTAGAGCTGAAATTTCTGCTTCACAGCATTAAATGCATGACATTGGCTTCCTGCTGCTGTATATACTGCTCCGGCTGGACCTGGTGTCAGGACTCCAGGGAGCCTGGCGTAGGCTCACAAAACCCTCATTGTTCTTCTCCGTCTTCCTTTAGAAAGCTAAAGATGTTATATTCTCTGGGGTCATCAGCAGGAGAATTTATTTTGACTTCGGGTCATTAGCTTGGCCCCCACTGTTGAGCTCTGGAGTTGGTTCGCATTATGTCAGACCAACATCATGCATCTGCTGTTTTCTCGTCCTGATCTTTTTTTTACCCTAAATACTTTGGATCTCATCAAGAACCTAGAAATGATTCTTGTCCATTTTCAGGACAAATAGGAACTTGTTTTTCTACTCTGTCCCGAAGCTCCTACTTAGGGTCTTGACTGTTCTTTTCTCCTTCTGTTCCTTCCTGTGCCGCTGTTTTGTAAGGAAGCCCATCACCTCCCTTAGGAACACAAACCCCGTTCTCAGAGTTACCAGTGGAAGGAGAATCCCCAACTGAGGAGCTGTCACTGGGCCTCACAGCCCCAACCCTTAGAGGATGTAGAACATCACTGTCCAATGGAACTCTCTGTGGTGGTAGAAATGTTCTATATTTGCACAGTCCAGTGTGGTAACTACCGGCCACAAATGGCTAGTGAGTGCTTAAAATGTGGCTGATACAACTGAGGAACTGAATTTGTAGTTCTGTTTGATTTAAGTTTAAATAGCTACCTTATTAGCACAGATCTAGAGCCCACAGGGTTTAACTGCACAGATGGACAAAAACATAGACAAGTAAACATATCCCTCCAACCCCCAATATTTTTTCAATAGGGCTGTGCCCAAGTTTATGAAAAGGATCAAGGTTCCAGACTACAAGGACCGGCATGTATTCGGGGTCCCTCTGACGGTCAACGTGCAGCGCACAGGACAGCCCCTCCCCCAGAGCATTCAGCAGGCCATGCGCTACCTCCGCAACCATTGTCTGGATCAGGTGAGAGCCGCTGCTTGCAGGTCCCGCTTAATCATGGGAGTCCAGATGCATGCATCTTCTTCTAGTTTTGCAGTGAAAAAACGCTTAATGTTGTTTTTTTTTTTTTACAATAGGTTGGACTCTTCAGAAAATCGGGTGTCAAATCCCGGATTCAGGCTCTGCGCCAGATGAATGAAAGCGCCGTAGGTTGTGTCAACTATGAGGGGCAGTCTGCTTATGATGTGGCGGACATGTTGAAGCAGTATTTTCGAGATCTTCCTGAGCCACTAATGACGAACAAACTCTCGGAAACCTTTCTGCAGATCTACCAATGTAAGTGTTCTTTGATCTTGACGTTGTTGGCAGTGGGGAAAAGTGGGGTCAGCTGAAACCTGTAGCTCCTTTGAAGTCATTCTCTTGGACCTACATGATGATCTCTTAGAAATACGTCATCGATTTCTTTCTTCCTTGCCTTCTTGTTTGTGGAACAGGTTTCTGTGTACCTGTTGAATAATGCAAAAATAAATTTCCCTCGTCATCATTCTCTAATTACCGAAGCAACTGTGCATTTTTACATTCTGATCCAGCAGCTCGTTTTTTTCATTCGTTTCCAGAACAGTGTTATCTAAGATACTTAAAAGAGCAGATTCCGAGATCCCTCTCTCCGCCTTGTCTGTAGGCATTTCAGTTGCTTCACATTTCTCTAGCAGGGCCTGTTGTGTTTAAAGTTTCACAGGTGTCTGTGTGTTTTATCTTGCTGTAAAACGAATAAATAATCTTTTTCTGCTATTCATCTCAGCTTCTACCAGAAATACTTGGGAAAACAATACCCATGCCCATCTCACTTTTAAGTAAAGCTTAAAGCAAACAGTGGTCTGAATTAATGATCAAGATCAGGATTATAGCTTCTACAGCCTTGTGTTTTTCTTTGGCTCAGTGTGTTATTACAGCAATGTAATTTAAAAGCAGCTTCGCTCAGTGCTTGAATTGTCTTTAGAACTGGCACGTGGGACTTTATTTTATGAGAAATGGAGTTGGTCTGGATTATTTCATTATTTGTTTCGTCCTTTCAGATTTTATGAAAACACAGGTCACATTTCCCCCACCAAGGTATTTGTTATGTATTGTAACCATGGAGCTGTTTAATCAGTTTGTCCTATGGAGCTGCATTTGAGTGACTTCAGTTTTCCACCACACGACTTTTAAAAGAAAAATTTGCCTAGTAAAGGAGACCTGAAAGTTGTGTTCCACATTTTCTACGTGTATTATTTTATTTATTTATATATAATACATTATAATTGTATTATACATACATATTATATAATGTTATAATACATTACATTATATTGTTATATTATTTATATTATATATTTTTTATGGGTTTATTTCTCAAGCGTGTATTTTTATAGTAGCCTCTCAGTAGGGCTTTCTAAAACTTAAAGAAATTACTAGTTAAACATATCTGTTGTTTAAATGGAATATTTTAGCAGCTTCCTTTCCCCATTTAAAGAATGAACAGATCAGTTGAAATTGGGAGAGTCCGCTGAGATGCTGAACATTTTGTAGTCAAGGTGAAGAAATCTCGGTTCTCATCCTCTTGTATGTCTTTGATAAGATTTCTCGTTGAAACTAAAGTATAGCCTATAATGTTCAGTAATTAAGAACGGTAAACTAGGAGTTTCAAAAAAGTACTTAGAAAAGAAAGAACCGTAAAGAACTGTAAAGTAAAAGAGAAGAGCAGGCATCATCTGGAGCTGCACTTTGAGGTGGATTCAGGAGTATATTGGCGTTGTGGGTTTTTAAAACTTGTAACTCCTCCACAGGCAGGAAGTACTTGGGGGTAGTGACGCTGGTGGCCATCCCTAATTTCTTCCGTATTAACCTCAAGTACACTTTTTGCAAGTGCTTGTTCAGTGCTGGGCTGAGGTCTTTGATGCCGCTATTTGCTTTGGGAGGTTTCCTTGTGAGCGTACATGGAAAATCACTGGGTTGATGGGGTAAATGCGGGTGTCGTGCAGATGTGCCCAAGGACCAGCGCCTCCAGGCGATCAAGGCCGCCATCATGCTCCTGCCTGACGAGAACAGGGAGGTCCTGCAGACGCTCCTCTACTTCCTGAGCGATGTCACAGCAGCTGTGAAGGAGAACCAGATGACTCCCACCAACTTGGCCGTGTGCTTGGCGCCTTCCCTCTTCCACCTCAACACCCTCAAGAGAGAGAATTCCTCTCCAAGGTACGGGTCCAGCGAGCTGCGCACGTGCACGGTGAGACGCGCACGCGTGGTGTTGAGACGCACACGTGCATGGTGAGACACGCACGCGCATGCTCCGTTCTTTAGACAGAAGAAGCCTCCGTTTCCTTGTAGGGCTGTCCCTGTGTTTTTGTAGGGTTCACACCCGAATCCAGCAAAAAGGAGTTTCTGCCTTCTGCTGCTTCCATTCTTTCTTCTCGGCCCTGGGGGCGTGACTTCCTAGACAATCTAGTTTCAACCAGGTTTTGAGAGAGATGTGCATTACTCCTTTGCCGTGGCAGGTGTTTCCCCTGATCCTCCCCCCAGTGCTCTCTGTAACATTGTCATCATACTTTATGCCGGCAAACAGACAAGAGAGTTTACAGACTGGATGGGGGACGAGAGCCCTGCTGCCTTGGCTTCTGCATAAATAAAACAAAGCTGCCTTGGCTTCTTCAGTAGAACCAAGCTGCCGGCCTGTGTGGGAAAGTTGAAAGGAGCTGGATCTGAAATGACTAAGGATGACGTTGAGCCTCAAAGTTAAGACTCAGCTGAGCCAGTTGTTGCAAAGTTTCTCCTTAGATGTAGACAAGATCGAAGTGACTGTGGAACATAACAAAGGCTCTTTTGCTCAGCACTTACTCCGTCCCCAGCATGGGGCTACACCCTGGACATTGATTGTCTTCTTTAATCCTCATAACAATCGTAGGAGGTGAAGCTCCTGTTAGTATCTATTTTACACATGAGGCAAGACTGCAGGGCAGGTCACTAAAGTAAGTATTGAATAACTTGCCTATGCTGATAGGAAAAAATGGCAGAACCAGTTGGATCATCTTACTTATTTGAATATTTCGTATAAAGGCCTCATGGTGAAGTGTCACTAACCCCTTTCTACTAAATTCATCCTGCTGCTCCTTTTCCTCAGCTGTAAAGGAACTTGACAAATATTTCTCAGCTGTAGGCGTGAGGCCTGGTTGTGCTAGTGAAGTTAGCTTTGCTTCTGAAAGCCATACAATGCTTAATTAACTAGTTCTGTGTTTAATGGGATAGAGAGCTAGAGGTGAGCAGAAGAGAGAGATTAGATAAGATTAAGACAAAAGCTCTAGGAAACAATAGACTTTTCTCTCACTGACAGGAGGGGCTCCTGTTTATTTACACTGGAAGGAATGATCCTGTTTAGCCCCTTGACAAGTGCCTGCCACCCACATACTCCTCAAAGCTGCCTTTCCTTCCTGCCACCCCACACGGTATAGACCTTACAAGCTGCCCTGTTTAAATAGGAACCTATTTAATGTGATGGTTTTAAATAACCTAGATTTCATCGGAGACAGTCTCTTCCATGTTTTCTGTGCATCGTTGACACAACTGAGAAATTCTAGTGACCAAAGTAAAGCTTTCCTTAACCACTTAATGACAAATAGCCTCCAGTGAAAGTCTTTTTCTCTCCTTTAGGTTTCCTCGAATAACACATTGATTAAAAATATATAAATATTTCGGGGCTTCCCTGGTGGCACAGTAGTTGAGAGTCCACCTGCCGATGCAGGGGACATGGGTTCGTGCCCCGGTCTGGGAGGATCCCACATGTCACGGAGCGGCTGGGCCCGTGAGCCATGGCCGCTGGGCCTGCGTGTCCGGAGCCTGTGCTCCCCAACGGGAGAGGCCACAGCAGTGAGAGGCCCACGGACCGCAAAAAAAAAGTATATATATATATATATATATATATTTGAATCTTTCCCTTCCCTTATTTCTCTCTCTAGGGTAATGCAAAGAAAACAAAGCTTGGGAAAACCAGATCAGAAAGATTTGAATGAAAATCTTGCTGCCACTCAAGGGCTAGCCCATATGATTGCTGAGTGCAAGAAGCTTTTCCAGGTAAGGAGGTGGGAAGTTTTGTTATTTGTCAAGGATGATGTAAATGAGGACAAAATCTTGGGCACCATACTTGTTCACATCTTTTTTTTTTTTTTTTGGCCGCACTGTGCGGCATGCGGAATCTTAGTTCCCCAGCCAGGGACTGAACCTGTGCCACCTGCATTGAGAGAGTGGAGTCTTAACCACTGGACTGCCAGGGAAGTCCCAGCTTGTTCACATCTTAACCAAAAGGTCTTTTCCACAGCTGAAGATTATATATGTCGTCTGAGAATGTCTTATTTATATATTTTATAATGTATAAGCTCATTAGAGCTAATATGTTAATGAACTTGCCTACCTCCATACCCCTTTACTTAGAAAGCAGAAGTAACAAATTATCTGAAATAAATTCTGTATCTGAGGTGCAGCCACTATGGAAAACAGTATGGCCATTCCTTAAAAAATTAAAAATAGAACTACCTTAGGATCCAGCAATTCCATTCCTGAGTATATCCAAAGAAAACAAAAGCACTAATCCAAAAAGATACATGCACCCCAATGGTCATAGCATTATTTACAGTAGCCAATGGAAGCAACCTAAGTGTCCATCAACAGATGAATGGATAAAGAAGATGTGGTGGGGAGGGGGTGTGTGTGTATAAAATGAAATACTACTCAGCCATTAAAATAAAAGAATGAGGGGCTACCCTGGTGGCGCAGTGGTTGAGAGTCCGCCTGCCGATGCAGGGGACACAGGTTCGTGCCCCGGTCTGGGAGGATCCCACGTGCCGCGGAGAGGCTGGGCCCATGAGCCATGACCGCTGAGCCTGCGCGTCCGGAGCCTGTGCTCCGCAATGGGAGAGGCCACAACAGTGAGAGGCCCGCGTACCGCAAAAATAAATAAATTAATTAATTAATTTAATTTAATTTAAAATAAAAGAATGAAATTTTGAATTTTACCATTTGCAACAGTAGGGATGGACCTGGAGGGTATTATGCTTAGTGAAATAAGTCAGGCAGGGGAAAACAAGTACTGTATGTTATTGCATACATGTGGAATCTAAAAAAATAAGACAAAGAATGAATATAACAAAACAGAAACAGACTCACTGGAATAGAGAACAAACTAGTGGCTTGAAAGGTAAGAGGGGTGTGGGGGGCAAGGGGATTAAGAGGTACAGACTACTGTGTATAAAATAAATAAGCCACAGGATATATTGTACAGCACAGGGAATATAGCCCATATTTTACAATAACTTTAAATGGAGCATAATCTATAAAGTTTTTGGATCGCTGTGTTGTACACTTGAAACTACTGTAATATTGTAAATCAACTAACTGTACTTCAATTTAAAAAAATCTGTCTTCGTCAATGTACACCCTATTTTAATCACTTACTCTCCTACTGTAACTTTCTAAAGAAGAGGACCTCAGACAAAAATAAGCTTTCTAGGTACCTTTATGAAGGTGATCTGCTTGCGTCCTCACGATACCACATGAGGTCGGCAGGGACACTCCTCCATCTGTTGGAAGCGGGGGGGACTGGACTGCTTGCACTGCCTTGAGGATCTTGCCGCTTCCTCTGATGGGCAACAAACCTCCTTTATGTCTCTCATGTCCCTCCCAGGTTCCTGAGGAAATGAGCCGATGTCGAAATTCCTACACCGAACAAGAGCTGAAGCCACTTACCCTAGAAGCGTTAGGACGCCTTTGTAATGATGAGTCAGCCAGCTACCAACACTTCCTCCAGGACTGTGTGGACAGCCTGTTTAAAGAGGTCAAAGAGAAATTCAAAGGCTGGGTCAGCTACTCTACATCTGAGCAGGCTGAGCTATCCTATAAGAAGGTATGTCGTCTACCCGTTGTCAGCCATTTGAATTCTAGTGGTCAGGACTTGGGTTCATCAGAGACGAGATACCCTTTTGCCAACACAGTTCTCCTTGGGGATCTGTCACCCATTCCCTTCCTTATAGAGCTAGGCAGCCAGGTGATCCATATCCCCCAGGTAAGAGTGGAAACCAGTTCAGTGAGGAATAGTACTCATTGAACATGTGTCAGGGGAATCAAAATATCTAATGAAATCCTTTGGTTCCACAGAAACACACTAGAATTCCCTGGAATGTTTTACTAATGGTATGGGGCCTTTGGGCATTTTGTGACGGTCTTAGATATTTCCATCATTTGATTGGAATCCCCTTGGGCTCTCTCCTGTTCTCAGTCACTCTTCTCTTGGCCCTTTAATGAGCAGGGAGTGCTGGGTGGGTGGGTGGTTAACCTGCAAGCCCCTTAAGGGCAGAGGCATCCTGTATTGCTTTGCATGATAGGTGCATGGAGGTATTTGTTGATTTGTCTCTACCACCTTGAGTAGAAACAATGAGAGCAGTCGGATGGCCATGCAGGCTTGGGAGTGCAGATAAATCTTAGTTTTATTACATTGACCCTAATATGGGTCCCAGGAAAACAGATATAACCGGAGGTGACGCCAGCAGTACTATTGGCTTTCTGGCCTGATCTTGAATGTACTTGCGGTCAGCAGCCTATTAAAGCCAGAAATAAACATTAGGACGACGTACCCAGCTAGTAGTTTCCCTTCAGAGACTAGGTGTGTGGGAATTGTCTCAGCACTGAGGAGTATATCCTCTTTTCAGGTGAGTGAAGGACCACCTCTAAGGCTCTGGAGGGCAACCATTGAAGTCCCTGCATCGCCTGAGGAAATCTTAAAGCGCCTACTTAAAGAGCAGCACCTCTGGGACGTGGACTTGTTGGATTCAAAAGTGATTGAGATCCTGGACAGCCAAACTGAAATTTACCAGTATGTCCAAAACAGTATGGCACCCCATCCTGCTCGGGACTACGTTGTTCTGAGGTGAGAGCTTCCGGATTGATTATTGCGGCAAGGATGAGCCTCTGTGGCACTGAATGTTATAAGATGCTAACATTATTTAAAATAGAACGTTTGCTTCCAGAAAAGCGTTGAACCCTTCCAAATATGAAAAATATATCCTCATTTATTCCAACAGTGTTGTCCATCCCTGAAAATGGTTTGAACTCTTTTGGAATCGAGCTCAGAAAGAGAGGCACATTCCATTGAACGTGTTCACTGGTAGCTGATTTTTGCCCCCTTTAGGATAGATTTTCTCGTTAGAAACAGCTAGTGAATGCAGAAGCCAGGAAGTAACATTTGGGTCCCAAGTGAGCTGTGGTTAAAGCTGATTCATATGTGATTCATAAATTCTCTGAAGATATTATTGAAAGAAGAATTCCAAAAATCTTTGAGGAAATGTCACATCATTAGTCCAGAACTTCTCCAACAGACTAACATTTGGATGTCCATGTTCTAATACATTTGTGAAATATAAAAAGGGTTTTCAGACCCACTTCAGATTGGTCCTCTTTCCAAGAACTGACTGTGTGAGCTTAAATACCACTGCAGAAGGGGCTCTGTTGAAGTTAGTCATTCAGGAGTCCTTGCACAAGGATGGATGCATGGCGTGGCCCCCATCCTGCCCTTCAGCTGCCTTCTCTAAGAGTGAGGCCCCGTTTTAAACTCAGCTTCCAGGAAACTCCATTTTTTTCCCCTCTCGTTTTGTCCCTACAGAACATGGAGGACTAACTTACCCAAGGCAGCTTGTGCCCTTTTACTCACCTCCGTGGATCACGACCGGGCCCCTGTGGTGGGAGTGAGGGTCAATGTGCTCCTGGCCAGGTATCTAATCGAACCCTGCGGGTCAGGGAAATCCAAACTCACCTACATGTGCAGAGCTGACTTAAGGTATGTTCTAGTGCTGATTTTTTTTTTTTTTTTTTTTTTTGACGTCTTGAGTGACTACATCCCTGCATCTTGGATGCTCTGTGAAGAGCGGTGCTTATAAAGTAACTCCTTCATGTTTCTTGGTCCTCTGGGTACCACTTACTAATTTCCACCCCTTAGAGAATATGGTACTAAAGCAATGTGGATGTGGTGGTTCTGCCATGAACTTAAAGCCACAGGAAATGAGAGTTCGAATTAGCAATCAGATGTTTCTCATTGTATATTCGAAGAGGTTTGAATAATGTGACATGCCCTTTTAGTAATTAATTAGACCTATCCTTTGTGCCATAGATCAGTGCGAATTCTTATCAGAAAATGAACGAAATGCAGCAATACCAACAAGAAAAATCAAACCTCTAAAAACTTTCCAAAGTGGCTCTCCTGTTAAATAAATCCTCATTTGAGGTCTTTACAGCTCCGTACTGCAAGTATCTGTATGGTCTGTTTCTGTTCTACACGCCGGAGCTTTCTTTCCTGAACAGTTTCCCCCAGTATCTGCACTCAGTATGTTGTTCCTTGAGAAACTTCTGGTTCCAAAAGTGTAATGGAGGTGCCAGCAGATTACTCTGGAATAATAAGAGGGATCTTTACTCGCGCATTTTGCTGATCAAGAAATAGAAGTATATTCAGAACTCCCTTCAGCTGATTCAGGGTTTTCCACCTCGAATAATTTATTTGCGTTTCCTTTCCTGTCTGTCGTAGGGGCCACATGCCAGAGTGGTACACGAAATCTTTTGGACATTTGTGTGCAGCTGAAGTTGTAAAGATCCGAGACTCCTTCAGTAATCAGAGCACTGAAACCAAAGACACCAAATCTAGGTGATTCCCGAAGCATGTCCATTATCTGGGCCTTTGTTTCTAGAACCCTTGGCAGTCCTTGGAAGATTGGGTTCAGTGTCTGATCCTGAAACAAAACTACAAGATGGAGTGTGGGAATTGACTATGGTGATTTGATACATTTTTAAAGCTGCTTTCTATTCGTTTAAGGTCTGTATTATGGACCTTGACTGGAATATATGACTGTGCAAAAAAAAAAAAAAAAAAAGTATTCCTATTCGAATTGCTTCTGAGAAGCAAAACTATAAATACATTAGGGAAGATAATGAAGAGACGTCATTCTCTTGCGATGTCGGTGTCTGTGTACGTGTACCTATGTCATTTTCTTTGCAGTGTGTGGAGGGACTGGTGTATCCACTGGAATAGTTGGTCCTCTTTGACATATTTTCTCGCTGAGAAGAGCAAAGAAAGGTTTGCACAGAGGGGTGTGTGTATGTGTGTTTGTTGCTGGTCGAATGGCATAGATGTGTAAGTTGGGCTGCAGTGTCTGGCACACTGAGACACCTCCAAGAAGGATCTTGATGCATCAGGTTCAGTTTAACCTGGAATATCTGACTACCCATGGAATTATCCAGAAAGTGAACCCATTTATTTTGGGGTGTCAGACAACCCACCCTTGTCTGTTTTTTTTTTTTTTCCTGAGTTAGTAAACACTTTCCGTCTCCACCAACCTCTTCTTTACCTTAAAAGTGATTGTAATAAATTTACTTGGATAGCCCATTTTAAACACAGTTTGTCTCTAGACCTGATTGCAGATAGCAAAGTTGTTTTTATCCAGTACAGGTGAATTCAGGGATGGAAATTCCCCCTTGCTAGCTCCAAAGCACAGTTTTGTTTTTTGGTTTTTAAGTTGAGATGTGAAAACTGAGCACTCTTAACATCTACTCCTGAATCAAATATCAACACCTTTTACGTGTCCGCAAATTCTTTGCATTTCCATGTTAGGAGAAACTCTTTAAGGCACTATGTATGGGAACACAGGAAACTGTGTCCCAAGGAAACCCTTGTAAATTTAACCCAACCACAAAAGTTGCTTGTTGTTATGGTTATTAACAGCATTTTTGAAAGCCGCATATGTTAATTGGATTTGTCCTTCTCAGCAAATAGGGTTTTTTTTTAAATTTTGTTTTTCCTACATTTCTTTTTCTTCTCCTTTATGAAGCCCCTGGAAATATATTTTAGTAGTAATGGAAAGTAGTAATCACAGTAAAAAACAAACAAACAATCAAAAACACACTACTGCAGGGCTTTGGAAGGGTGGTCTTTATACAGGTTTTACTGTAACGGTAAAGGTTGGCTCAAAAGACAGTATTAGTGAATTTATTTTATATGGATCAAAAGTGAATAATGTATGAATGAGAGTTGTAAGAAGGACTTTTATTTTGTTATAATTTAGTTACCATTGTCAGTGTTATTTCAAAGGTTCTTTGAAGAATTAGGGGGCAGGGGACAGATCAGAGTTTAATTTGAGTATTTTGGATATTAGCGTGCCTCATGAAGATATACTTGTATATTCAACTTTTATGGCTTTGAGATTTGTAAGAGTATATGTTGTATATACCATTCTATTAAGAAACATGTACGCCTACCTGTCCACTGTGCTTTCCAACACAGATAAAGCATGATAAAGATTATTATTTAAAATATACTTGTATTTATACCTCAGATATTCTTTTGGATTTTGTACCTCAAGGCTTTTTTGGTTTGTTTTTTTTTTCGTTTGTTTTTTGCTAATGTAAATACACTTTACATGAATACAGTCTAAGTGAAAAAAAAGTAAATAAGAGGTTTATAACTTGCTCTATATCTGTACAGAATATAATCAATAAGTGCACTATTAAATGTTTAAAGTAAGGGAAACGTCTGGCCTGCTTTCCACTGTATCACATCTCACTCCCACCCGTAAAGCCACAGATGGCGAGGCATACCATCCTAGCATCAACTAAAATGAAAATACAGATTTGCTACAGGAAAAATCGGACCGCAAATCATTCCAAGGCCAAACTGCAACTGAGCCACTCACTAACAAACAGGAAACCCTGGTGAAGGTTCAGGAAGCACAGAGATGCTCTCCAAACAAAGGTCTCGAGGAAACGATACTGAGAAAGTTATAAGAATAAGCAACAGCAACCGAAAGATGCTCATAAGCAAAGCCAAGGTCACCGATTCATTCCGCAAAAGGTCTCTTTCCCACTGTTTGGCTTTCCTGTTGAAAGGATTCCTTACATATTTGACCAGAGGAGAATGTGAAGGATGTGAACATTTTCAAGAACTCTGCTTTAAGCCACCTAAAGTGATATTGCCACAACTTACTAATTGTGACTAATTGCCTAGGTTGTAAGCTCTATGAGAGCAGGGCTCTTCTACACGTCTTTATAATCCCCTGCAGCAGCTTTCAGTGTTTTGTACTTGTAGGCACCTAATAAATTTATTATTTGCCAAATGGAATTGATTGAATCAGCGTCTGTTATTTGAAAAGGAAGAGAAGCTAGGATGCTGTCTGTCTTAAGTCCTCACTTTGGTTCATCAATGCCCATTGTGAGATGGCAGAGACTGGAACTTGTTAAACCTAGTGAAACCTTAAAGTTCAAAAACTGGCGAAGATGACATAGATATTCTACAGAGATGCTCTGGATTCTAAATTAGAGAGTTCTTTGTGCTGGAATTTCAACCAGTCTCATTCCTCCGATACAATGTGATATGCATCTTAGATTTGATTTTGACAAATACTCACTCTGGGCATAGTAAAGGAGAAAAACCAATCTCGATATAATTTTTTTAAAACACACATACAGACCAAAGCCTTTTTTATTTACTTCTGCCTCCAGTCCTGGTTTCCTCAGAGCCATATAAAATGGAAAATCAAAATGTCTGAAATACCTAATAATTCAGTTGTTTGCACAGCTCTGGAGTCATGAGTTAGTAATAGGCTGCATGTGGTTACCAGGATGGAAGAGATGCTCTCACAGGCATCCAGGTAGATTCAGATTGCTTTTGTCACGACCCATTTTCCTGTTTACCTCATTTAGTCAGTTATTCCAACACCTATTTATATTTAGCTCACACAGTGCTCAGACCTGAAGATTCCAAAGTCCTGAAAATCTGCTCTCAGAGATACTAAGATAGAAATGATAACGCCCCATAGCATCCTGCCTACCAATTTACAGATGGCATAACTTGGAAGATTCTAACAAAATTAAATGGATTCTTAAGAGGGTTTTTTTTTTTTTTTTCCCCTCCCAGGGCTAAGGGGAACAGCTGAGATTTTGGGAAAGTAAAAACTGAGGAAAAACTAGGGAAGATAATCCATATCGGTGCTTTTCCAACACCACTGGTTAGGGGTGTGTGTGTGTCCAGGGGAAAGCAAAGGCAGTAGAGAGGTGTGTGGGATGTTATAGTTACGCTCATGGGTCTTTATGCCACCTTTGTCCACTTTTCACACGCTTAATCCTCACACGCACCCCACAAAGCATAGGTATTATCCTTCTAAGGACTATGGCTATGACTTAGTGACGAATTAAGGTGCCCAGAGCCAGAAAGAGGAGCTGAAATTCCAGCTCAGTACCTCTATCCCAGACCATCTCCCATCTGCCGATCTTTCTCTAATCCGGAGGCAAACTCACAGTAAGGGCCGATTCACCCACGTTGCATCAGCATCAGAATTGGGAAGAATGCAAGGAAAAGGAAGATCCATAGCAAAATAACCACATTAGTCAAGGTTGCCAAGAAATTTTTCTGTCACCCGATTACTGAGTTGCTTAAGGAGAAATTAAGGAGGTCAAGATAAAGGTGAGGCAAAAGTTTTGTTTCAGGTTGAAAGAATTTGTAGTTCTGTTTGCAAATTGAATACGTGATTTGCAGTGTACCAAGACTCCAGGGATGCCTCCCTGTGAGGCATAGGACCTGCTCCTCCCCACCTGCAAGCGCAGAACGATCTGACCTGTGGTCAGATTGCAACCCACCCAACCCCTCTGAGCTTGCATTGCTTCATGGATACAAGGGGCATAACTACTTACAGGCTTCTTAAGCTGCAGCCCAGGACCAGAAGGCCGGTCCTGTGACTTTCTGCAATTCGTCGTGATGCCCACCACACAAGAACATCATGAAGTGCAACTGACATATTTGTGAAGGTGCTTTGAAAACCAAGAGCTATTGAAAGGTAAAGGAGCCTTCATGAAAGCAAAGTGGAATTTAGCCCAAATGCTTTTCCCCACCTGCCTGTTGAAGCATACATAAATGATTATAAAGCAGAAATCCTAAACAATGAGATCATGGCATGCATGTCATCTTGGTGTTCCATCAGGATGAAATTTGCCTAAGGAATTTAAATTCCATTTGCCTAAGGAATGCAAATTACAATAAACCTCAAAGAGCCTGTGGCAGGGAAAGCTCAGGTAGGTCTGTGCAGTTGCAGTGAAATTGGGCCCATTCTTCAGGGAATGATCAGTTTTTTTCAGGCTGGGAGTTTGCTAAATCATGTTGGCAGCTGTAGCCCAAAGTAATTACCCTCTCTGTGTATACACAGTTCCCATTAGAGCAGCCGGTTTGCCTGTCTGGACCCAAGGCTGTGTTGACAACTGTAGTATAAACACCTCTTTGCAGAGATTTTTCATCTCATTAGACTTAAAAAAAAAAAATGAGGGCAAGAAATGTTGTTCCCCATAGGGGATTTTCATTTCTTTCTCTTTTCCTATCAAGATACAAAGCACTGTGGAAAGCAAAAGCCTTCCTCTTTCTATGGCACATCATCAGCCATGATCTGGTGATGCTGTTCCCACAAAAATAGTCTGATTCCTAAGGAAAATGTTTTTAAGCTCCGAGGGTTACAGGTACTTGACAAATACAAACGTGTTTGGCTCACATCTGAGAGGACTTGCTGTTGAGCTACCATTTATTAAGCCTAATAATGTGCTAGGTACTGAAGTATATGCCTTATTCAATTAATATTACATTTAAATCCCATAGCATTCCTTTGAAGGAGAACTTATTAGCCTCATTTTATAAATGAAAAAGTTTAAAGAGGCGGGAATGCTTAAAGAAATAAAGTAGCTATGTAGTATTTGCAAAGGGACTCAAGAAATTCTAGAACAGCACTGTATGACAGAACACCCTGCTCTAGTACATGCGGCTCTTGTTGAAATGTGGCAAATGAGACTAAGGATCTGGATGTGTAATTCTATTTAATTTTTATTAAGTTAGATTTAAACAGTTCTAGGTAGCTAGTGGCTACTGGACTGGACAGTATAATTTTTATTCCAAAGATCTGATTCCAAGCAATCCAATTCTTCTCTCTCTCTTCCACCTATAATAATCCTCCAAGGAAGGAAGGAAGGAAGAGGAAATAAAGAAAGAAGAAAGAAAGGAGGGAGGGAGGAAAAGAGAAAGAGAAAGGAAAGAAAGAAAAGAAAGAAAGAAAAAGAAAGGAAAGAAAGAAAGGAAGGCCGGAAGAAAAGAAAGGAAGGAAGGAAGGAAAGAAAGAGGGGGGAGGGAGGAAGGAAGGAAAAAGAAATATAGTAAATAGTTGTAAAAATCCATATTTCGGGTCAGATAATACCCACTCAACATTCCACCAGCCACAAGACAAAAACTGTGTCTCCCCCAGCCTGTGGCCAGCTCCCGCACTTCTCAAGCTTGAGTTGGATGACCTCTTTTCTTTGCTGCTAGGGTATTTGCACATCACCAAACCACAGATAATGCTGTAGCTGATCTGAAAGAACGTTCTGTAATTCAAAATATTCTCCTCGGCTTGCCGCAAGCCACGGCATCCTCACAGATGCTGCGGTCCCAGCAACCACAGTGGTCCCTTCGTGGTCGGCTCCTGTCCCCTCGGTTTCCTTGTCACTGGTGTCCAGGCCTTCTTGCAGGCTGGTGAGACCAGCTACCCGGCAGCAGCTGTCAGAGCCCAAGGTATCCTTCACTGATAAGAGTTCTTGGTGAGGTGTCTGAACTTAAAAGTCAGTGGTAACAGCTCTAAGGTAAAGATACATATTCCACACGGGGTCCTAGCTTTTTGCTTCCAAGGACTCTTCACTATACTTCTTAACACCTTCCAGTCTTTTTCAAAGTTGTCAAATATTTGTGGTATTAAACAGTAGCGCTTACTAAGAAGTAATGTGTTTTTTGGGCTTCCCTGGTGGCGCAGTGGTTGAGAGTCCGCCTGCCGATGCAGGGGACACAGGTTCGTGACCCGGTCCGGGAAGATCCCACATGCCGCGGAGCGGCTGGGCCCGTGAGCCATGGCCGCTGAGCCTGCGCGTCCGGAGCCTGTGCTCCACGACGGGAGAGGCCACAACAGTGAGAGGCCCGTGTACCTCAAAAAAAAAAAAAAAGTAATGTGTTTTTTAAAATTTTCAATATAGATACATATTATTTAAAACTGCTAATCAAGTCTAGAGGCATCTTAGAAATAAGTGCGAAATAACTTTTATTGGCACATGATTTGAGAGTTTTCTTAATGAAAAATAGCTTATGAAAGCTTTTAAGCTGAAGACCGTCCAAAGGCCATAGACTCCTCCCAATCACCAGTCTGTAGCTGAGTGATGGTTCCTAGCCCTGATACTCAGATAATTAATCAAGGAAAAGGGGGATTTAATGTCATGCTCCAGGGAAACTAGTTTTCTTGACTTCCAAGGCTGGCGGATAGGATGTATTTTTTTCAACCACAAACATAAGGCAAGCTCTATTTTGTTGCAGTATTTTAAAATGTAAAAATATGAATAGATGATTAATATCATTCCAGGAAAGCAGGAAATGAAGAGTTCACACAGACTGTAAAGATTATTAAAGCAAGAAGAGAGGTGAAGCCCCTGGGACCATGCAAAATGTTGCAATATCTCAAAGAGCTAAAGGGTATTTCACCCCATGACCCAGAATACTGAAAATGGGATATGTTTTCCTGCCACCATCCGGAAAGGAAAGAAGATAAGTTTCCAGAAGCAAAGCAACCTGACTGGTAAGGCAGGATACGCATACAGCTGTTGTTTGTTTTTAACCAACCTAATGCCATAAACACTCTTGGGTCAGATTAATCTTCACCACAGGGTCACCCATGGACACCTCCAGTTGGCTGACCCTGAGAGGTCCAACAGGACCCTCCACGAACTCCCCCTTTTCAACGACTCCAGGAGATAGGTCAGCCTGACATCAAAGGACCAGCGGCCATTTAAATTTCAGGATTACAATTTTGGTGATTTTTTTTTTTTTTTTTTGTGCCATTTCATGACAAAGCAGACCCAACAGAATAAGAAAGTAATTTCCAAGACTGATAACTTCGTTTCTTTGGTTTCACCCACTTTCTAGTTTTCTCTGATCCTAAACCCATTCCATGCCAAGAATAGTACAAATAGAGATAAAATCAGGAAATATAAGGGACACTGGCTCCCAACAAAACCCTCATTTAAGCAACAAAAGAAGAAAGAAACAGTACAGGGAGGGAGCAAACAAAAGAAGGACCAGTGCTGGGTTTCCAATGGCTAAAATATACTCGCTAAAATTCTTAAGTCTACATCACCCCTCCTGTACCTACCTCTGTGTTTGGAGACACCCAGAGAGCCAGACTCTCTTTCTTATATTGCCTAATGAAATGCCATTTCTTATTTGAATTTTCACACTAACTCCTTGGCCTCCTCCTTTTCTCATCCTCTTGATATTTGGATTCCCCTCACGCTGGCCACTGTTCCTTCACACGAATGCTTCCTCTCTCCTATGACTTTTTTCTCCTTGTTCTTTCAAACCAGCTTTACTCCCGGACCCTCCCCTGGTCTCCCACGTGGCCTGGACGACTCCCTCTGTCTCTTCCTTCATCTCTTTCCATCTCTCACGTCTCCACGTGCCTCCCCTTCCCACCCCACATCCCTCAAAAAAAAAAAAAAACAAAACCACACCAAAAGAAAACAAAAAAACCACTGTAGTTTCTTAGGCTTCCTTTAATTTAATGCAAAGCAGAAAGGTCACTTTGTATTTCTCTTGCTTCTATTAATTTACAGGTATTCAATCTATCTCTGCTAGATAGGCTAAGGAATTCTTTATCCGTTGCCCTCTTTGGGCAAGGACAGCTATATGAAGTTGTCACAGAGGGAAGGTTACATGACATGGTAAGGCACTGGGGAGAGAATTAATGGTCTTTCACTGAGCTAGACAGGTAAAGCCATAGCCGGGTAGTCGGAGAAAGCAGATCTGGGCATAGTTTTGTTAAGTTCAGGGACACATGTGCACAGGTTTGAAGACAAAGGAAACTTGCCAGTGGAGATAGAGGGAATACAGAGAGCCTCATAGTCCCTCTGTGATGGGGAAAGAATGTGCTCACAGGACAGAGGGTGACTTTAAGGAAAAAAGGAGGATGCTTTGCTCTGGGACAGCAAGGAAGGACAAGCTGATAAAGGATTTTGGTCAACCAGAGCCTTGAGCTGTGTGATCAGAGAATGTTGAACTGGATGGAACTTTCAACATAACTAAATCCCACCATCTGATTTTCCAGAAGTGGAAGCAGGGTTAGAGAGGCTATGACTGCCCTGAGGTTTCAAACTGCAGCAACAAATGGGCTAGAAGTCACATTAGGGTGACAGCGGTCACCTGGAGGGGCTTAGGTTTTTCTCTCCAATAAGACAGCACATGAATGCTGCAGTGATAGCCATTTCTCTCTGAGTTTACCTCCATCAGGTGCTCTGGTGTGACTTTCATTCACACTTCTGACTCTTCTAGGGCTGGGACCCACTTCGCTGTCAGCCAGGAGTGTCATTTCCACTTTCTCCGTCGTTATTCCCTAAAGCTGTGAGTAGCCATTGGGTTGCATGAATAATTGTGCATTTAAGCAGGTAGGTCTGCACAATTCTAGTGTTTCCATGTACTATCTTACTTAATCCTCACTGCAAACCCAAAAGGTTGGAGGCATTATTATCCCATTTTACAGATAAGAAAAACAGAGCATGTCTAGGTTAAACTGTCTGCGTTCCCATCAGATAAATCACATAAAGCATTTAGAACAGAGCCCAGCATGTGGTAAGCACTCAGAGTCTGTTAGCTGTTGTTATTTTTAACATTATACCAGAGGTCATTTTATGTAGCAGGTGGAAGCACAGACTGGACAGATTCTCAGAGTAAAACCACCATTGACACTAAGGGTGTGATCTCAAGGAAATTGTTACTTAACCTCAGTTTTCATATCTGTAAAATAGACATAATAATAGTAAAGAAATTACAACCATGCGCAATGCATAGTAAGTACTAAGTATCATTACTTCTAGATGTCTGTTTCTTATTCTTTCCTAGTTTAAACCTGTGCCTAAAATAAACTATCCATATGCATCAGATTAATATTAATTAAGATTAATACCATCCAAGCCTGGGTGGCCAGACACCATGAGCAGAGTGGTGAAGACCTGACAGCTTTGTTTCCTTATGGGGGTCTCTAGAATTCAGCAGCATTAGCCCTCCATTTTTACTTGGTTATTCATTCAACCAACATTTGTTGAATACCTACTAGGTACCAACAGAGGAAAGCCACAGAAGTATAAGTCATCCCTCTTGGCTTGGAGGTGCTTCTAGTCTTTTCAAGGAGACAGATAGAGAAATCATTTCAATAAAATGTGCTGGAGTGGAGACTCCACCCCGACACCCAGAGAAAGAGATGACATCTGATCTGGGTGTTGAAGGATGAAAGAGGGGGAGAGGGCAGAAGTACATTCCAGGCAGGGGCAACGCTGGGCAGCCTGGAGGAGCCTGGCTTGGTGAGGAAGCAGGGAGGGAGGAGGGAGGAGGTGTTCTGTTAGGGAAGGTGTGGCAGGAGAAGCGGGACCTGTGAGATGGAGAAGCGTCTTGCATACCCTTCTAGAAAATCTGAACGTTACCCTACAGGCAATGGGAAGCTTGCAGAGCTTTTAAGGAAGGGAGCGATAGAATCAGATCCGACTTTTTTTTTTTTTTTTTTTTGGGGGGGGGCGGGCCTCTCACTGTTGCGGCCTCTCCCGTTGCGGAGCACAGGCTCCGGACGCGCAGGCTCAGCGGCCATGGCTCACGGGCCCAGCCGCTCCGCGGCATGTGGGATCTTCCCGGACCGGGGCACGAACCCGTGTCCCCTGCATCGGCAGGCGGACTCTCAACCACTGCGCCACCAGGGAAGCCCAGATCTGACTTTTTAAAAGAAAAGTCTGCAGGTGGTGTGGAGGGTGGATTCGGTAAGAAGGCTGGAGGCCAGGAAGGCAGTACGGAGTCCCTTTCAGAAATCCTCCCTCTCAAGATCACCAGTACCAGGACCCAGACAGCGCCATGGGGACAGAGGGGATTAGGCACTGGGAACACAGTTAATTAGGAGATGGAATCAACAGGACTTGGTGACAGTCTTTTTGGAATGAGCTATTGGGGGTGAGGCTTACACACCGAATCGCAGCTCCAGAGCCTGGAGGGAGGGGCTGCAGCTGCCTCTGAGATACGCAGAAACACATTTGAGATGAGGGTGAGTTCAACTGTGAGAGCACTGAGGCTTCTGAGGGCATCTCAGCGGAGCTGTCCTGTGGGTAGTGGACAAGATATAGGACAAGAATTCCTGAGAGAAGCCTGGCATAAGGCATGGATGGAAGGGTAAACGGTAGCTGAAACCGTGGAACGTCCTGACCCGGAGAAGAACAGAGAGGCCACCTGTGCCTGGAGGTCACAGTACGAAAGATCCCAGGGCTGTGGGAAGGGGAGAAGGTTCCTGGATAATTACCAGGAACTTAAGGGTTTTTCTCCATAACGTGATGTGTTAGGTTCCCGTATGCCCTAGCTTAATTGGAGATGATGAATTTTGTTTCTGCATCATTTCCATAAGGGGCTGGATGCGTCATGGAGAAGTGGAATGGAACAGAGTGACTGGCAGCAACCAGAAAACTCAATTAAATGGAATACGCGTGCACATCAATAAGAAAAAGTCTGGCGCTTCCCTGGTGGCGCAGTGGTTGAGAGTCCACCTGCCGATGCAGGGGACACGGGTTCGTGCCCCGGTCCAGGAAGATGCCGCAGAGTGGCTGGGCCCGTGAGCCATGGCCGCTGAGCCTGTGCGTCTGGAGCCTGTGCTCCGCAACAGGAGAGGCCGCAACAGTGAGCGGCCCACGTACCGAAAAAAAAAAAAAAAAAAGTCTGAAATTGCCCTGCCCAGACTCTCTGATACTCAGACCCAGTCCCTGATTCACCAAGTTAGTGTTTCCCAGAGAAAAGAACCAGTTCTTACTTCAATATCTTAAAAAAAAAAAAAAAAAAGACAAGAAAAGGCTAATTCAAATCATGCCTTAGCACAGTAAGTCTGTACAAACTAATTAAAACACTTGGTTGATTTTATAAGAAATTACATCCTCCCCAGTGTAGTGTCATTTGCTATCCTGTGATAAGCAGAAGCTTCAACTGGCTGTTAAATTATAATTAATAATAATTATATGTCATTTAAATTATTAACTTATTTAAATTATGAGAAAACTAGTTAGGTATAATTAATGCACTTCAATTGAAAGACATCAGTTTTCAAAACGTGAAGTTTCTGAGGATTAAAAAAATAAAAATAAAATGATATCCTGGCTGGCCAAAAGTCTGGGAACCCATAGCAAATGCTCTGCTCTTATTCACTGTCCTACTTAGTGAGTTGGGAGCCACCTGGCAGGGCCACAGGCATCTCCTGAGGTGACCAAAGGGTCCTGCCTGCTCACATTTCCAAACACGTCTGTGAAAGAGATGAATGGAAAATTTAAAATCCTGCCCAGCTAACTCCAAGTCATCCTTCCAGAGACTCTAAGAAGCCCACCAGGGTGGGTGAAGTCTCCCTCTGGGTTCTGTTTTGCCAGATTCTTTTGTCATTGTCTGGGTTTGTGTTTCGGTTTGTTTTGGTTTTGGTCTGGCTCTACTATCAGACAGCAACCTCTTAGGGGCAAACATTACCTTATTCCTGCCTCTGTTCCCAACACCGAACACAGTGCCTGGCATATTTCCAGAGCTCCAAAAATGTGTGTGGAGCAGAACACAGACAATCTGCTCTACAGGGAGATTTGCCTTTGAAGACAGAGGATGAAGAACAGGTATCTTCTACCATGAAAGCTCCAGCGACAGCTCTGGGCTCAGCAAGATGGAGGAGAGGAGGCCACCTTGCAGTCTGGGTGTGCTGGATACAGGAATCTCTTCCTCCAGGCCATGCCTGCAGCTGAGCACTGGATGGTGGATTATCAGTTTGCACACTATGAGACAATGGATCTAAATAAGCTTTTATCCTCAGAGTTAGGACTAGTGGAGCCTGGAAGAAATTTTAATTAGGGCAAAGATGGACAAAAGTATTTGCATTGAATGCTGGGTCTTCCCGTTCTGGCAAATGGCAAGAGTAAGATTCAACTCCAGATACTCGCTACGTGTGTTTCTCCCCCTTTGTAATGAAGATCTCAGTTGTCTCCGGCTTTACCAGATCTGTTTGTAATTGCATTCCTGTCTCTGCTTCAAATTACTCTGACCATTTTCTGCGGAGCTCTGTTTTATGTGCATCCTGGTAGGTGTGACTCTTTCTTAGCTGACTTCTCCAGTCATTTACCTACTCACTTACCCAAGTGGCTCTCCTTTTAAAAAAACAAGCAACAGACTCTTCAGATATTTATTTCACTCAGCACAAACAGTTCACAAATAGAAATCTAGGCTTACAAAAGCATTTGGGGGAAGGCTACTTTTAAAATCTTTGAACTGCCAGACATCTGTCCCTAATGGATAAGAAACGTATTGTATGTAATTTAACTACCACCTTCTGTTTTCTATTCTACATTTCTCTTCCCAGATAAAGGGCCTCTCCTCATATCCTCTTATCTTTGCCTAAAGCATCACCTCTGGAAGAAGCAACTAGGAGCCATGAAGAGAATTAATGTGGTTGCAACAATCTGGGGAGGAAAAAATAAAAAGATGTAAATGAGGCTGAAGGGCGGAGGTTTTCGGTTCAGACTCGAGTTGCTACTTACACCTACCTCCCTGTGTCCTTTAAGTGCGTCAGTGTAAACTGCCTGGACCACGGGAGGAGGCTGCATCCTGATTCAAAGATGAGATTTCAGACTGGAATTCTCCAGCCTGGTCCACAAGGGGAGTCTGGGATTCCACCAAGCCAGGAAGAGACCTCTGGACTTGACAAATCCTTCAAATTAATCCTCTACACGAAAGGGTTTATAATCTATTCATCTGATTTTTTTTTTCTTTTCTTTTTTTTTTTAGCATTATCTTTAGAACCTGGTTGTCTCAGGTATGAGAAGCTGCTTAGAAACCTGCAGAGGCTCGTGGTGGAGTGTAGGGGTCGGGGAGGCGGAAGGGAGGAATGGGTTTCAAGGCAGAGAGACCCAGTCCAATGACTCACTGTATGATACTCCTCAAGGGAGATCCACTTCGTAAGATCGGGTGCTACGCTGGATGATTAGTGCTTCCGCTGGCTAGGATGCATTCTGAGCCCCGGCAAGGATTTTCAAGCCCACACTGCAGTGCTGGAGAATCACATCAGTTTATGTCCAGGCTGAGATGCCCGTTCTGCAGTGTGTGTGTTTGTGGGGTGGAAGACAGGGAAGGTCACGCTGTCGTTATCCAGCCTACATCCCACGGCTTAATCTTCCATTCATGGCTACTCTTTTGATACCACTAAGTACCGGTAGTTGGGAGAAACAGGACATGATTGATTAATGGGCAAATTCAGTGGGATCAGAATTTTAGGACTCTACTTCTTAAACTCTCTGAGTATCTGTCTCCATGTCAAGAAACAGGACGAAGAAATACGTCACCTAGATGAAGGGTCAGGGTAAGCATAAAGGGACTTCAGGTATACTAGACTCTACAAGGGGCTTAGGAGAAACACGGTTTTTCTGTCTGTACAGTGTAAGCATTGCTGGAATTTTTTCAGGGGGTGGTGGACTTTGAAAATCTTCCAGGATGAAATCACCTTGAGCCCTCTCTGTAAAATAAAGCTGTGACTTGTTCATGGGCAAGGGCGGACCCCGAACTGTTTCCTGAAAAAAATTCCTGGCTTGGCCTCTGATCCCTTCACCTTCCACAGTACTCAAATATTTCTAAAGTCTACGGATCGCCCCTCAATTAATGACACAAAATAGGGTCTCTCTAAGCCCATGAACGGATGCCTTCTAACTCTTATTCAAAGGCTAGGCGAGAAAGAGTTCCTTGTGAAGGGTTATTTCAGAATTATTCAGTCCATCACTCTTCTTGGTACTTCGAGTTCTTTCTTTGGATACAGCCAGACATCAGAAAAGTAAATACTTAGACATTTAATCCTCTTTCCAAAGAAAACAGAGAGCTGCATTTTCATTGGGGAAGCCCCAAGAGGAGACCAGGACGCAGTTAGGCATTGGGTTGGATCTGCTTGGGTTGTGCCGCTGGAGCCCCTCCATCCTCTGGGTCCACCAGAAGAGACCTCAATCAGAAAAGGCTTTTACTGCTAAGGGCTGCAGAAAGCCTGTCTTCCACCGAGTGCGCTCTCAGAACTTTCTCTCCTCTGTCCTTGTCTTTTGAGATGGAGCCTCAGAATTTAAGTTGAAACTCAACGGAACAAGTCCGTGGCCCCTCCTGCCTGCCTGATGGTACTGCATCACTCCTCAGACCTCTGCACCTATCCTGTTAGTCTCCCTCCTCCTACTGTAACACGTGCTTGGGTTGTGAGCTGTCTCCAACCCTTTCTGGACATTAGAAAGTCCTAACAAGCAAAGAAAGTGATTAATCCATTTCAGAGACCCATGATTCGAGTTATAAAATGGCCAGGCCTTACGTTTCAAGTCTCCTCTCCTCCCAGCGGCCCCTTACACTTCAGTTCTCAGGACACTGACCAAGGGAGGGCGTTCCTATTTAAACTAGTAACTGATTGGCTTCCAACTCTCAGCACCAACTCCTGCAAATTCAAAGGTATAGATAAATGTTTGTTGAATGAAAACCAGATCTGTAAACGGAAGACATTGAAGCTTTGCCCCACAGTTTGAAAATTCTCCCCACATTCAACTACGTGAGCCCCCAGTTTCCTGACCTCGTGACTGGTTTTGTTTTGCTTCTCTTTCTGAGCTCCCGATAGTTTGGACACCATTATGGAGGAGTCAGTTCCTTTCTGCCTGTTTAACTCTCTTCAGGCGAAGGCTGAGAATACTGGTGAGCAGGAGATGGCAGACTGTTTTTGTAAAGGGCCACACAGTGAATACTTTAGCTTGTGCAGGCCATGTGGTCTTTGTTGCGAGTAGAGTTGATTTTTATTATTCTTGGGTTTCGTATTTGTGAATGTGCCTACTCACTAAACATTTTTTTTTTTTTTTTTTTTGCGGTACGCGGGCCTCTCACTGTTGTGGCCTCTCCCGTTGCGGAGCACAGGCACCGGACGCACAGGCTCAGCAGCCATGGCTCACGGGCCCAGCCGCTCCGCGGCATGTGGGATCTTCCCGGACCGGGGCACGAACCCGTGTCCCCTGCATCGGCAGGCGGACTCTCAACCACTGCGCCACCAGGGAAGCCCCCTACTCGCTAACATTTACCTGTAACCCCCAAATCAATACCTTTGGTGCTTTGGCAGTCACGTGTGGGCAGAGCAGCAAAAAATGCGAGTCACCTGACACCCGTGTTCCCAGCACTGAGGGTGAACAAGGCAAACTTCTGCCTTCGTATTTCAGCTCTCACACTGTACACAAACATCCTTTTTGGGATCTATTTAGTGTCACGTTTATTGCGTTTTGTGAGTGATTTTGCTGTTTAAAATGGCCCCCAAGTGTAGTGCTCTGAAGTGCTGTCTAGTGTTCCTATGTGTAAGAACGCTGTGATGTGCTTTAAAAGGGGAAAGTTCATGAGTTACATAAGTTTTGTCCAAGCATGAGTTACACCCCAGTTGGTCATGAGTTCAGCCTTAATGAATGAACAATATATATTGAAATAAAGTTTCTTTAAACAGAAATACATAAAATAAGGTTATGTATTGATCTGTTAACAAAAATGTTGTGACCAGAGACTTGCAGGAAATTAACCCTGTATTTCCCTTAGGGGCAATGGTTCAGTATTGCTGATTTACAGAACATCGATTCCATTCAGCTCTGCATTTGTAATGCGAAAGCAGCCATAGACAGTATGCAAGCAATGAGCATGGCTGCATTCCAATAAAATTTCCTTTGTGAACATGGAAACTTGAATTTCACATAATTTTTTATATGCCACAAAATATTATTCTTTTATTTCCCCGCTAAACTATTAAAAAATGTAAAATCCAGTTTTAACTTGCTGGCCACACAAAAACCAGTGACGGGCTGGATTTGGCCCATGGACCATAGTCTGCCAATTACTGCTGTGTAGCCTTATTTTCCATGAATCCCACTGCTTTGAAGCCAGATCATGGTAGATTGGAGAGACCCACATCTCACTCCCCCGTAGTCTCTGCCATCCCAGGAACAACACTTTTATGATGCATGAGAACATTCATGACATCTGTGTCTTTGGAGTACAAGGAGACAGTTCTGAAGCTGGAGTTCAGATAGCTGGATTTGAAAGCTGGTTGTGTGACTTCCCAGCTGTTTTACTTGAGGGAACTTTCCTGGGCTTTATGCCACAGAGAGAATCATGGCAGTCTGTCTCCTAGGCCTGCAGTACAGGTTAAACTGCATCCAAGGGGCTCTGCAGATGGGATTCCTTTATCACCCTCACCACGCCCACACCAGACCAGTTAGGCAGCTTGACCTCTACCCTTGGGGTTCCTTGGACATTCATCACCCAAGCCTCACTAAGGGAGCAAGTAGATACCGACAAATCTCATTCCTTTCTACCCTGCCTCATTTTCAGGGGTCAGGGAGACGACGCCACGCAACCAATAAAAGAGCAGGAAGATATTTCCCGAAAAACCGCAGCCCCCCTTTCCATTGCCTCACAACTTATACAGTTAGGTGGCCCCCCAGATGGCCCCAGCCTTGCTTAGGCTCACGTGCTGGTGAGAAACCTCTCAAATGTCAGTGCTTACAAAAGAGGGAAGAAAATAGAAAACTCTGTTTATTTTCCTGACTTAAAAGATAACATCGCTTTGCCCTTTCCTTTTGTTTAAGGTCAGATGGGGAGCGTTCTTTGAAAGTGGCTCCAGGAGAGTTTCTCAGAGATCCATGTATTTAGCAATTTATGTTTTTCACTCAGAATGGACCACTTTCAGTAATAATGATATCATGATGATTACTATTATAAGAAACAATGTTTCACCTCATCCGTAAAAATGAAGTAATGATTCAGATCCCAGCCTGATGTTTAAAGTATTTGGCAAGCTGTACAGGAAGGTTGTTATATCTAAGTAAATGTTGATTTTAAAATGCCACTTTTAGTGGATTTTATAAGCAATGAATGACAAATTAATCAGCACTTTTATCCCAAGGAACTCACGGCACTTCACAGATATGGTCTCATTAATGTTTGCAGAGTGGAAAAGCATCATTCATGAAACCACAGCCTCAGACCTTAGAGCAGCTGGAAGGGCCCTCAGGGAGCCTCACCAAGTCGTGAGTCAATGAACCAGGAAGCCAAGACTCAGGGCTGCCGACCTTGTGCGTCTTGGATACAGGAAGGAGGGGGAGGTGCGTGCGTCTGGAAGTGCGTCTGCATGGCACGCTCCCCCGACTTGGACGCCAGGAGTTGCGCAGGAGGCGGGGAGGGGGGCGGGGGAGGAGGGGGAGGGCGAGGGGATCCGCCCCTCCTCGCCCGGTCGCCGGGGCGGAGCCAGCCCGCGGCACGCGTCCCGGGCGTCGAGGGGCGCGGCGAGCGCGCAGTCACGTAGCCACTAGGCAGTCAGTCCGCTCCGCGCCACCCTCGCACCGCGCGGACTCCTGAAGGTCAGCACTTTGAGTTATGGGTGTGATACAGGAAGGGAAAACTCCTCCTTTCCTTCCCTTAGCTGTATTTTCCTAGAAATTGACAGAAAAATGGGAATCTGGCACATTCGTGTATCTGATACACTTTTTGAAAGCAAAGAAGTGTCACCGAATGAGCAGGTGGCTCAGGGAGCACGAGTTTCTCCGGTTTTGCAGATAAGGAAGCGGGTTTGGTCCTAATGGAACCGGCCCAGTCCCTCCCGCACTCCCTTGCTTACCCGCCTCGCTCCCGCCCCTCCCCCCCCCTCGTTCTTTGCCCTTGCCTCACTCACTCCAGCCGTTACACTATTTTTATCTGGTGGCTTAAGACTTGAAACAATGCATTAAAAACGGCAGAGCTGGGAGAGCTAACCCCCCCTTCGCCAGCAAGTGAGGGTGTGTCTTTAGCGAGTTGCTTCATCTCTTGGGAAGCGGGGAGTGCAACAGGGGCTAACCGCAGGTGCGACCCGAGGCAGCGGGACTTGTGTGTTACGTGCGTGGAAGGCAGGTCTGCTCCACCGCTGTCCTTTGCTGAGCCTTGATAAAGTGCGAGCTCTACTCAAAGCCCAAGCTCGGTTCCTACGCCCCACTGCTGTCAAAGCTGAGTACGAAAACCTGCACGTTCTCACGCCCCCCTACCCCCCCTCCCGGCCTTGCCTGCCCTCAATCAAAGGGAGTGATTGATACTACTTGCACGTGGTGGTTCTTTAAGACCACAGTTTCCATTACCAACAGAGATGGTTTTCAAAGTCTGGTGGTGGAACTGAAGCCTTCAAAAGAAGGACTAACCAGAAGCCCGATATGTAAAGCAGTGGAGGCTGGAATGCATCGAGAGTGGCCTGGCTCCGCAGGGGACAGTTTGAACATCTCTGGCCTGTAGGATAAAGGTAAGGCTCTTTAGTGTGCTTGTCTCCAAGCCTTTTACAGTCTGGTCTCAATCACGCCCCGCCTCCACTCCCACCCCATGGTCCGGACGCATCAGAATATGATGTCCCTTTCACTCTCCACCTCCCCTGCTCCTGTATTCTCTGCTCAGAAGTTACTTCCTCTGTCATTCTTTCCTTGGAGCCCTCTTAGTGCTTTGTGCCTGCCTCAAAGGTAGCAGCTGTCACACTTTGGTTGGAGGTCACGAGTCCTGAAAACAGGAACTGTGCCTTGTTTTTTCAGCATTTAACTGATATTTAAAGAACACTTGAGTGCTGGGTTCTGGGAATACAGTTCAAACTCCTGGAGCTGACACCCTAGAGAAGGGGAGATGCAATGAGCACCATCAAGTAAAAGATGTGGCCTGTAGAGTGATCAGTAAGGGGAGCAAGAGGGGGGAGGACGGAATAGAGAATGTGTGTCAGTGGGGATGGGAGGTTCCAACTCAGGCACGTGGAAGACGACAGGGGCGTCAGCCTGAAGGTGGTGAAGGAGAGAGCAGTGTGGACCTTTGTGGGGAAACTCTTCCAAGCACTGAGAGGCAAAAAGCAAAGACATTTAAGGTGGGAGCAGGGAAGAGGCCAGATGGCCAATGGGAAGCGAAGAAAAGAGAAAATGGGAGGAGACAAAGGGGTGAGATAGAGAGGTGAGGGGTTTTACCAGAGTCAGAGGGTTGGACCCAGTGTTTTGAAGCTCCCACAGTCCCAACAAAGGACACAGGGGCTGCCATGGTGACCCTTCCAGTGCCCAATTCTCGGGCCTTGTTATTTTCTTTCTTTAAAATTTTTTTTGGCTGCTCTGTGCACGCGGCAGGAGGGATCTTAGTTCCCAACCGGAGATCGAACCCTCATCCCCGCATCCCCTGTAGTGGAAGCAGGGAGTCTTAACCACTGGACCGCCAGGGAAGTCTCTTTGTTAGATTTCTTTGTTTCCTTTGACGCCATCAACCTTCCCCCTTTTTTGAAAGTCTAACTTTTGGAACTCCACTTTCTCCTTTTCTTTCCTACTTCATTGGTCACTCTTTCTTGGGCGGCTGTAATTTTCTGCCTCTGCTCACCCTTGGAGGGCTTTCCCCCAACCAAGGCCTTACCCTCAGCCCACTGACCTTGTTAACACGCATCCTCGCAGTGTGACTTCATCCACATGGCCACCTAACACGTCAACAAGGTTAGTTCCGCTGGCAAGGAGGAAGGGGAGGATGGCAGAGTGTACCACGGCCAGGAATAATCTAGCCCTGCTTTCCTCTCCAGCTCCAGCTCCTGCGCTTTCCCCACATGTAACCTTCTCTCGGGTCACTCCAAATATCTCCCATTTTTAGACATCTTAAGCTCTGCTTGATACGTGGTATATTAAATTAACTACTGCCAAGAAGCAAATCCCCCAGAACTTTTTCATGGCTTACAAAACCAGTAATCGCTTATATGACTCTCGGCTCTGGCTTAGGTTGCCTCGTGAGACCACAGTTAAGATGTTGGCCAGGGCTGCAGTCACCACTGCTGCTGGAGGATTCCCTGCTGAGAGGGCTTAGTCACCTGACTGGTAAGTTGCACTGCCTGTTGGTGGGAGGCCTCAGTTCCTTTTCACATGGGCCTCTTCACAGGGCTGCTTGAATGGCTCGGGCACTGACTTCCTCCAGAGCATGCAATCCAGTAGAGCAAGAGGGAAATTGCAGTGCTTTTTATAATCTAGCCTCAGAGTTCACACACTGTCATCTCCATCATTCTCTATTGGGCGCTCAGAACAGCCCTGATCCATTGTGGGAGGGGGCTACATGAGGGCACAAATACCAGCAGGTGAGGGTCATTGGGCGCCATCTTGGAGGTGGGCTATGCTATGTGGTTATCCACTTTCGAAGTCTGAATAACTGTGACTTGTCCCTCAAAACCCTGCACACTGACACACAGCTAGTTCCATGGAGAAGCCTCCCCTGATTGGTGAACTTCCTCTTCTCCTTGCATTAGCCCTTGGGCATCTCTCCCTTCCCTCATGTACCAAGCTGCACTGAAATTGGTGATTTACTTGTTTCTCTCTTCCCTAGTCTTTAAGTTCCTTGAGAGATAAGAGAGTGTTTAATAGGACAACGTGACATCACAGTGTCTAGAACAGTGGTGCATGGCAGAGTCTCGGTACATTTTATATAAGGAATAAATGAATGAGTAAATCACATTTCCTTTTCCAATCAGAAATATTTATATAGCACTTAATTTATATCGCACCCCACTTCAGGTCTCTGTTGATTGGTTTTCATATTTCAGCTTTCATATTGCATTTCCCACCCCAGTCTCACCCCTGACACAGCCGTATTCTCCTTTGACCCAGCAATTCCATTCTAGGAATTTATTCTAGGGAAATAATTGCACGTGTGTCAAAGAGGTAGCTAAGCACTGTCCATTGCAGTTTGTTTATGATGTTTGGTTTTGTAGAAAACCTAAATTTCAAAAAACAGTGATTTGATTAAATAAGATATGCAATAATAAAATCAACTATTATGTAACTGCTAAGGTAGTACCAAAAAATGTTCGATATGAAAAGATGTTCAGTTGATATTTTTAAATGAAGTAAAACAAAATTATAAAATGTTTTAATTTTTAATTTGTGGTAAAATACATGTAACATAAAATTTATCATCTTAACCCTTTTTTTTAATAAATTTATTTATTTATTTTTGGCTGCGTTGGGTCTTGTTGCTGTGCGCAGGCTTTCTCTAGTAGCAGCGAGCAGGGGCTACTTTTCGTTGTGGTGCTCAGCTTCTCATTGCGGTGGCTTCTCTTGTTGTGGAGCACGGGCCCTATAGCGCACGGGCTTCAGTAGTTGTGGCACGTGGGCTCAGTAGTTGTAGCTCGCAGTGTCTAGAGCGCAGGCTCAGTAGTTGTGGCGCATGAACTTAGTTGCTCCGCGGCATGTGGGATCTTCCCAGACCAGGACTCGAACCTGTATCCCCTGCATCGGCAGGAGGATTGTTAACCACTGCGCCACCAGGGAAGTCCCCATCTTAACCCTTTGTAAGTGCACAGTGCAGTAGGGTTGAGTGCGTTCACATTGTTGTGACACCAATCTCCAGAATGTTTTTCATCTTGCAAAACTAAAACCCTATACTATTTAGCAACATTTCTCCATCCCCCTCTTTCTTCCTCCCCTCAGCCCCTGGCAACAACATTTCTACTTTCTGTCTTTATGAATTTGACTACTCCAGGTACCTCATATAAGTGGAATCATATAGTATTTGTATTTTTGTGACTGCTTATTTCACTGAGCATAATGTCCTCAAGGTTCACCCATGTTATAGCATGTGTCAGAATTTCATTCCTATTCAAGGCTAAATATGTATACATCGCATTTTGTTCATCCATTTGCCTGCTGGTGGATACTCAGGTTGCCTCTACTGTTTGGCAATCATGAATAATGCTGCTGTGAGCACAGGTGTACAAAGATCTCTTCAAGACCCTGGGTCATAATTCTGTTTTTACTTTTTTGAGGAACTGTCATGCTGTTTCCATAGAGGTTGCACCACTTTACTTTGCCATTAATAGAGCTCAGTATATCCAACTGCCTTGTGTTGTATATTTTGTTTGTCCTTCTAGAACCACTCTCTACTCTTGTTGACCCTCCTCTGTGCCCTTGGCACTTTGACCTTTGTGGGCTACATCAACAGACTCTCTCACTTCAACTGGGTTAGGCCAATAGAAGTTTCCAGCAGAAGGTTGAAAGGCAGGAGGAGAGTGAGGTCAATGAATTTAGTACCTAGCTCCTTCTTTGTGGTTCACCTCAGACTGCATCTCTCTATTGAGGGCCACGGCGCCTACCAGAAGGCCCTCTCCATCTAACCAGCGCTGTCTCTCTCTGTCTCTCTCTCTCTACCAGTTACTGCCCCTTTCACTTGCTGTTTCAAGCCTATGCATGGTTACTAGCTTCAAGATGTACCACACCATCTCTCTTTGCTTGTCCTAAACTCTGCTCACACCTTTGTAAATAGTCCTCCTATTAAACTCTCCTCGAATTATCCTGGTTTCCAGCCAGGATCCTGATGCATCCATATCTACTTGACATCTCCCCTTGGAATTCTCACAGTCATCACAAACATGACATACCCAAAGCGTAACCTTTGACTTTCCTTCAGTCCTCTGCTCCCCACTTTCTGCGATCTCTGGGAACATTAGCACCGCCAAGCCAGGTGCACAAGACAGACGCCTGGGAGTCCTACATGATTTCTCCCTCTCCCTCACCCCTAGTTGCCTTCATCTTATCCATCACTAAGTCTGTAAATTGAGCTTCATACAGCTGGCTTCTTGCTCTTTAGATCTCAGCTTAAATGTTATCTTCTTTAAAAAAAAAAAAAACCTTCCTCTACCCAACAGTAAGGGCCCGCATCCCTTTATTCTCACTCCGTGTACCAGTTTGTTTGCTTCTTAGGAAGCAGTATCACTAAGGAATTGATCATCTATTTTACTTGAGAGTTATGTCCCTTTGGTAGAGAAGGATGACTCTGAGCTATAAAGGGTAATGAACATAACTCTCAACATCACCTAACTCGGAGGCTGGTTTTTCCTGGGCTTGATCCAACATGGCAGAATTAATCTTTGAAATTCCAGACCTGTGTCTGTGTTAACCCCTTTAAGGTATAGTACCCCTCAAAGCCTCATGGAAAACAAACCATTGGCTTTATCCATCTATTCTACACTGTAGAAATAAATTACATGACATCTGGGGTTTCATAAGAGCCCAGTTCTATTGGCAATAAGTCCAGGGGTTTCTCCTTGCCTGTACATTTGCTTCAGATAAACTCCACATTTAAAAACAACTTTGAAAAGATGTAATCTACATGCATAAAATGCCAGATTTATGATTTAATTATTTGGCGCAATCAGTGATCTGAAAGTTCAGAAAACCTAAACAAACAAACAGAACCCTAAATGAAAGAAAACATTTCTGAACCAAATTGCCTTCCTGGTGTAGAAAGTCCTCATATGCATGGAGTCGGACAGGAAACAGAAATAGATCTGTGTGTTACCAGAACTGAACTAAAATATTTGCCTTTTTTCTCCTTGTGGAACATCACCTAAAAGAAATGCCCATTGTATTTGATGTAGGGATTCAGAGCAGGACTTGCCGTGGTGTTTAGGGTCTCCTTTGTATTGGTTTCATCTGCTTGAACCTTGGGTTGAACCAAGCAAAGCATTAGCAATCCCTTGGATGCTACCTCTGATTAGGGGCTCAAGAAAATATTTAGAGAGATGGGGAAAGTATAAAATGAGAGGATGACTGGTCCATTCCACAAACATTTATTTATTGAGTGTCACGGACAAGGCACTGCTCTAGGGCAGCAGTCCCCAACCTTTTTGGCACCAGGGAGCGGTTTCATGGAAGACAGTTTTTCCACAGATGTGGGGGGATGGTCAGGCGGTAACACGAGTGATGGGGAGCGATGGGCGGCAGCAGACGCAGCTTCACTCACTCACCGGCCACTCATGTGTGGCCCGGTTCCTAACAGGCCGTGGACTGGTACCAGTCTGTGGCCGGGGGTTGGGGACTCCTGCTCTAGGGTATTCAAGGTAAATAGATGAGGTTCCTTCCATCCAGGAGATTATCATCTCCCTTGAAAAACATAAAGCACTACAGAAATACCAGTTTCCTATGATACTGTTTTATTGCATCTACAGTGAAGGGAAACTAACAGCCATAGGCAGAGAACAAGTGTTATGGGTTGAATTGTGTCCCCACAAGGTCATATGTTGAAGTCCTAGCCTCAGTACCTCAGAATGTGACTATTTGGATGTGACCTGTATAGGATCTTTACAGAGGTAATATGATTGATGTCCTTACGAAAAGAGGAAATTTGGAGACAGACACCCATAAAGGGAAGACCATGTGAACATGAAGACGGCCGTCTACAAGCCAAGGAGAGAGACCTGGAACAGATCCTTCCCTCACAGCCCTCAGAAGGAACCAGCCCTGCTCACACCTTGGCTTCAGACTTCTAGCCTCTAAAACTCTGAGACAATACATTTCTGTTGTTGAAACCACCCAGTTTGTGGGAGTTTGTTGTGAACTACCAAGCAAACTAATACAACAAACTCTGGTGAAAAGAATTCAATAGCAGATCGGGGCACCAAGATGAGGAAAAAGGTATGACTGTGTTTTGACTTTCCTTCCTCCTCGGTGGCCCTCTTCTGATAATCTGCCAAAGACACTGGATGTTATTTCCTTCCTGGACTGGTTAAAAAAACAACAAAGAACCAGGAGTAAAGGATGGAACTAGAGCCTTTCTGGAAGCTTCTCTGTGAACTCCCTTCAATTTAAGAGGCGTTTCCTTTACTCCTAGTTTCTAAATTCCTGAGCAGCCTGTTCACTTTTAGAGTCGGAGCCCTTGTCCCATGGAGATCTGGTGATTTGGACACCATGAGCAACTTGAGGCCTGCCCCTCTGTGTGATTAGGCCAGAGAAAATCAGAACAGCAGGAAGGTGGCTCTTTGCATTGCAGAACTTTATATAGTATTTGTTCTGTTGTTGTGGACACTGGGGGTAACCATGTGGTGATGGTGCTATCATCTGTTTAAAAGTCATCAACTCATCCCAGGAGACCAGAGGCCATAGATTTCCCATATTCTCAAGACTTAAATGTTTGCTCTTGGACTACCAGGATTGGAGGAATGAGGTCTAAACCTTACGTTGTTCAGCTGAAGAAATAGTGGCTCAGGAACATGTTTTGTCTGGGGTTTCCTATCCAATCAGATCAATTTGTTGAGCACTTACTGGGTGTGATGCTTACTTTTCTGTGTCAGTTTGGCTAGACTGTGGTGCCCAATTGTTTGGTTAAACATTCGTCTAGATGTTGCTATAAGAATATTTTTTTGATGTGATAACGTTTAAATTAGTAGATTTGAAGTAAAGCAGATTATCCTCCATAATGTGAGTTGGGCCTCATCTAATAAATTGAAGGCCTTAAGAGAAAAGACTGAGTTTCCCTGATGAGGAAGGAATTCTGACTCTGGATCACAGCATCAGTTCCTACTGGAATTTCCAGCTTCCTGGCCTGCCCTACAGGTTTTGCACTTGCCAGCTCCCACAGTTGTGTGAGAAGATAATTCAAAATAAATCTTTTTTATTTTTTTGTGGTACGCAGGCCTCTCACTGTTGTGGCCTCTCCCGCTGCGGAGCACAGGCTCCGGACGCGCAGGCCCAGCGGCCATGGCTCACGGGCCCAGCCGCTCCGCGGCATGTGGGATCTTCCCGGACCGGGGCACGAACCCATGTCCCCTGCATCGGCAGGCAGACTCTCAACCACTGCGCCACCAGGGAAGCCCCAAAATAAATCTCTTGATACATCTTACTGATTCTGTTTCTCTGGAGAACCCCAACTAGTACAGTATGGAACGGGCATGGTGAGGAATGAACAGGGGATTAATACCTGGCTTTTGGGTCCCTTGGCTCTGCCTTGGTTGCCACCTACCAGGATATAAACCAGAACAGTTGTTCTGCTCATAGCCATGTAATTCATAACATTGTTGGGGAATGAGTGCTTTTCCTCACACATTCAGTTTTTGGAGCGATGAACCAAAACCAAAATTAAATCCGTCAAAGTACCTGTGAATGTACTGTTCTTTCCATTGGGCCACAGTGGTCCTCTTCTATAGGAAATATCCTCACCAAACCTAGGCAGGTAAGGCGGAAGCCATCCATCTGTTGTTCCCTCCGGTGTGAGTGTCACGTGTTTGTCAAGTCCACTTGATTCCTCCCACACACTCAAGCCCTGTATTCTGGGAGTTAAGCTCCCGGTGTGAGTGTCACATGTTTGTCAAGTCCACTTGATTCCTCCCACACACTCAAGCTCTGTATTCTGGGAGTGAAGCTGAGGAAAGTTTCCTCTTCCTTAACAGAAACCGCCAGAGTGCGCTTGCTTTAGGAAACGGTGTAGATGCAGCCGGAGTGCTCGCAGGGAGGCTGTGTGCGGGCTTCGTTCTTCGGCTGTGCGGAGCTGAAGAAAAATAACAGCTGTGGAATCTCAGCTTCTTAAAACTCAACATTATCGATGCTTACTACCTTCCGTGGAGGCCTTGGGTGGAAGGTTACAAAACAGGATAAATTTTCGTCTAAAAAAAATGAGCAGATATTACACAATAGAAATTCTACCTGGGTTAGGATTTCAGCTCCTTTTATTTCACGTCTCCATGAGCTTAATTATACTGAAAAAATTAAGTGAAAAAGTTGAAGGAAGATATTTGGAGAGTTAAGATTTGGGCAAAAACCACAACTTTCATTTTATTTACTTAATATTGATTAAAAAAATTTTTATTGAGGTATAGTTGATTTACAATGTTGTATTAGTTTCAGGTGTACAGCAGAGTGGTTCAGTTTTATATATATATATATTCTTTTTCGGATTCTTTTCCATTATAGGTTATTACAAGATATTGAATATAGTTCCCTGTGCTATACAGTAAATCCTTGTTGTTTATTTTATATATAGTAGTGTGTATATGTTAATCCCAAACTCCTAATTTATCCCTCCTCCCACTTGCCCCTTTGGTAACCATAAGTTTGTTTTCGAAATCTGTGAGTCTGCTTCTGTTTCGTAAATAAGTTCATTTGTATCATTTTTTTTTAGATTCCACACATGTTATATAATATTTGTCTTTCTCTGTCTGACTTACTTCAGTTAGTATGATCATCTCTAGTTGCATCCATGTTGCTGCAAATGGCATTATTTCGTTCTTTTATGGCTGAGTAGTATTCCATTGTGTGTATGTACCACATCTTCTTTATCCATTCATCTGTCAGTGGACGCTTAGCTTGCTTCCATGTCTTGGCTATTGTGAATAGTGCTGCTGTGAACATTGGGGTGCATGTATCTTTTCTAATTAGAGTTTTTGTCTTTTCCGGATATATGCCCAGGAGCGGGATTGCTGGATCATATGGTAACTCTGTGTTTAGTTTTTAATACTGATTTTAAGCAGAAACATGTTTTTGATCAGATCTTTGAGTGCAGTCTCTCCCAGGCCTACCAATGGTTACTGGTTCAGCCAGGGGCGATGGAGCCAGTGGTTTCTTAGGCTTCTCAAAGGCTGTAAGGAGACACTCAAAGCAAGGGATTGAGCAGACTCAATGAGACAGAAAGCAAGCTCCATTTCAAGAAGATAAGAGGTGAATCAGCTGTTTTGCAGAAACCGAAGAGCTGGAGGTATGGATTGAAGATGGATGTAAAGGTAAAAATCTGGGATGGAGAGGGATAAAGGGACCAGCTAGGATGCACTTTGCAGGATGTGAATTTACTATAAAGTATAGAGTTCTCAGAAGAATGGACAAAGGAAAAGTGGACAGCTCATCTCTAGCTTTGCTTATTTTCTCTGTGATCTCCTGCTGGCTTCCCTGACCCTTGGCCACCGCCCACCCCCTCATGGCTTCCACCTACCCCCATCCTAGGCAACAGGCAGCCACCGCTGATGACTCACGCGTTACTTAGAGTACGCGCTGGTGGTATCAGACTAGGTTAGGCAGCTGTGGGAACCTGCTGGCTCCCTTGTGACGCTGACTTGCCTTAACGTTGTTAAAATGTGCTGTTTCCCTGCCATGTTCCCCAGGGCCCCAAGTGAAAGCTCACTGTGATTCATGGGATTTTGAAAAGTGAAAAAATGTCCCCGCGATGGAGATGCAGGACCAGCTTGTTAACGTTTATACAAGGGTCTATTTTCGGAAGACAAACTGTAGCCAAGACACAGGTCAGAGTTCAGAAAGGAAGATGGGGCAGAAATGATGAAGCTGTGGTCCTTTGCCTTGCATGTATCTGATTCTTAAGATGCTGGTGATAAGGTCCTGGAGGGCTGCTAAATGTGGCCCTGTATAAATTTGGCTTTAAACATTTTAGAGGCAACGCAAAAGGGGAGCATATGACAAGCGACGTGATCAGGGAAGGGGCGGTTACAGCAGAAGGACTGTTGTTCTTGGAACAGAGATTAGAGAAAGACTCGCCCTCCCACTGCCCTTCTCACCGCCACCCGCACCAGCTGCCTCTGGGAACAGCATGAAGAAGGCTGAGTAGCAGAGTGGAGCGTGTTTTCTGACTTCCTTCTCGTAAAAGCCTCAGCAATCCGCAAGGCCTGGGGCTATAGCGATATAAAGGTCCCCACCCTCCAGAATTTTATGATTTCATTAGGAGAGGGAACCGTTGGTGATTTCATGGGTAGACGGGTTTGCATGGATGCCCTTGGATGAGCATTTCTAGAGCAGGGAGGCTTTTCACGTTGCCATTCGCTTATACACCATCTGCCTGAAGTGTGGTGTCCTGCGGAGAGACCCGCGACCTCTCCAGTGTGTCCCTTCTGAAAAACAGGAAGTGGCTAAAGAGACGTGACCAGGGAAAGAGAAAAATATACCTTTGTTGCGGTTACAATAATTCATGGGAAAAATGCGAAACTTGTGAAACAAAATTGTGGGTCTTGGAGGGAGGAACATGAAGTCAAAGGAGGAGGGTCGCAGGGGAAGGAGGCGTGAAAAGCTGAGCTCCAGAGAAGAGACCACTCCCAGGACTAAGCAGAAAAGCTTCAATGAGAGAAAACACCAGAAACTTCCAGAGAGCTGCACACACACACACACACACACACACACACCCCGCCCCCAGCAGAGGACACGTTCCTTCAGCCTGAACCATGGCATGGTCTTGCTGGGGTAAAGGCAAGAGGAAAGCCAGGCAAGAATTAATTCTAGAGAGACCTTCTCAAGGGCGTGGCATGATTTCCTCCACGGCAAAGTGCTTCTCTTAGTGGAACCTCCAAGTCATTCTTTCGAGTTAGGTGTGATTTCTTTGTTTTTTTATTTTTATTTGGTTATTCTTGCCCCAATTTAGGTGTGTACTGTTTGGATGGAAATGTTAGTGTATCCTAGAAGTGGCTCTGTAATACTTGGGAGCAGAAGCGACAGCCAGCTTCTGGATGTCAGTGTAAGTTGGGTGTGGCAACCAGGGTATTGGAAAGTCCTAGCGTATTACAGGTAATTCCGTTCCCTTCTAGTCCCCTCCCACCAGCCTCCAGGCAGACCAGGTGGCACCTAGTACAATACTTCAGCGGCCCCACATCGGCCCTCGGAGGGCAGAGTGCCTTCTTGTCCAAGTCCCAGCCACTCTTTTTAGCTCATTTCCCCCCAGTGCCTTGCGTTCCCCCTGGAGGACTGGTTGCTGCCATCCCCCCTGCCCCAGCAAGGGCCACGGTAGCCCTCCTCTGAAACACGAAGAACCATGCCTTCTCCCCTCCTCCTCTTCCCAGCTTCCCATGAGGTATTCCAGCTCTACGCCAGCTAGTTTACTGGAAACGTCACCCATCCCCGTTTGTACCCATTAATTACCATTAGTCACACTGGGTGCACAAACGTGACACCTCTCATTCTGGGGCCATCTCATTCGGCCTCACCTGTCTCTCTCCGTCAGCATCAGTCCGTGGTTATCGCGGGACTTGGAAACTATCTTGTATGTAATTTATTTGCAAGTTTATTGTCTCTTCTTCTCCCTCGAAAATATAAGGATAGTGAGGGCAAGGACTTTGCTTGTCTTCTTGATGACTGTGTTTTCAGTTCTGAGAACAGTGTTTGGCACGTTAACAGGTATGCAGTCGTTTTTGTTGCTGTTGTTGAAGAAGAGAGAGGATATAGTCAGTTGTAAACCAGAGAACTTGGGGAAATAGGACATCCCACTGAGTGCTGCCAGGGGGGAACTCAGAGCAGCCAGAGCTCACTGAAGGTGGGAGCGCTGGAGAGCCGAGGAAGGACAAACGCCAAGGTGTGGGAAGGAGGCTGGCGCAGAGGTTCTCAAGGTGTGGTCTGCGGAGCCCCGGGGGCAGGGGTTTCTGAGAGCCTTTCAGAGAGTCTGTAACATCAAAACTATTTTCATAACCTTATTAAGATGTTGACTTTTCCACTGTGGTGACATTTCCACTGATGGCACAGAAGCAAAAGAGGGTAGGACATGAACCAAAGCAGAGGCACCAAACTGTCACCACACACTCACAGCAAAACAGATTCCAGTTTCATTGAAGAATGTCCTCAATAAATCAGTAAAAGCTATTCATTTTATGAAATGTCGACCTCGTGTCTATTTCATATTCTGTGTGAAATGGGAAATACACATAGAACATTTCTGCTGAATAGTGAAATATGTTGGTTTCCTTGAGGAAAAACACTTGGCAATTGAATCGTGAGCTAAATTGGCTCTTTTTTTTTGGTCATGGAACATCATTTTTACTTTAGAGAATGAAAGACAAACTATGGTTATTTAGACTTGGGCATTTCACACGTATTCTGCCAAAAATGAGTAAAGTGAGCTTGTCAAGTGAAACAGTGACAGTATCAGTTGCCAGCAGTAAAATTTTAACTTTCAAGAGAAAATTAGAATTATGGAAAACTTGTGTCCATCACAGGAAGCTTGAGAGCTTCCTTATAGAGACATTTCTGTTGAGATTGGTGGTGATATATGAATAGTGGGATTTTTTGATGTTGTATGATAAAATAGGTCAACATTTGGAATGATCTGTATAGTTCAGTGAGTCATAATTTTCCAAATGTTACAGAATCATGCATGAGAAAATGAACTGTACAAAGAGCAAAATAGATGAATGGATTTCATATAAGACTTTTAAAAGTTCATTGACAAGGTTGCAGATTCCACACTGAAAATTAACTTTAAAGAAATGAGCAACTTAGTTGCAGTATCAAAGAATATGTACAATTATCTTTTTTTAAAAAAACCCTGTTAAACTCCTCTCACACACGGGGGCTGATTTTTCTTCATAAACCTCAACTAGAACAAGACATTACAACAGACTGAATGTAGAAGCAGAGCAGATATGAGAATCCAGCTGTTCTCTATAAGCCATACATTAAAGAGATTTGTAAATGACATCACCCTTCTCACTAAACTTTTTGTTTGGGAAAACCGTCATAATTTTTGTTAGCATGTAATGCATTATTATTTTTTTGATAAATAAATATTTTTAAAACTTCTCAGTATTAATGTCTAATATGGTAAATACTGATAACCTACATTTTTAAAAAAGCTCCTCAGAATCCCCTTTTGTGAGTGTGTTAAAAAAAAAAAAAAGTTTAGGGTTCTGAGGCCAAAATGTTTGGAGAACCCCTGGCCTAGATTAGGGTTAAAAGAACTCAGCAGTGCCTCCAAATAATGAACCATTTTCTTCTCACGTTTCTCTTTAATTGAGGCCAAGTCCACACCAATGAAGTGAATTAGAAAAAAGTACTGAAGGAAGGAGGTGAATATCTACGGATGCTCCTTTGTGCTGTAGGAAGTCGGCTCTCACTTCTTCCTCAGACCTATCCTGTGAGGTCATAGGTATTCAGTCCCATTTTGGTAGAAGAAAGGCTCAGAGTAGTTAGGTACCTTGCCCAAGATCACACAGCCCTGAAGTGGGTGGCAGAACCACAGGCCTGCCCAACACTTCCTGTCAAACCCCAGTACATCTGAAAATTATCAGAAATGTTTAGGTCCAAAATACTTTCACTTGAAATGTAAGTGTGATTTACTTGAAATGTAAATGTAAGTGTCCAAAATACTTTCACTTGAAATGTAAGTGTGATTGAGGTAAAACACAGTTTTGATGTATTTGAATGACCCCAGCGCCTGCCTTGCTGTGCCATCACCCTGGGCTGGCGGAGACAATGGCATCACAGAATAGTTACCAGATTTCCTGCAAAACTATAAACCAGCTGGGCCTCTCTTTAAATTTCTTGGACTGATTCTTCTTCGTAAGAAAAAGGGGTGTGTGTGTGTGTGTGTGTGTGTGTGTGTGTGTGTGTGTGGTTTTTCTTTCCCTTCTGTTTTTGCTCTGGCATTCTTTTGTGAGCATGTAACTGATTACTAAATAGGGTCAAAACAGCTTGAGTTGGGCTTCCTGTGTGAATGTGCACGGCAGGGATTTCCAGCCTTTCGTGTGATATGTTATCTGTGGCAGCTGTGCCCGCCGTTGAAGTTTCGGATGGCTTCCATCAATTTCCTGTATTGTAGGAATGGTGGATGTGTGTGCACACCGCCCGCGGAGACAGAAGGGAGGGTGTTTCTACGTGGTTTTCCTTGGATTTTGTGAAAGGTTTTCAGTTAGACGTGCAGAGAGGGCCACGTGTTTCTGTGGAAAGAGCTCTGGGTTAGCGCAAATGTGGGTCCAGTGGTTGTCTGCTACGAATTATCTACGTAGTTCGGGGCAAATTATTTAGTTCTCCGGCCCAATTCTGCTTCCTTATAAGGCTCCTTCCAGCTCTGAAATGTTGCAACTCGGAGTTCTTATAAAAGCCTCACTTTGCAAGTCACCACACTTTGCTGCTCTGAAACATTCATTTTTCTTCTTTCTGATTTTATTTTCTATGTGCTGTTTGTCCTCTTCCATGTCCCTTTATTATGCCAACATTAAGTGCTCTTGTATTTAACTTCTTTCAAAATGGTTCTCTTTCACTAGCTCTTATCATTCAGTTCCCATTGCCTCTAAAATAACATTACAGATGGTCACCGTTTTCTTAGAAAGAAGGTCCAGAGTGCGTTCACTTCCTGTTCAGTTGGGGGCGGATCTAGAGTTTGGAGATTGGTTTCTGTCAGGATCCTCCCTCTGCCCACAATAGAGCCCAGAGAGGCTGGGCTGGCAGCCACTTCTCCAGCTGTGCATTATTTTTATTAAATTTAATTAGATTGAAGTATGCAGGATAATGGCAGACTTAACTCATCTGCTGTCCTGGCCCAGTATGAACATTTAAAATAGAACCCGGACGTTAAACTTCTCTGTTTTCTCCTCAAGCTTGGGCTGTCCCTCCCTCTGCCGGCTTCCCCAGATCCGCCGCGAGTGGGTGCAGCGCCATCTAGTGATGGCATGGGCTGATGTTTTGCTGCCTAGTTCCTGCAATGCCTGCCTAAGAGAACCTGTGCACTGTGAAATACAGGCAAACAGGGACCTAAGTAACATACTGGGAACTGCAGCAGGTCACTTAGTATTGATATACAGAAAGTTCTAGTGTGTTATTAACCATTCAAATGTCTGTAAATTACAGAATCCCTGGGACCATGTGAAGTGAAGATTTATGGGCGTCTTCACCTCAGATGAGTCCTGAATGTTGTTTTGAACTTTTCAGTGAGGTTTTGTGTTCTTAGTGTGAGATCCAAGTGTTGGGGGGATGGTAATTTACACGCATGTGAAAAACATGGTCAAGTTGCTTGATTTTTCTCAGCCTCAGTTTCTCTCTTTATCATCTGTAAAAAGATCATTTCTAAAATCCTTCCAACCTATTAAAAAATTTCAACCAACTGCAAGCACTACAATTCTGTGACTTACTCTAGTGAATGTACACATGTCAGATCCATGGTTCCTTCCATCCTCCAAGAGGAAGTATAGAAAGAATATCAGTAGTTGTCAGTGATTGGCTACTGCTATATCTCCGGTATTGTTTTACACACGTTTGCCTTTTTATTTGATCTTTAAAAAATTCTTGCTGACAAAACTCTGTAAGATGAATATTATTATGCTCATTTTACAGACAAGGAATCTAAGGCTACCACAGCCTGCTCTCCATGTTCACAAGCTGATAAAGAAGATAAAAGAGAAGCAAGTGAGAAATATGCTGTTGTCATTATAATTCATCATAACACCATTGGCAGGGTTCCAACAGTACCAAGTGTATTCAAGCCTCATTGGAGGAGCTAGTTCTCTCTCTTTCACATACTCATAAAGCCTCTGTAGTAAGGTGATTGTTAGAGAAATAGTAAAAGAAAAAAAAAAACTTTTCCAAGGATTCAGGGGGAAACTCACATTTTTAAGTGCTAATGTGATGCTCAGACCTGTTCGCTGTGAGCTGAGCAGTGAGAAGAGATAGAGGGTCAGGCCCTCAGGAGTAACTGCTGTGTCGCAGCTGATGATACAAGGATGGCAGGTGGCAGAGGTCTGCCAGCACCATTGGAGGAACAGCTCTGGGGTGCTCCGGGCATATGGCACCGTAACAACATCCTATGTGTTTATGTTGATTGGTTTGCTTGGGTCTTCTTTTTGAAAGCTGAGCAGCCTTTCCCAAAGTGTGCTTTCTAGGGTGTTAATACATTTTATGAGGCACGCAAAGCTTCCAGGTCAAACGGTATGAGAACTGCTGGGCTGAATAAAGTTAATGGGTTTCTTGGCTCTAAGTGTAGGACTGCTTGAAACATTTTGTATGTCTGTGTGCTTTTTAAAAAATTTATAAATTAACTGTATTTTAATATACAAATCAAATAACCCCCAACAGTTGGGGATAAGACAGAAAGTGTAGCTCTTCTCCCTGTGCTGGAAACCCTGTTACCTAACCACTGTTGGTTTGTGTGTGTAACTTTCCAAAAACATCCTTGTAGCATCACCTTGCTTTGTGGGATAGCACATTAATTCTGATGAATGATGAAAATGTTCTCTTGCTGTCACCTGGCAACCTAGTCTACACTCCCACAGTGCAATGAGGCCAGTAGCTGCTGCCCCCTGGAGGTGGGCTTCCACCCTCCAGGTTTCATGCTCCTCCCAGCATCCTGTCCTTGGGTTGCCCTCCTGGTTCCTGTCGTCATTGGCATTTGTTATCAATGGTTTTGAGTAACGATCAGTCCTACACTGACCTGATGTCCAGACGGACTGTCCTATATTAAACAATAGAAGTTAGTCATGAGTTAGCTTATTTTAGGGCCTAAATTGTATGCCCAAGAGGTCTGTTAAGGATTCTTAGGCCGCTAAACAGTTTTGGGGAAACCCTAGAACCTGATTCATGGAATCTAATCATTTTAGTAATAACATCTTTCCTATATTCTGGACCCTTTACATATATGAATTTGACTAACCCCCCACCAGCAACCCTATAAAGGTAGGTGCACGTAACATCTGTGATTTATAGAAGAGAAATTGGACCAAAGATTGGTTAGGTAACTAATTTCACCTCTAGACCACAACTTCCAAAATCTCTCAGCACCTCCTACTGTTTCCCCTCGTTGGCCTCTTATAACCTCCAAGACGTCTGCTTCTCGGAACCTCAGCTGATCATGACACAGCCTTCTTGAGCATTTACTGACCCGTGATGCCTCCCTCCTTCCCCCAGCTTTCACCTCCCACTCCCACCCTCAGCTCACTGCCCCGAGTGTGACACAATTTGAATAGCTTCTTTGTCTAACTCTATATGAAGTTTCTGTATTGACATAAAGTGAAAGAAACAAAAAGCAGACTTTTAAGTACAGTTTTTTAAAATTTATTTAATTAATTTATTTTTGGCTGTGTTGGGTCTTCGTTGCTACGTGCGGGCCTTTTCTCTAGATGCGGCAAGTGGGGGCTGCTCTTTGTCGTGGTGCGCAGTCTTCTCATTGAGGTGGCTTCTCTTGTTGCAGAGCACGGGCTGTTGGCACGCGGGCTTCAGTAGTTGTGGCTCACGAGCTTAGTTGCTCCACAGCATGTGGGATCTTCCTGGACCAGGGCTCGAACCCATGGCCCCTGCATTCGCAGGTGGATTCTTAACCACTGTGCTACGAGGGAAGCCCCTATGTACACTCTTGACTTCAATTATGGGAAAAGTGCATAGAAAAGGAGGCTGGAAGGAAATATGGTGATGAGGTTGTGTTAGAGTTGCAGGGTAATGGATGATTTTTTTCTTTATTAGTTTTCTGAAATGTGGTTATATGAGATATAAAATGGGAGAGATTTATGTTTTATGAATTTATAGATTTCTTTCCAAAAACTGAAAGGCATCGATCAACTCACATGGCTACCATACAATATCATGAAATATGAAGTAATCTTTACAATAGTTATTTTTTAATTTAATTTAATAATTGCTGTTTGCCTTACACATGTAATTTTGAATTCCTATAAAATGTCATCGAAGAAGCTATTGTTTGCTCTTTTTGGAGCTGAGAAGACAAACCAAGGAAGAGAGAAAGCCAGTGATTTTTTTCCAAGACCACAATTGCCAGGTTCATGTGACTTTAAAGTACGCTCTTTGCAGATAAACATGTGTCTGCAACACCTGTGTCTGTGGGCTGTTTTCACACAACTCCTCTTGGTCAGTCATCACCGTTCAATAATCATTCATCTGGTAGAAACAGTTATTATATAAGACCCCCATTTTCATGGCACCCATAAGTTTTGTTGCTGTATGAAGATCATATGAAGAGTGGCAGAAACATTACAAGACTCTATGGCCTCTGACATTGCTCCTGGGTCCAGCTTCTAACATTAATTCATTAGCCTGCATGCTGGCCTGTCTCCAGGATGGCCCCTAATGAGCCTTGCCTCCTGGATTCATAAGTGTAGTCCGCTTGTGTAGTCCACTTCCATATCATATCAGGGTTGTTCTGTGTGACCAAAAGAACCCAGCAGAAGTGGTGATTTGTCAACTCAGAGACTAGGTCATAAAAGACATCCTGGCTTCCATCTTGCTTGCTTGCTCTTGGATCACTTACTCGGGGGAAAGCTAACTCTCATGTCATGAGGACATTTAAGTGGTCTGTGGAAAGGTCCACATGGTGAGAAACTGAGGCCTCCGGCCAACAGCCATGTCAGTGACTGATCTTAGAAGCAAGTCCTCCAGCCTCATCAAGCCTCCAGATGACACAGCCCCAGCTGATACCTTGACTGAAGCCTCCTGAGAGACACTGAGTCAGACCTACCAGCAAAACTATCTCTGAATTCCTGAGCCACAGAAACGGAGATGATAAATGTTGCTTTAAACCAATAAGCTTTGGGGTACCTTGTCTCAGAGTGACAGATAACTAATAGATGCTTCAGATAATATCTTTAGTTCATAACTAAAGTCTGAACTCTACTTGAAGATCCGTACTTAAAGACTTCACCTAAGGAGACTCACCTGTCCTGAGACCTGGTTTAAATGATGACATCCTGGGGACTTCCCTGGCGGTCCAGTGGCTGGGACTTTGCCTTCCAGTGAAGGGGGTGCAGGTTCGATTCCTGGTTGGGGAGCTAAGATCCCACATGCCTCAGGGCCAAAAACCCAAAACAGAAAACAGAAGCAATATTGTAACAAATTCAATAAAGACTTTAAAAACGGTCCACATCAAAAAAAAATCTTAAAAAAAGTAAACAATTGTTGAGTTAAGTAGTAAAGTATATATTTTAATAAATAAATAAAGAAATGGTGACATCCGGGACTTTAAGCTGATGTTATACAGGGTTGAGACTTTTGGGAGGTGTTGGGAGGGATGAGAGTATTTTGCGTGTGGGAGGAATGTGATGGTTTAAACTATGTACACAAAGCAGCCAAGCCCGCGCACCACAACTACTGAGCCTGCGCTCTAGGGCCACGAGTCACAACTACTGAAGCCTGCCCGCCTAGCTAGAGCCTGTGCTCCGCAACAAGAGAAGCCACCGCAGTGAGAAGCCCACACACTGCAAAGAAGGGTAGCCTCCACTCGCCGCAACTAGAGAAAGCCCACGCTCAGCAATGAAGACCCAACACAGCCAAAAATAAATACATAAACAAATAGGGCTTCCCTGGTGGCGCAGTGGTTGAGAGTCCACCTGCCGATGCAGGGGACACGGGTTCGTGCCCCGGTCCAGGAAGATCCCACATTGCCGCGGAGCGACTGGACTCGTGAGCCATGGCCGCTGAGCCTGCGCGTCCGGAGCCTGTGCTCCGCAACGGGAGAGGCCACAACAGTGAGAGGCCCGTGTACCGCTAAATAAATAAATAAATAAAATAAACAAATAAATAATGTCCACAAATTATTTAACATTCCTTTCAAAAGGGGGAGCCTCATTACCATGTAGTTCAGTGTGGGCTGGACTTACTGACTCCCTTCTCTTTTTTTAATTGGAGTTTAGTTGATTTACAATGTTGTGTTAGTTTCAGGGACACAGCCGAGTGAATCATTTATATGTATACACATATCCACTCTTTTAGATTCTTTTCCCATATAGGCCATTACAGAGTACTGAGTGGAGTTCCGTGTGCTCTTACAATAGGTCCTTATTGTCTATTTTATATACAGTAGTGTGTATATGACTGACTCAAGAGGAGGTGACAGTGTGAGGCTTCAGAGACCGGCTCATAAAGTCATGGGCTCTTCCTGCTTGCTCTTTCCTCTGGGGAAAACTGTGAGGGGTCTTGTAGAGGTCCACGTGACACTGAGATGTTCTACCAACAGCCCTTCGAGTGAAGCTCATGGGAAGCGACTTCCCAGCCCCAGTCAAGCCTTTGGATGACTGCAGACCCTGCCAGCATCTTGACCACAACCTTGTAAGAGACCCAGAGCCACTAGCTCAGAACCACTCAGCTGTGTCATTCCCGGACTCCCAATCCTCGGGTGCTGAGTGAAAAAATAAATGTTTGTTGTCTTAAGTTGCTGAATTTGGGGGTAATTTGTTATGTAGCAATAGATAATTAATTCATCAGTGCTGAAAAATTACCTGATAATATTTTCATATTTGGATTAGAAAGTTCTGGATAAATCCAAGTACGTTTTTTCCTACTAAGGTCTTGACTTTGTAATTATTTTTGCTCCTATCCTTTCAACATAAGCTCAAAAGATTCTTTTGTCTCGATTATTTAATTTTAACCTATGTTTTCTCTGTCTTGATAGCTCTCAAAGAACTACAGACAGAGAGGGAAAGAGAGAGAGAGAGGTCACATAACATTGAAGGAATAGAAGCATTCTTACACAAAGGTACCCAAGCTGTTATATGTGTGCCACATTTACTATATATACATACATAGAGTAACTGTGTGTGTATGTGTGTAGATATATATATAGTAAATGTGTATATATATATATATATATACAATAAATGTATATATGTGTATATTTCTATATATCTGTATACACACTCATGCAATTGAGTGATCAAGTACATATTATACATGTATTCAGTACTCAGTACACATAACTCACAACTCCGTACATATAATAAATCTCTTAGAATGTACAGAAGATACAGAAGAGTCTTTAGTTTCAGGTTCAAGTTGTATATTCCGTCCTAAAATTCCATTGGGCTGTCCGGATTTGAAACTGGCTCCTCTGCCATATTCAATTCAGTTGTCTTGAGCTCCTCCGGGGAGGAGGGGTGAGCAGGAGTCCTGCTAGGCTCAGCCCAGGACCGGTTATTTCCTGCCTGATTGGAAACTTCCCCTCCTTGGCCCCGTCTCTCTTCTCAGCTGCTCCTTGGCCCATCCTTCCTTTCACTCTGCTTTCCTCTCTCTTCTTGTTTCCAGCTCAGCTTTTCAGTCATCTGGTTGTGTTGTTTTGATGTTCCGTGTGCGAGTCTGTGTGTGTGTGTGTGTGTGTGTGTGTGTGTGTGGGAGAGAGAGAGAGAGAACCCAGGAAGGGGCAGCGCCGCGGGAACGGGGTCATAGCCACCATACAAATAAACAGCTGCTATACTCTGATTGGTGCGTTGCCTGTCAACTGTCTGAAAGGCCACTGGACAAACCTGTTGCTTCAGCAGAGCTGCGTTTATTAGATCTACCACGACGAGGGAGAACATAACCTGGATCGTCTTGGTAGTGTCTCGAAAACGGAGATGAGGGCAGGGTGTTTGTATGGTTCCAGGGCCTGGACTGGGTGAGTTTCAGGTGCGTCTTGCACGGTGGGGTCAGGATTGGGCCGAGTTCCGCCTTCCTAGCTTTCTCTGGATCGGCGGGCACCGTGAAGTGAGGACCTGGGGCCACTCTTGATGCACAAGCTATGAGTCTTGGTAAGTCAGCTGTCTAGCTGGTTCATTGTTTTCTTCTAGGAGCGTGTATTTCCCGAAGCGAACAGCTAGATTATTTTGTTTGGTCCTAACATTACTTAACACGGGCACAGGGAAGTACGTTGGTTTGGGTGCTTGGGTGCTACAGACGTGGTATCATGAAGTGGGGAGGGTTAGTTCCTTGGGGAGAGGGCTGGGAGGGAAGAGGATGAGAGTGGAGAGGCTTCGCAGAAGAGTTACTTGAGTGAGAGATGGAAGCGAATTCTGCAGAGATGCGAGCTGGGAAAGGATCCAGAGTGTCTCTCAGACTTTAATGTTCCTACAGATCAGCTGGGGATGTTGCTAAAATGCAGATTCCTTATGCTGCGGCTCTGGGTTCCCGGGTGAGGTGGCTGCTGCTGGTCTGGGGACCGCACTTTGAGTCATGAGGTCCTAGACCCACAGAGGGATGTGCAAAACCGCCTGGGCATGAAGTGGTCAGGTGTATTTGGGGAGCATCCCCGGGCTGTTCGTGCAGATGACGGTGAGCAAGGAGGCAGGAGAGAGGCCCTGGCTTAGGACGGCTTGTGGCCGGAAGAGGAGCTGGGACTTCAGGAGCCAGGTTCCCAGCTGCGACTGCACATCCGAGTTGAGTTAGAAACAGAGGGTCTGAATTAGTGGGTTTGGAGTGGATTGTGTTCACTGGCATGTGTGTTTTTCATCTGCACCCAGGCTGAGAACCACTTCTGTAAGCAAAGGAGAGCCCGGGAAAAGTTTTCAAAGCAGGTGTTCATCTTGGGCGACTCTGACAGCCACGTGGAGCTGCAGTGGATGAAGCAGTAGAGGAGGAGGCCCGAGTTCCCCGGAGAGGGGAGCTTTGGGAGTTTCGTTTAGCCGTTGAATGAATGTGGATTAGAAAGCTGGGCGCGAGCGAATGAGATCGCTGGTTGGAGAGGAGAGAGCCGAGTTCTGGAAATTGACTGCTCTGGGCTTGAGACGTTTCCCAGGGATGTATGGCCTGTAGGACACTTGGAGTCCCTGGGCTCCTGGGAATGGCATGGGACCACCAATGCCTGCTGGGGGCACGGAGGAACCAGAGTGGGCACAGAGTGCTGGGGGTGGGGGGACAGTGAAAACCAGTGGGAACGCTGCCCAGGTTTGCCTAAGCCTGGCCCTGACCTGGCCCTGACACCATCGGGCAATTTCTAGCTGGATATGTTACTGGGAAAATGCCCTTGTATATACTAGAAGTTTGGAGTTTGATCTGTTGATGCTACAAATGCTTGCTTCCTCTATTTCTTTCAATTTCGTTTCTTTTTTTCCTATTCAATACAAAACTCTAATGTTTTTCTTTTTACAACTAGAAAGAACAGGACAGATGTCTCAGCATCATTACTCACCAGTTATTCTTGTCCTGTTTGTCCTTTAAAACAAGATGTTTGGGGCACCCATTTGGAGAGGATGTTACATTTGACCCTGTGCTCGCAGCCTTCCTTGACAGCTATTCCCTTTCCTGATGCTTTGAAACGCAAACACAGGTTGTATCTTATTCAGTTTGCCCAGGACTGTTACCATTAACCTGAGTTTATAGGTGAAGAAATTGTACAGGTGAGAAAATTGAGGCTCAGGATGGGTCAAGCCATTTGGTTAAGGCCGCCGGTCTTAGCAGCAGCGAGAGATAGAACCTGGGAGGGGAGGCTTAACACCTCAGAGAAAGGAAGCCATTTGCTCTCTTATCTCCCCCTGGTCCAAGCTCGCCGTGCTCACTATAGTTTTCCACTTGTGTCCTGAACACCATCTCCCAGGCAGCCAGCCAGCCGGTGGTGATCACCCTCAGCTGTTGAGAAAGGGCATCCCTTCAAAATCCAAAAATCGAGGCACCCAATTCTCAGTTTTCCAACTCTAAACTCCTGCGTAGGTGAAAGGCAAAGTGTGTTTTTTTTTTCTCGCTTCCACACAGACCTCCCCCAGCCTGGGAAAGGAGAAAGCAGGAGCAGTCAGATGTAGGTAATTAAAGGCTGCAGAGAACCCCCCGCCAGGTGTACCCCCCACCCCAGCCCAGCTGGCTCAAGGTCAGTCACGTAGTCTCCATGGGGGTGAACGCTGGGTATTGCCGAGCCAAGACCTGATTCATTGGAACCCATCAAATAGTTATCGAGTGATTGCCTTGTGCCCAGCACTGTTCTTGTAGTGGGAGATAGAGCAGCGGACAAAAAACAAAACCACAGAACAAAATCCCTGTCCTCTTGGAGCCCTGCATCTTGGGGAGTGGGGAGCAGATAACATATACAAGTAAAATGTAATATTTAAAGATGGTGAGGGCTTTGGGGAGAAAAAGAAGCATGGAGGGGGAATAGGGAGTGTGTATGTGTGTGGAATTTTAAATGGGTTGATCGGGAAGACCACTTTGAGAACCTGATATCCGAGACAAAGCTGGAAAGAAGTGAGGGGAACATTGCTTTCACTTCAGGGACCCAGTAGAGGGAACAGCAAGTGCGGAGTCCCTGAGTCCTGAAATGTTTGAGGAATAGCAAGGAGGCAGTAAGGCCAGAGCTGCGGACACAGGGGAGCAGAGTAAGAGATGAGACTGGAGGGAAATGGGGTCTGAGCAGTAGGTGCTGGAAGGTCGCTGACAGTTTTCTTCTCATGACTCTCAGGCCAGAGCAGCCATTTCACTGGCGTTGTCAGTGGCCCAGGACACATGTCTGTCACGGGATGGATGTGGAAATTAGGGAGCTGGGTGCTGAGGCGTGTCTAGCAAGGAAGCCCCAGAGGCCTCCCACTGAGTCGCCTCCCACCCGTGCAGCCCAGTCTCCTTCTCCTCCTGTTCTCTTTGCCAAATTGCAAATTCTTAAGTGCAATGTTCTTAAGTTGTTCACACCTTCCACATTCCAACAGTTGATAGCCTTAAGTATTCCAGCGTCGCCTTACCAGCTAATGATCACGATTTCAGTCCTCTATCAACTCTGCACGTATTTTAACATTCCCCGGGAGACCTGCCTTTATTTTTCTTCCACAGATTATGTTCTCTTCTACTTTCCGTCGAGTGTGATTCTTTGGTATCACTGAACAGCTTCTAAGTGTGAGGTAGTATGCGTTAGAAGATGCAGTAGCTGGCTTGACAGCCTCTCGTCTCTGCACAGACTTGTCTGAATTGCTACCTGGTTACCAGCTTCTTAGTTACCAAGTGTTTGGAAGTTAGTGATGACTCAGCATCAGCCGGTTCTGGAAAGACCTCTAGGTGGTGCTGGGCCGGGGCTGACAGCACGGTGCACAGCCGGCTTTTACTGTCCAGAAGAGGGCGCCCTAGTTCCACCTTCGCTGCAGGGCCTCTCCTCCCAGCTCCCGGCTGGGCTCTGTTCCCAGCCTCCTGGGCAGCCAGGGGGGATATGGGAGCCACTTCCTCCTTTTCTTCTCCCTGGCTCTCTAATCAGATTCTCACTCATTCTCCCTGAGCTCCACACGTGTCTTATTTTCATTTCCAGACCTGCTGGCCCAGCCCCGCCCTGCACCTCTGCCCCGCGTGGACCCTCCACCTCAGCCCCTCCCTCCACACCTGCGCGCTGCTCCACAGTATTCTGGCCAAGCGTCTGCTCGAAAATCCTCCAGCCTCTCTAGCATTCTAGGTTGAAGCCCAGCCCCCTAGTGAGGTGTTCAAGGCTTATGAGAATCAAAGCTGCCACCTGCTCTGTCGTCTTCTCTGCCTTTCTCCCTCTGGCAGGAGCTGCCTCCCCGCCGAGTGGGTAGAACCAGGGCGTTTGCACAGACAAGCCCAAGTGCAAACTGGAGGACCCTGACTCTGGCAGGTGGCCCGACCTCTTAGGCCCCAGTGCCCACCTCTACCCATAGGGCCCAGCAACGCCTCCCCACAGGTCGGTGTGACAATTAATGAAACCCTTGGCGCAAAGTGTCCGGGTGATAAAGGGCACCATCACTGTTATCATTATCTTCGTCAGTTTACTTCGTCAGTTTTCACCCTCTTCGCCATTGTCCAAATCTCTACCCTTCTCACCTGTCGATGTGCCACCCTCTAAGGTCCAGCCTTGTGTCACCTCCCTTAGACAACCCTCCTCTACCCCGGGGCCCCATGGTTCTCTGCATCTTCCTCTGGGAGCCCCTCCTGCCCTGAGCCTGGCAACAATGAACCGTCTTCCTGGGCACTCCTGTTGGGGCCAGTACTCTGCCAGGCCTGTAAGTTTCTGCAGTGGAAGGGGAGACAGAGTCCCCGCCCTTGCCGCACGGATACTCTGCTAGAGAAAGAACATGCTAAGGAAGTAATGTGTGTGACCAGTTTCAAGAGGAAGGCTGCACACGGCTCTGGGAACGTAGAGCAGGAACATGACTTAGTATCTGGTCTGGGTTAGCATGGGCTGACCTCAGAAAGGCACATTTAAGTTGAGGTGGACGTGCAGTTAAGTCAGGCCAAGTGGGGGGGGGGGTGGAAGAATATTCCAGAAAGAGAGAACTGTGCACATCTTATCTCTCCTGCTAGTTTTCAGTTCTCTGGGACCAGGGACTGTCTCTTATCCCCATAAGATCTCCAACAGTCCCTAGATAGCTCCTTGCCGAAAGGAATTGTTTAAAAATTGTCCAACACAAAATATAAAGAAATGTAGAGTTTTAAAAGCACCGTCTTTAAAATGATGGAGAAAATAGCACTCTCTGTTGCTATGTTTTCAGTACCCTTCTTGGGGTGGTTACTCCACTCACTTTGAATCCGTTACAGGCAGACCTTGGAGATATTGTGGGTTCCGTTCCAGACCATGGTAATAAAGTGAATATCACAATAAAAGAAGTCACACAGATGTTTTGGTTTCCCAGTGCATATAAAAGTTACGTTTACAGTATATTGTAGTCTATTAAGTGTGCAATAGTATTATGTCTAAAAAATTGTACATAATTTAATTTAAAAATACTTTATTTCTAAAAAATGCTAACCACCCTCTGAGCCCTCAGTGAATCATAATATTTTTACAACAGTAACATCAAAGATCACTGATCACAGACCATCACAGCAAACACAGTAATAATGAAAAAGTTTGAAATACTGCGAGAATTATCAAAATGTGACACAGATACAAACGCAGGGTTGCCACAGGCCTTCAATTTGTGAAAAATGCAACATCTGTGAAGCACAACCAAACGAGGTCTGCCTGTACCGACGTATCACGGTAGTGACAACCAGGCAGGTTCTCCATAGACACCCACTTCTGAGGGTTGAGGCCTCACAAGGTGAAATGGGCCACTTTCTTCAGGACGGCTGTGCCGTGCCTCCCCCCAGAGCAGGGAGCGCTTCCTGCGTGGGGGTGCAGGTCACTGCAGCTCACACACTGAGGTCCCCCATTAGTAAAACAGCGGGGTGTGGGAGTGGATGAGGACACCCTAACGATCAACTTCACATGGACTTCAACTCGTTTCATGGAACTTTGGGGATCCAACTGCATTTCTTTTTTTTTGCCGTACGCGGGCCTCTCACTGTTGCGGCCTCTCCCGTTGCGGAGCACAGACTCCGGACGCGCAGGCTCAGCGGCCATGGCTCACGGGCCCAGCCGCGCCGCGGCACGTGGGATCTTCCCGGACCGGGGCACGAACCCGTGTGCCCTGCATCGGCAGGCGGACTCTCAGCCACTGCGCCACCAGGGAAGCCCCAACTGCATTTCTTTTGATGAGAAACTTTCAGGTGCCTCTGATGAGGATGCGCACAAGCAGCCCACTGCCTTGTCCGGGGCACGGGGATGGTGGTCTCTCATTACAGGGCAAGAACAAGGCCTGTGGAAATGGCTGCACTGTGCCCCTTGAAAGTCGCAGCTCCACCCACTTTATGCCAAGCCTTAAGCCTGGGCACAGGAATCTTTGCCAAGGTTCCCAAACATGGGGCCAGTGCTCAGGCTTATGGTATGTGTGGGGCTCCCCCCCGGCAGGTTCCTTCCACCCCTGGGACAGCATTGGGGGTCCCAACTGGCTCCCTGCTAGTGGGACTGCTCCAGCCTTCCTCTTAATGCGGCATCTCCATTGATCAACCCTTTGGGGGCCCCAGCCTCTCAAAGGCATGGATCGGGTTAAGTTCATGGTCCTGTTCTCTGGAGCAAGGGAGCCCTGAACACGAAGGTCTGGCTGCCCTGATTTTTCAGGAGTGACTTGTGGGAAGGAAGGGATTTCCCTTTGTATCTCCAACTCTCATGCCCTTCATTGTATACTTAGCCAAATACTGTGGCCTCTTTCTCTTCAAGAGAAAGAAAAAACCAGTAACTGACGGTTAAATATTGGTCACTGGTGGTTGTAACCCTTGATCAGTGAACTCCGAGGACCAAGCCCACAGCATCAGTTATCATCAGTCCTCAAATAAAAATCTCACAGATAAGTGAACACTTAACTCTTCCCACCTGGGAGTCTTAGAGAAAGATGAGAGGACTTAGAAGTATGAGATCTATGAGGAGAAGTTATCTTGGGAGGAGACTCAAAACGCGGGGAGTCAGTGAAGTTGAGACACAGCCCTCCATAGGCAGCTGATCCCAGGAGTGGAATTCCAGCAGCCAGAGCTGGACTCTTCCTTTCTCGTGTTCACAAGCCAGGCTTGGAGTCGTCGGTGGGTGGGAGAGCTCCGTTATTATGTCCATTTAGGCGGGCCATTTAAAATGGCAAATGAGGGTTGGTTTCTGGAGGTCAGGGTTGGGGGTGACACGGAGAAGAAGGACACGGTGGAAAAGTGACTGGAGCTGGAAAGGTGTTAGTCAACTTGCCGTTTTTTATTTTTAATTGGAGAGACATAAGGGACAAAATCATGGATGATGCAGGAAGGCTTTTTCATTGCTAAAGGTGAATATGGAAAAGTAGTGCTGTCAATTATCCTAAATGCACAGGGCTGTAAGATGGTGAGGATGAAATCAACGTGTAGCAGTGGGATCGGGGTGATTTCCCTGAAGATGGGACCTGAGCTGGGGGCTGCAGTGTGACAAAGACCTGGATGGATGCAAAGGGCCGAAACCCCCCGAGGGAATACAGTGTGGTGTGGTGGGAAGGGCAGGTCTGGTTCTTGGCTGGGGCAAGTCCCTCCTTCTTGGAGTCAGTGACAGCTTACTTAGGTCCCTGGCAGCTCAAGCATCTGTCAGTTTCGCACCCCCTGAGACTGCTTGCAGGTACACCATCGTCATGGGGACTGTCTTCTGTGCCCTGACCCTGAGGACTGGGCGGGGAGTGACGCATACAGTAAAAAGCAGGCACTGAAGCTGGTAATTTCTTTCTGATTCCAACCATCGAGAAAACTCTAAAACCTGCTAACAAACCCATTACGCATAGAGCTTTTAAAGCTGAGTTTACACTTAGATGTTTCAGAAATGCAAGATGAGCACAAAGATGGCAGAAGTGATGGTTTCTAAAGACAAGAACTAGTGATGTTTTTAAACTGAGAGATTTCTGCCAAAGAGTGCATAGTGCATTATGGAGGCTTCGTTGATTCTTGCCAAAAGATGGGCACAGGGTGTATTTCATTTGTCGTCGGTACTTTTCATTTTTGTCTCCCAAGCAGCCATGCTCGCGCTAGTAACTGATGGCTAGATAATTGGTCACTGGTGGTTTTCATTTTAACCCTTGATCAGTGAACTCCAAGGACCAAGCCCACATCATCAGTTTTCGTCAGCACACGGATGCTTGGGGAGATGCGGTAGCTTCTTCCATTGCTCGGGGAGATGCTGAAGGGATGGGAGGTGGTCAGGGCTGCACATGCCAGGGCACCATCTGCTGCTCGAACGCGGTCCCGCTGGGCTGCGTGGGAGCCACAGCAGTGCTGGCCTCAATCCCCTTTTACGTCACACCCCCAACTCTGATAATGAGCTGACAGCCTGCAGATGGAGCAGGTCAGGAAAAAGAATAAAAGTGCTTGCATTCCAATAACATAAAAAATGATGCTCTTTCAATATTAGTACTGTATTTTCACACATGCCCACTTTCAGATAGTCTAATACATCTTTATTCATCTTAAAAGATGTCTTTTTGCTTTAGTCAATAATATCCCTTTATTAACCCCTTAATGACACTCTGTTATTAAATGGCTAGCTTCGTTTCTTTTAGACAAAGCTAACAGAATCCAAATACAAATTCGCCCAGTTCTGTTGAGTCTAAGGAGAGGTGCCTGTGTGAATGGAAAGAGGGTAATACCTGTCCTGTCACACTCAAGAGTGGAGATGAAAGGCAGAATTTTGTTCATCTAGTAACATTTTTGAAAGTACATTTAGACATAACTTAAACTATCTTATACATTTCATAGGCATACAAATTACACTATTTTTAATAATACTTACTACAAAAGATCCTAAACATTATTGGTTAATGCAAATAAAATACCTCCAACTTAGTACAACTGTCACGATATTTTACATCAACTTGTCCTTTTAGAACTATTGCTAGCTTCATCTGGGAAAAGCTAAAGTAACTATACTGTAGAAGAAAAGGATTTTTGCACTTTTGATACAAATACACGTCAACACCAGAGGAGGCACAATAATATATGACAATTCTCTTCATATTTCCCCAAAACAAAATGTATTCAATGAAATACATTTCCAGTGTAATTGCTAATTTAACGTTTTTACAAGTGCATAAGAAGGTCACTAGTGACAGCAAACACTAGATGTCTAGGAATATACATACATATATATTTACATAATACATATTTAAGAGAACATCTAAAGAAAATGGGACAGTTTTTACATACATATTCAAAGTATCTGAGAAATTCCACTGGGGTCCACATTAGTGAGCCTTAAGTATTGCCAGGGTTCTGTGTAAATAAGTAGAATAGAAAAGCAAACCTTTACTAATGGTGTCCGTCTACATACATTAATAGAAAATCTAATGGAAGTGGTATGATTGCATTAGAGAAATGCCTGTCATTCAGCCAAATTCCCTTCTGGGCGAGCATAAATATAAATGTAAATTTTTCATGGAATTCAACATTCAGTTACACTGGCTACAGATTAATGACAGTGACCCTCTGTCTTTTCTTTATGGAGGTAATATCCAGAGAAGAATAAATGTTTTGTGTGGAGAACATATATTTTTACATGTAGATTAATTAATAATCAGTTGGGTTGGGTAAATTATATTTTTGCCAGTTCTAGTTGAAGGAGAGACAAAATATATATTGATTTGCCCCATGAGAGATCCAATTTGACAATCAGCTCTCACAAGCGGTCCGTCAGATTGGCCATATAGATTACATTATAGCTCTGCTCCCACCCAGGTAGAGTGATGACAAGGCATAATCAATTGGGAAAGACCTGCTTCTAGAGGGGAACAGAATGTGGATTATAACTGAAATGATTCACATTCCTACGAATTCATCACATACTGGAGGACCATGGTGAATAAAAAGTAGGGCAGTTCACAGTGAGCTCTTTGATTAGCTCTCTTAGGCTTCCGTGATTGCATTCCCCATACCATGCCAAATGCTTTCTATTTGCATTATCATTTCAATCCTTAGTTGGTAAGAGTTCTTTTAAAATATTCCCACTCCAGTTTTGTAGATATTCGAGGTTGCAGATATGGAGCCTATAGTATCAAACCAATAATCATAAATTTGAGTTAAGATTGGGATGAGGGGAGTTGAGTGTTCTGCTTTGAGGTCTGCTGATGCTTCTGTAATTCCCTTCCACTTCCATGGTTCTTCCATCTGTTGGATGGGTGTGTGATGACACTTATCTCAGATGCCCTTTGAATTGACAGAATGAAGTCTGTTTCATGCATTTTTCTTTGGAGAAGGATTACAGTTGGCATTTAAAATTCAAGTTTATATCCAGGGGATGTGATAATTACTTGTCATTATGTAAATCCTAATGAAAGTGTTGTTTCAAACAGCAGATTGCAAAACAGAAAAAAAATGTTTGCAATTGCAAGAGATGAGCCTGAAAAATACTTGAGAGAATTTATGAAGCGGGGGATGTGCAGGCCATCCTAAAGAGTCTGCATTTTACTCTGTTGGGTGTGTTATTTTCTGAAATGTATTCCACAGAATGCTTGTGCTAGAGGATGTTACCATGTTGAGGGCAAGCTCAGTTAAATCAAATCCCAGTTTACTTTAGGGGAGGCCTTACATATGCTCATATGCATTGAGATTCTCTAAGGGGGGTTTCTGTAAATTGCTTTTCTCAAGCAAACCAATAGAATGCGGTAGTAGGTGCACAAGGAATATGAAAAAACTGCTCCAGTTTGGCACTTTCTGCTCAGTTAATTCTAATATTCTGTGTATCCTCGATACACCTGATATTCTTTGCCGTATTATCCTATGTATTTGGCCCATAACAGGGTTCAGTGAACAAACGGAAGGAATGAAATATCTGAATAGCCCTCTATTTTCTCACCTATAAAATGGGAAAACAATAATACCAATTTTTAGAGGATCGAAGAGTTGGATAAAAGTGATCACAGAGCATTTTGTTACTATTTTTTTAAATTAAAATCAAATGGAAAGAGAATTACAAATGAAAAAAGTTAATATAAAAGATAGGGAAAAATATATAAGGGATTCCTGTCTAACTGTGAAATCTTTGCTTAACCTTACTAAAGCTTATTTGGAAAGGAGCTAATCACACTTCCCTTGAAATGTTCTCATAATCTGTCTTGCACCATGACTGGGGGTTTACAGTGTTGTGGGTAAGAACACAGGCTGGGAGGCAGCTGCCTGGTTTGAAACTCAGCCCTGCCCTTTACTAGATGAATGTGGCATTGGGCAATTTAATTGATTTCTTTCTGACTCAGTTTTCCTAATCTGCAAAGTGGGAGCAATGAGTATACTTAGCAATGGTGAGGATTACAGATAAAATAATACATGTTAGATATTTAAGAAGTTAGCTGCTGTTATTATTTCATGTTTCCTGCACAATACGAGAGACATGCTCAGGCTTTTGCCCTAATTTGTTCTTCCCAGACTGCAGCTGCCCGGCCAGTGGTTATACCCCATTTCCCCCTCCCTCCCAAACTGAGTGCTCACAACTCATTTTTAAGGAATATCCTCCCCTACTGAGATCAACAACTATTGGGTTAGACCCTCTATCCTCATCCAAACCCATTTACTTTTTTTTTTTTTTGAGGTACGCGGGCCTCTCACTGCCGCGGCCTCTCCCGTTGCGGAGCAGAGGCTCCAGACGCGCAGGCCCAGCGGCCATGGCCCACAGGCCTAGCGGCTCTGCGGCATGTGGGATCCTCCCGGACCGGGGCATGAACCCGCGTCCCCTGCATCGGCAGGCGGACTCTCAACCACTGCGCCACCAGGGAAGCCCCCCATTTACTTTTATTTTTAAAAACTCCACCAGTGCTTATTCTTTTGATGGCCATTAATATACAAGTACGTTAACATTCCTAGCTGATTTAAATCTGGATTATTTTCTCTCTGGATTACTGCCAATTTTTGCCAGTTCAACTGATGGTCAGTTAAAACCCAGAGGAAGTACTGACATCTAGAATTTGTAAGGACACAGAAAGGCAAACTAAAAACAGAAATCACACACCATCTTGTATATAGGGATGTGTGGTGAGAAGGGAAGAACAAACGAAATTGACAATCCAAGACATGTGTTAGATGGTTTGTTAGTTACCATGACTTGCTGGTGTCATTTAATCACTTTGGTGACAATTTTAAAAATAATAGTTTGAATGGGCCATTCACCTGGTTGCATCCTTTGTCCATGTTAACGCACTTTCCCCCAAATCGTTTGACTGTTTATGGAATTCCTCAAGTAGGCCAGTGAGGCATCAATAAGCCAGCAGAGGTTTTTAAGGCCCTTCCAAGAGTCCCCCGCACATGCTCCCCTCCACTTCAGATAGTGGGACTCTGCAGTGATGCCAACAAGTAAAGGGGAATGAACAGGAAAGACACTCCTTGATCCAGTATTAGTAACGGAGTCTAAGTTTTCAAAGTATGTACTTCAGATAGATTAGCAAAATCTATGATAGAGCAAGTTAAGGCCGACTGAATACTCACAAATAACCTGTGTATGTTTAAACTCACTTATTTGTATTTCCTTTTAAGGACAGTCCTAATATGAACAAAATTTATTTTAAATGATCAAGATATTTACATTAGGTTGGGTCTTCAAGGGCATATATGTCATGTATATATGAATATATGGATATACCATATCCATATATATCCATGGAGATTTATACATATATATGTATGTATATATCTCCAAAGGCAGAAGTTAGATTTAAGAGTGCTTTGCACATGAATACCAAAGAGATATTATCAACCACAAAGTCAAATATTTGCATACGAAATAACGTCTGGATGAATAGAATTCTTGTGCTCAGCAGATGAAGGGCGAAAGATTGCTATTATTAGTGTTTTTTTAATTTACAGCCCTGTCAAAATTATGTGAAAATATTCCTCTCTAAAGAACTATTCTAGAGAGTCATTTTATACAAAGTGGGGTGTGTGTGTGTGTGTGTGTGTGTGTGTGTGTGTGTGTGTGTAGGGAGTTGCTCATATAGGTTTGCTCAGAGCTTTTCTGGTGCCATCTAATAAACTTGAGTTCCATGTAAGTGGTGGGCTACCACCAGAAAGCCCTGACTTGAAACAGATTTCTAGCGGCAAGGCTGGGATTAAAGATGCATGTGACAACAGGCTTCAAGGAGAGGAAAAATCCACTCATAATAAAAAGGTCATCAAGCCTTAATTGTAAGAATGTCTCTGACTCTGAGGACATTTCTTTCCACCAAAAACCCCCACTAACACTCATGACTTAATGTCCTCACTTAAGAAATGGAAGACATTAAATTAAATTTTAATTTATATTCCACTTTTATGTCTGTTTTCATCGTCCCTCTGATGCAAACTGTGTGCCGAACAATATAAATCATAGATCTCATTTCCACCCGTCAACCTCATCAAACGAAAAGGTGATGATGAAATCTTATTTCGAAGCCAAGAGAGAGTACTTTTCAGATGCACATTAAAAATAATCCTTTAGGACTTCCCTGGTGGTGCAGTGGTTAAGAATCTGCCTGCCAATGTAGGGGACGTGGGTTCAAGCCCTGGTCCGGGAAGATCCCACATGCCGCGGAGCAACTAAGCCCGTGCGCCACAAGTACTGAGCCTGTGCTCTAGAGCCTGCGAACAACAACTACTGAGCCCGCGTGCTACAACTACTGAAGCCCACGAGCCTACAGCCCGTGCTCCACAAGAGAAGCCACCGCAATGAGAAGCCCGCACACCACAATGAAGAGTAGCCCCTGCTCGCCGCAACTAGAGAAAGCCCATGTGCAGCAACGAAGATCCAATGCAGCCGAAAATAAATAAAATTTTTTAAAATCCTTTAAATTTCTTTGAAAGTAGCATCATTATTTTAAGTTAGAGCACAATTACCGACGGGAAAAATAAACCCAACACAAATGAAATCTTATACTATTTTAGTAATTTCAGTGGAAAACAAAACAAGAATTGGGTTTCTTCTGGGTTTACAGTGGCCCATACAGTAAAAAGCCTTTTGTCAAGTGTTGATTCTCTCCTCATTAAGGAACTGCCTGAAACTGTATTCTTGGGTCAACTTACTTTTGCTTCTCCTAATTATATCTGTGTCTCAGGATCCACAACATGGATTTAAACAGACCCATGGTTAAATGTAAACAGATGTGGTGACCAGACAGTGCCCAGCTATTTGTTTGTCTGTAAAGTGGCAGAAATTGAACCTTTAATTAATAGGACTTGATTCTACCTAAATCCCTAATATAACTATTAAAATGTAGTCCCTTTCAATAAGATAAATGCCCAGATATTATTTTTAAAGATCCAACAATCAGTCCTCCACCAAGTCCAAATATCATGTACCTTAATGATCTGTTTGTTTTGAGAACCAATAAAAAGCACTGTTTCAACCAGATTCTCATTTCCTAAGTATCCCTTCAATGCATAAGTAAAGCATCATTCCAGATGAAAACTCATTAGTCAATCTTGGTCTTGCCGTAACTGGATATTCCTGCTTCTAATAAGGTTGGAAGAATACCACCTGGGTAACTTGCAACAACTTCCCGGTGCCCACATACTCCACTCTCAACATGCTGACAGTGCCTTTAAAGCCTCTGAGCAACATCAAAAACCTTATTATTTACTTATCTTGAAGCAAGTTCGCTTATCATCTAGAAAAGTTCTCAGAACCCTTCTTGTCTCTCTCCACCGTCTCTCACCTTTCTGAAGACTTCAAATAGAAGCAAGGCCTTGGCAACGAAATAATTTATCACATGGTTCAAATTACATTGGTGCTCTGGTACGAGTTTACCTATTATCTTGCACACAGATCTAAATTATAACCAGAGAAGTAGGAATTACCCCCTTCCTATATACAAATGATGTTTTTAAAAGGTCTACTTAAAAGCAGAATCTTTTGAAATCACTATATAATACTGAAAAACAGTATACATGTATTGTTAGTGATTCAGCTGTGTTGAAGTTCATGTTATATTGCTTCTTCAGATCTCTTATATTAACATTTAACCACAAATACTCTTTGTCAGATGCCAAGCACTGTGCTTGCCTATAGACTAAAAAGATGATGAATTCATAGTGTGTATAGACCAAAATATAAACGGATTCAATACAGACCAAATGACGAAATTGGATGCGCATTCAGGGGACCATATCACAAACCCAGTGAGAAGAATGGGGTTCATCTTTTGGAGGAGATGTCTGAAATGATCCGCTCAATCACAACTTTCCTTCTTCTCTGCAATGATACACCAGTTGCCATGATCATTCCCAGAGCTCAGAATATGGAGCTCCGACACACTGTCCTTCAGCAGGCCATAGAGCTCGCCTTCTCGAAACACGTGGTAATAGCGCATAAAGGCACCAGATTCCAAAATGTCGGGCTGTTGTTCTTCGACAGAAATGGTGTCACCTGGGTTGGAATCTTTGGAATCAGCTGCAGAAATCCTCCTCCACATTTTACTAGCAGAAGGGGTACCCTCTTCTAAGTTACCTGCATCCGTACAATTCTCCCTGCTATTGGTGCTACCCAGAAAATTCCCATCTCCATTTCTCCTCACGCCTCTTGGATGGTCTCCATTTAGGTGTTTGTGTGTGGCGGGCGCTCTCAGCCATTCCAGGTGTTTTTGAGAAGTCTCCACAAACACTTCCTCATCTAAATGTTGCTCTCCTGTTGAAAATGGCTCTGGATGATCTAAGTCGAAACTTGAGTGTCTTGAAGGCTGGGTGGATATCGTGCTATTGGCCCAACTTTCTGTGTTTTTCAAGGGTCTCATTTTTTCAATTTGCTTCCTCAGAGTTGATTCATCCAAAGATCTAGAGGAAAACCAGGAGCGAAAAGATTTCCCCAGCGTGTTATAGAATCCGTTTTCTTCCTCGCCTTCCTTGGAAATATTTGCACAGCAGGTGCCTGCTAGAGCAGAGTCACGGTCCACGCTGCGGGACCGCCTCGAATCACAGCGCCCCTTAAAACAAACGGGACAGCGACACGCAGAGCAGGGTGGGGGGTAGGGATGGCTTCTTTCTGGATGCCCGCACTGCTTCTTTCTCCCAGGCTGGCTGGATTCCGAGAGGGGCTGGGAGCACAAGGCTTTGTTCCATGGAACAAGCACGTCTTGCTTCTCAAAGTGCCGGTTCTTTTGTTCCATGGCCCAAACATAAATCATCAGCTGGCCTCCAGGAACTAAGACCCTGGCCATTTCCTTTATTGCTCTGATTCTTCTTTGTTTTGTAGAAAAATGATGTATGACTGAAAAAGAAGAAACTAGATCTCAGTGTGTATATACACACGTAAACCTACACGTTTATAGGCTAGTATTTTCCATATAAAAATGATGCATCTTTTTTCCTAAATAAAGACTTTTATTAGAATTATATCACAACTGTTTTCTGGGTGGAAGAATGGTAAAGAGAGAGGTATGCTTTCCTTTTTAAAATTTTATATTGGACATATATACACTACCAAACGTAAGGTAGATAGCTAGTGGGAAGCAGCCGCATAGCACAGGGAGATCAGCTCGGTGCTTTGTGACCACCTAGAGGGGTGGGAGAGGGAGGGTGGGAGAGGGAGGGTGGGAGGGAGGGAGACACGAGAGGGAAGAGATATGGGAACATATGGATATGTATAACTGATTCACTTTGTTATAAAGCAGAAACTAACACACCATTGTAAAGCAATTATACTCCAATAAAGATGTAAAAAAAAATAAAATAAAATAAAGTTCAAAAAAAGAATTTTATATTGGAGTATGGTTGATCAACAATATTGTGTTCGTTTCAGGTGTACAGCAAAGTGATTATACATATACATGTATCTATTCTTTTTCAAATTCTTTTCCCATCTAGGTTATCTATTACAGAATATTGAGCAGAGTTCCCTGTGCTATACAATAGGTCCTTGCCGGTCATCTATCTTAAAACATGGCAGCGTGTACATGTCAATCCCGAACTCCCTAACTATTCCTTCTCCCCACCCTTCCCCGCCCCGGTAACCACAAGTACATTCTCTAAATCTGTGAGTCTGTTTCTGTTTTGTAAATAAGTTCATTTGTATCATTTTTTTAAAAAATTCTACACATAAGTGATATCACATATTTGTCTTTGACTGACTTCACTTAGTATGATGCAATTTTGACATGTAGTGATGATTGCTTATAGTTTTTAATAATGTTAATATAATATGAAATTGTGTATACTTAAGAGAAAGCAGCTTATAGGTCATCATTTTACTTGCAGTCTCTGCAAAGTTAAAGTGAGAGTCAAGCAGGACTGCCCGTATCTAGTCTTAGGTGGGTTATTAGGCATATTTTTATCAAACAGTATATAGGAAGCACTGGTCTGTTAGCTTCTAGAGTTTAATCACACTGTGTCAAGAGAAAACATCAAATTATTTTTCCACACATATGCCTGTCACTTATCTCAGGTAGGAAATTAGCTCTCAGGAAAGTCTGGACACTACTGCTCAGATATGAGTAGTGAGGGAACAGAGAAGATTAAACAGCTCCTGTAACCTCAGCATAATCCAGACGTTAGTAATGGTTTCAGGCAAATAAATCTCTTTAGTTTACCTGCCACAGAGAGATAGTAAATGCCTAAAATGAGATGATTATATGGCTAAAGGTGTCAAAGGAAGATTATACAAGAGGCACACTTTGTATTGTTCCCAATCAGGTTTGCTTTCCTATCAGCAGTGCACAAACCCTTGTTTCTCTTACTGTACCATGCATAGGTTCAAATGCATTTAAAGAACAGGACACCAGTGTATTTTGTCCTAGATCTACCAGTGACCAGCCTTGTGATCTGTGACCAATTACTTTACTTCACTAGGTGTCAGGCTGTTCTCCCCAATCCCCATCCCCAAAGAAAGGGCCCTTTATAATGGTCAGTTTGAAAGCTTACACTTCTCGAAGTAGTGTCGTGGTCAATGAGCTACAAGGGGGCAGAGAAATCAGGACTGAGTAAGGCTTAGGACAGTACTAACGTCCACATCTATGACTACTCCTGGCCGTTAGTGTCCCCCATAACTTGCACCTCATTCACTCTGGAACTTCCATGGCTGTGTTTTCTAAATGCAGGTGATCCTCGTCATCTGTGGATTCTGTATCTGCAAATTTGCCTACTTGCTAAAATTGTTTTGTGACTTCAGAAATCAGTACGCTCAGCATTTTCGTAGTCATTCCTTGACATGCATAGAACAGCCAAAAAGTTGAGCCTCCCAAGGCACACGTTCCCAGCTGGGGTCCAGCGAGGAGATGCTCTGCCTTCCTGTCTCAGCTCTGGTGCTGTCAACAAGTGTCCTTTTCACAGTCTGTTTCGTGCCGTGTGTTTTCGCATTTTGGTGTTTTGTTGGTGGTGTCTCTGTTGACGATCCCTCACAGCCCTGCCCCAGCACAGGGTGGAAGTGCTGTCTAGGGTTCGTAAGCCGTAAGGCTGCGATGTGTCTTATAGAGAAAATATGTGAGTTAGAAGAGCTCCTTTTGGGTGTTATAGTGCTGCTGGCATGAGTTCAAAATTAGTCATCTTTCAACAGAAACACACATAAAACAAGATGACGTGTTGATTAGTTGACAAAAGTATTGTGACCAGAGGCTTACAAGAACCTAATCCTATATTTCCCCCGGGAGCAATGGTTCAGTATTTGTTAATTCAGTGTTCATGGGACATTACAGAACATAACCACGGTGAATAATGAGAATCGACTGTATTCTTGTGTTTTGGCCATTAAACAAAAACCGCCATTAAACCAGGACTATTTTAATACAGTAATTTCTTTTTATCAGATTTATAGGTCTTCAGTATTTCAGGATTCTTGGCTTCAGAGTTGGTTTTTTTAAAAAAAATATTTAGGTATTTGTCTGTGCCGGGTCTTAGTTGCAGCAGGCAGGATCTTTAGTTGCGGCATGTGGGATATAGTTCCCTGACCAGGGATCAAACCCGGGGCCCCTGCAGTGGGAGCGCGGAGTCTTAGCCACTGGACCACCAGGGAAGTCCCCAGAAATTTTGTTTTTAAGGAAGAACATCTTTATATTTTTCATTCCTGAAATATTTGTTATGCGATAATCCATTTTAATACCATAATTTCACCCAGGAAATATCCGAATCTTTCATATTATATTTTATATTTAACAAATAATACTAAGTAACTTTTAAGCCAAATGCTTTTGAAAAAGAAAAAAATTTACAAATGAAGTTTTCATTACATCTAAAATGTATTATACGTGCCTATGCATACATGTTCTATTAAGAAATATTGTAAATGTAACCCAAATGGGACCTAAACATATATTTATATGAATTTTATCAATGTCAGGAAACTGTGTTGAATTTTAAAGGATAAAAATGTCCCCTGTTGTTTAAAAATCATAATCACAATTTAAAGGCAAAAGTAGTACTCAGTGTATGTATCCTGTAGGATAGGGTGTTGAATTGAACAAGTGGGTAGGTAGAATTCAATGACTGGACTCCAGAATCAGAAATTACACAAGATCATCTTTAAAGTCCTGTTATATCTTGGGATTTTATGATGTATTGTTATTTAATTTTTCAAGGGTGTTTGTCTCATCTAACTGGAAGCATTCAGAATCCGTGGGCTTAGCATGAAGCAGAATTTTTCAACCTCAGCATTGTTGGCGTTTGTAAACAAGCTAAATGATTCTTTCTTGTGGGAGCTGGGGAGGCAGCAACTAGATGACAGCAGCACATACACATAACCAGTTGTGACAACCAAAAATGTCTCCAGACATTGACAGGCATCGCCTGAGGGTGGGGGGCAGTGTAACCGCGAGTTGCGAACCACTGGCACGAATAGTTGGTTGACACTATTTCAACAGATCAACTAATTTTTATAAAATTTTGGTCATACTATACTTTTTTTAACATCTTTATTGGAGTATGATTGCTTTACAATGGTGTGTTAGTTTCTGCTGTATAACAAAGTGAATCAGCTCTCCAGACACATGTCATACTATTCTAAAGGTAAGCAGAAAGACTGCTTCTTTTTGTAATCTGTGAGTAAAACATTAGGAATGTATAATTAGGTATGATGCGTACTGTCTCATTATTAAGTGACATGGAAAACTATATATTTAAAACTATATTTCTTCATGTTAAGCAAGAAATGCCAACATACAGAATTCTAAATAGCGAAGTAAATATATAGGGACATAGGAGAGATGGTTTATTGAAAGTTCTCATAATATAGTTCTAAATGTAAAATCTAATTGGAAATTGACTGCACCACGTTAATTTATAGTTACAGTTCATAAAAACACATGTTGGGTTTCCACCTAAGGAAGCATTTTTCATTGGCAGATGGCAACCAGGTGTGCTCCATTTCCTCTGTGGGCAGGAGACTTAAACTGAAAGAAAAGAAAGACTTAACCATGTACAACATGAAGCATTTCCCCAAAGTAAGAAAGTTGGTCAGTAACCCCACGCCTGCAACAGTGGTTCAACAGCACAGCCTCTTTGTAGGTAGCCAGCTGTATAGACTCTACAACTAAAGTAAACAATAGAAGAGCAAAAAAATACACTTCTCTGACCTCCCTCCAATTTCTGGTTCTTTAGGTGGCATGACCAAACCAAAAATTCTTCCTAATAAAGATTCAGAGCATTGTATAGTGTTGCTTGGTTCAACAAGAATCCATTCTCTTAATGCTTAAAACCAAATGGACTTAACAGTTTCAAACTGTTAAGCAAAGAAGTAGGGCTGTCAAAGAGCAGGTTTCCATGGCAACCGCCTCCTGCCAGTCCTAACTAGTTCCAAGGTTATGGCATCCAAGCCGGCATCCCCTCACTATGCAAAGATACAGGCCCCAGCTAATGGTGGAAATACCGATTTCTCATCTAGTCCAGGACGGAGCAAACAGTCTTATTCCATATGTTTATCTGCAGTCAGTTTTATATAGATTCACCTTGCTTTGATAAAGCTTGTTATATTCAAATACATTAATTTTTTAAAAGTGTGTTGGAGGAAATAATTTGCCCTGCAAAAGATTTTTCACTTTGGGAAAGGATTTGCCACAAGATTTCCTTAAATAACATGATTCCCCAGCATACTTAAACATGACTAACACACTAAGTTTCAGGACTATATGTATTGAGTAAAATGACCCTTACCTGTGTATATTTCAATCATGGATTTTTGCTGTTTCTTTTCATTTTTGGCATGTATGTCTTATGGGCACACTTGTTGGGAGAATATGAGGAATGTATTCCCTAGATTTATGAACAGTCTCTGGCAGTAAGAGAGCAGAGTGGCACTATAAAAGCAATGCAATCTGGGACCAGGTGGGACCATCTTCCCCAGCGGCTTTTGTACAGTGATTGGCAGGTTGGTGACACATCCTTCCAGTGACATTCAGTGCCTTAGTCCTACAATATTCTGCTAATAAAGGGCACACCTGTGGCCTGGAAAAGGTAATATGACTTCTAAAGATCTACTTCACGTTGAAAGAATCTGGCTTCATTTCAATAGAACAAAGTAGTATTTTCAATGAGTACAATTCCTCCAATACTTTCTTACTCGTAAGTGAAAGAAATTGGAATGAGTCATCAAAAAGAAGAAAACAACAGTTTGAGGGTTGAACTAGTAAAAACAATCATATGTACCACCATAAGTACATTTGAACTTAGTTAAATAGTTCAGTTGCAATATTTTTAAAAATTAGATAAAATGAATTACATAGATCTTTCTACAAAGAATGGATGTTGAGTTGTGCGAGCAGCCTCAACCAGGTAATGTTATTCTCATGGTGAAGAGTGAATGCGTGACGGGGCTGCCTTACCTCCTATGGAGATGATGGCGTCGAAGCCCTGATCCCTAAAGGGGAGATTAAGGTTGTCACATACCATGACTTCACATCCTCTACTCCGGGCAATCTCTATCAATGGCGCACAGTAGTCACAGCCCAGGGTATGTACCTGGCTGTTCACTTTAAGATACTTTCCAGTTCCACAACCTGTAAGAGAAAAACCTGTGTTAACACACTATCCTTAATGGAAAGTGGAACATTGTCGGTTACTTTGTCTTATCACAGGGAATAGAAATAACTTGATACAGGCAAACCTTGGAGATGCTGCGGGCTCCATTCCAGACCATTGCAATAAAGCGAATGTCACAATGAAGCGAGTCACATGACTCTTTTGGCTTCTCAGTGCATTTAAAAGTTACATTTACACTATACTGTGGTCTGTTCAGTGTCCAACGGCATTATGTACGAAAACAATGTACATACCTTAATTTTAAAACAGTGTATTGCTAAAAAATGTTAACCATCATCTGAGCCTTCAGCAAGTCATAACGTTTTTGCTGGTGGAGGGTTTGAAATACTGTGAGAATTACCAAAATGTGACACAGAGACACGAAGTGAGCAAATGGTGTTGGAAAAATAGCACCAATAGACTGGCTCAGTGCAGGGTTGCCACAAACCTTTAGTTGGTACAAAACACAATACAGAATCTGGGAAGTGCAATAAAATGAGGTCTGCCTGTATTAACTAACCAAGACAGAACACAACATGGATTGAAGGTACACACAAAAACAAAAAGAAAAGCCTTCAGAGAGCACATACATGTTTTTATATAGGAGATAAGAGGAAACGAAAATGGGAAAAAGAAATATTATTTATTGAATATTTAATGAGGTCATGTCCATAGGGCTTTCTTAACAGGATAGCACAATCAAGAAATGTCAGCTGGCCTCCAGCAGAGAATAATAGTTCCCTAGGATCTTAGTGACAAGGTCCAGTCTCTTTACAAAAGTTACCTTCACACACATATTTCATTATGTTTAGGTCTACATGTTCTGGGCATTTATTCTTGTGTTATCTTGCCAAACCTTCATCACTTGCTGGCTATATAAAACAGACTACTGTCAACAACTTTTCAATGGGTATAGATAAAATAACTTACACAATAAAACAGGCCTTTCAAAAATTTAAAATTTGAATTTGAATGAAAAAAGGATTTCATCGTCTTTTTATCCAATCTGGTGTCAGTGCTAGGTTTTAAATGATCTCTATTAACTCTGAATACAACTCTGACAAAGAACTATTTTTTCTTAAATAGACCATTTTTAAAAAATATATTTGTTTGTTTATTTGGCTGCACCGGGTCTTAGTTGTGGCACACGGGATCTTTAGTTGCAGCATGCAGGATCTAGTTCCCTGACCAGGGATTGAACACGGGCGCCCTGCATTGGGAGCTCGGAGTCTTAACCACTGGACCACCAGGTAAGTCCCTTAAACAGACCATTTTTGACATTCACTTTCTGGTGGCAGAGACCCAAGTAATTCAAGATTTACACAGCCCAAAGATTTAGATCAGTCAGATCTCACAGATATTATGGTGAAGAAGGTAGTAACGTAAAGGAATAATCATCTTGAAACAAAGCCTTCTGTGATCTAGTACCTAGTATTTTATTCTAGCACAGACATATCTATTTCTTTTTTCAGAAATATTTAAAGATGTCATTAGAGTTGATATCCCTACCTGCTGGCAATAGCTCTAAATTTTTTTGCCTGAAAAATATCTACCACTATTCAAAGATGATTAGTTTGCTGCTTTAGAAATACATCTCAACACTCTTTGATAACTCCTCCTTAATAGGTGCTATTCAAAATTATGAGACACTAAAAGCATAATTAAGATTCATTGGTGCCAGCTGAGACAGTGGAGAGCTTGTGAATAAAAACTAAGATTTCCAGCTTCATTATTTCAATGTAAATGATTGAGGTCTTGGAAATATTTTAGATTTCGTAGCCACTGTTCCTAAGAATGCTTTTGCAAAAAAGGATCCAATATTTGAGGGCAATCATGGGGAAGATATAATTCACAAAGTATTTTAAAATTGAAATCCCGAACATTTCAAAGACGATGCTCATATTTTAAGAAAAATCATCTTGTAAATTTTTTTGCTGTTTTGAACTGGCTCAGGGGATACATTTAGAGAAATGAAAGGGAAAATTACTTCAAAGACACTAATAAAAACAGGTTCATAGAACATTGGAGCTAGAGGGACATGTTCAGAGAGCATCTGGTAACAATGAGGAAACTGAGGTCTTTTCAGATCTCATCATCTCCTGAAACGTTTCCAGTGCCCCTGATACCTTTGATATCCTGTATTTGTTTCTCTCTTTTTTTTTTTATTTGCAGCCACGCCGCGAGGCTTGTGGGATCTTAGTTCCCCAACTAGGGACTGAACCCGGGGCCACGGCAGTGAAAGCACCGAGTCCTAACCACTGGACTGCCAGGGAAGTCCCCTGTATTCATTTCTAATGGCATTCATTTTTAAGGATAGTAATGGAACTCCTGAATATGATGCAATTATCCATTTTCAGAGTGCAGACACCGAGATGCTAGAGAGGGGAGATTTTATCCTAATGAGGAAATCAAGAATACTGCCAAGGCTAGTCCCTCATTATCTTAAACATGCAAGAAATACAACATTTTTGATACTGCAGCTCCTGTACACAACAGTCATGCTCCTTTACAAAATCTCAATGATAACCTTCTGTAGTACTGCAGAGATACAATAGCAAGTGTCTGCATGCTTCTGTTCCCCTCTATTTTGTATTCTGCACCTCACTACAACTAAGGAAGAAAACAGATAACCGCCTCAATTCGACAAGATATTTTGGCCCATGGTGGGCGAGTATTTGCTAGAAATAATTAATCTGAATGTTCCCTCTGAAGTTTGCAGAAAGAACTACATTTTATAAATTAAGAGTTTTTTGCTAAGACCTTATCTGAAAGAGAATTCTCTTTTTCTATGGGAAAAGGAAGAATACAGCCTATTTATTTCTCCTTTTATGTACATCTTTTGAAGTCAGAGATGAGGCAATATGTTTTATTCTGCAGGCCTGGTGCCTGCCATTTAGTAGGAGCTCTAAATGTTTATTGACTTAGAGAAGGAATGGTAATTAGAGAATAACTTAGCAAATGAAGTCTGACCATAGAATATGGGAATAAATAATTGAGAGTTAAAAGGCAAGAAGAATTTTAATTCTTGAAAAATTAATTTTAGTTATACAAAAATAAAAATTTCAGTACTATTAGGATAGTTGTCTCTGATGTCACGTAAAAAGGTCACCTTGCTCAAAAAAGAATCTAGTTCTAGTCTTTATTCTGCTTCCTAAACTAATCCAAGTAAAGCCCTCAAACCACAGAACACCTTCCATGTATCATCTTCTTCTTTTTTTAAATGTTACAGTCCATTTTTATTCATAATTGATGAGTTTAATACTTGCTTGAATTGAGAGAAATATGGGTTTTATATATATAGGGATAAGGTTATAATAAAATGGTTTGGTTAACCAAATGTGGTTCAGTTTTATTTTTTATTTTATTTTATTTTATTTATTTATTTTTTTTGCGGTACGCGGGCCTCTCACTGTTGTGGCCTCTCCCGTTGTGGAGCACAGGCTCCGGACGCGCAGGCTCAGCGGCCATGGCTCACGGGCCCAGCCGCTCCGCGGCATGTGGGATCTTCCCAGACCGGGGCACGAACCCGTGTCCCCTGCATCGGCAGGCGGACTCTCAACCACTGTGCCACCAGGGAAGCCCATTTCATTTTATTTTAAAAAAATGTTTTTGGAGTATAGTTGATTTACAATGTTGTGTTACTTTCTGCTGCACAGCAAAGTGAATTAGTTATACATATACATGTATCCACTCTTTTTTTTTAGATTCTTTTCCCTTATGGGCCATTACAGAGTATTGAGTAGAGTTCTCTGTGCTATAGAGCAGGGTCTTATTATTTATCTATTTTATATATAGTAATGTGTATATGTCAGTCCCAAACTCCCAGTTTATCCCTGGCATGCACCATCTTCTAATGGCCTTAAATTACTAGCCCATTTCAGGAAAAGGTATTGCCTTAATTGCAAAGATCACAGGATTTCCTGAGGGTACTTTGCATTTCTGCTGTCTTTGAATCATCAACGCTCTTCATATTTAAACTACAGCTCCTGCTCACTTCATTCCTGATACCTGCCCTGAAGAGTCAGGTTACATCAGGAGCCATTATCACACACCTCAGCAGATCAGCTGGGAGTGGGGTGATGTGCTTAATAAAATCTAGCCAATAAAAAAATCGCACCACTAAAATAGCGAAGCAGCTAGATAATTCCTGTATGGGCAACTGGAACCTGATTACCTCTGCATGTTTTTTACCTATGCAAAGTTTTATTAGTCATTAATTATAAATTGCTAATCTAATAACCATTCAAATTAAACTGTTGATGATTTTACCTAAGTGGAAAACCTAGAAAGAAAAAATATTTCCTTTTGGAGATAGTCATATTGTTCTACTTCCTTTTTTTTCTACTAACCCCTTTGGGCTTCTTTCTTTCCTTTTCATTGATTTCTTCTTCATTTCAATTTTATTTTAAAACTTGTCTTTCACTGTATAATCAAAATATTCTTATTTACTTATTGAGGGGTAAAAAGTGTAAATAGTACAAAAATCAAAAGATACAAATGGGTAAAATAACATTTACTAGATATATTTATTGATTTGCACAGAGGTACTTAAAGAATATTATCTGTGCCATAATTTGTAGTAGCAAAATGTAGCAAACAACAGACATATCTGTTGGTATGGTGTTATCAGCATAGAAGGCTATGCAGCTTTCAATAGTTAGCAACTCTATGAGAACAAACATGGAGTGATCTCAATATGAAAGAAACGAGCTAGGTGTATAGCAGTTTGTATAACATACTAATTTGTGTAATTGAAAAAGGGAAATCCACCCATGCACACACTTATATGCACAAATATGCTTATATTTATGTGAAATACCTCAAGAAGGTTATACAAGAAGCTAAGAGCATGGTGCCTCTGATGTGGGTTACTTGGTGCTGGAAGACTGGGATGAGAGAATATTTTTCACTGTACATCTTTTTTGTACCTTGTTGTTAAGCTATTTAAATGGTTTACCTATCAAAAATATTTTAGGGGCTCCCCTGGTGGCTCAGTGGTTGCGAGTCCGCCTGCCGATGCAGGGGACACGGGTTCGTGCCCCGGTCTGGGAAGATCCCACATGCCGCGGGGCGGCTGGGCCCGTGAGCCATGGCCGCTGAGCCTGCGCGTCCGGAGCCTGTGCTCCGCAATGGGAGAGGCCACAACAGTGAGAGAACCGTGTACCGCAAAAAATAATAATAATAATAAATAAATAAATTTTTTTTTAGGCAATTTGTATTCCCCCCATTTTTGAACTGTTTGTTCATACGGTTTCATCATTTTGCAGGGGGGTTGTTGGTCTTTTTCATACTGACTTTGAAGAAGGCTCCACGGAGTAAGAAAATTATCTATTTTTCCATCAGATATATTGCAGATATTTTTACCTAGTTTGTTTTTGGTTTTTTACTTCATTTATATATTTGTCTAGAAATTTGCCTTGTAGAACCTTTTAAATTTTATGTTGTCAAAAATACCAATGCAATTAATCCTCATTACTCACAGACTCTGTATCTGCCTCTTCACCTAACTGCTAAAGTTTATTTGCAGGGCCCAAGTCTGTACTGGCAGCGCATGCGTGTAAAGCTTTAAACAGAAACACACGTGAAACAAGGTTAGGTATTGATCAGTTGACAAAAATATTGTGACCACAGGCTCCTAGGAACCTAATCCAGTATTTCCCCTAGGGCAATAACTCAGTATTCACTAATTCAGGGTTCACGGAAACTTTATAGAACCTAACTACTGTGGATAATGACAATCAACTGTATTTTATTTTATGACTTCTCCCTTCTTTTGTGTCATACATTGAGAGGCCTTTTGCTTTTGAGAATTTTTTTTTTAATTATATAGTCATCATCTAGTCCTTTAATGAATTCATTTTCTTATACTTAAATCTTTGCTCCATTTGGAATTTTTGGTGTAAGGTATGAGAAAGTAGCATATATATTCTGTTGTCCCCAAACCTTTTCCTCCCAACTGATTTAAAATTCTGGTACTTTGCTTATATTATGAGTGGTAAGAGTTCCAAACTCACTGCATTTTATGAAACCAAATTTTTTTTTAAAGTTGACATGATAGAGATGTTTTTAAAGACTCTCCACTTCTACGTGACATGTACCCCTTCCCCAAATTCTACACTGCTCGCACCATCTTTAACAAGCCAAAAGCCCTGGGCACATCTGTTTCTCTTACCAAAATTTAGAGTGAATGTCAAATTAGACGGAACTTGTAACTGTAGACTTACGATTCTTACGGTGCCGTATGCATGTAATTGCTAGAAAGCAGTTTTAAGTGGGCATGCTTCAAATAGGAATCCTACCATGTCTTAAAACTTAATCTTAGATCTCCTGGGCTGTGATTTACCACTTCTAGATTCCAAAAGATACTGAGCCAAAGTCCTCCAAGCAAATCATTATTTGCTTGATTATGAAGATATGATCTAATTAAAGATATGCTCTAATAATAAGACCCCTAAGGAATAGTTAAGGGAAAGGATCCATGAGATTCATAAGAGGTTACAGGACCTCTTCTATAATCTCACAATTCTGGCTCTTCTGTAGAAGGCGTGAGAGCTACTTAGCGTAAGCCGCCAAAACACTGTATTCACGAATGTGAATGTCTCTAAGTTTATTATTTTTTTAAATCATTCAGTGTTTTTTAAAGTATTTTTTAAATTAATTATTTTTTGGCTGTGTTGGGTCTTCGTTGCTGCGTGAGGGCTTTCTCTAGTTGCGGCGAGCAGGGGCTACTCTTCGTTGCGGTGCGCGGGCTTCTCATCACGGTGGCTTCTCTCGTTGCAGAGCACGGGCTCTAGGCGCACGGGCTTCAGTAGTTGTGGCACGTGGGCTCAGTAGTTGTGGCTTGCGAGCTGTAGCGCGTAGGCTCAGTAGCTGTGGCGCACGGGCTTAGTTGCTCCGCGGCATGTGGGACTTCCCGGACCAGGGCTCGAACCCGTGTCCCCTGCACTGGCAGGCGGATTCTTAACCACTGCGCCACCAGGGAAGTCCACTCTGAATTTAAAATGGTCAATTTCACAAGGGGCCATTTCAATCCTGATTTATTCAAGCAACGTCAGGTTGATTTTTGTGGGAGGACGTGCACGAAGGCTCTGAAAAAATTGCCACTGTCTATATGTAGATTTGAGGGGTTTTTCTACTTTCTGGCTTGACTGTATGAATTTCTGCTATCAAGTGAATATTCCAGATGCTGACATGCCAAGGACACAATTTCAGACTTCTGGTTAGAACAGAAATGAAAAATGAATCTGAGAAGGAAAGGCATGATGGAATATATTTCAGATTACGTGGCACCGCCCCGGGTTACCTATGTCAGCGATGAGGCTGCCAGGCTTCTGGTCCTGGAGGAACTGGCGGACACGAGGCCAGGCTTTGCTCTGCAAGTCGCTGAAGTAAGGAGCGGTGCTCTCATACACATCGTGCACGTGCTGCTTCTCCAGCTGGGCAGCTGCATGATCCATCCTGGGGAAAACAGGGCCACGCCAAGGAATGCAGTTCAGAGTAGGCACCAGAGATGGCTGATGGGGATGCAGATTTCCTAAAATTGGGAACTTAAAACTGCCAAGATTGTGTTGCTTTTATACTTTTTTTTTTTTTTTTCTCTGGCCATGCCATGCGGCATGTGGGATCTTAGTTCCCTGACCAGGGATCAGAACCACAGCCCCTGGAAGCACGGAGCCTTAACCAATGGACCACCAGGGAAGTCCCTGTTTTTATACTTTCTTATAAGCTGCAAAGAACACAGCCTTCACTGGAACCTCACCAGAGTTGTCAAAAGGCTAGCAAATGCATCCTTCTTACCTGCACATCTTCAGAAAACAGGCATTTGGGAATGAGCTAATTATAGTATGTTTCTCTGAAAGATCAATTCTTTCAGAGAAAGGTTCACTTTGGATAAAATCGTTCTATCGGATGCTAAATAGATTTTAAATTTTCATAGCATGTCGCTCAGCACTCCAATCCAATCACAAAGCCCGGTTGATTCTACCCTTTTAATTTTTTTGGATTCCAACCATTTCTCTATATCCTACTGATTCTGTTTTAGAAAAGGTCCTCATTTCTTGCCTGAATTGCTTCAACAGGCTGTAAACAGTTTTGTTTGTCTGTTTGTTTGCCCTTCAATCCCTTTCCTTCAATTATGCCACAATTGTTTTTCTACAACATAAGTCTTACTGTGTTGCTTCCTATCTTAGACTTCTTCAAAGGCATTTTATAGCTTGTCTGATCAAGTTCAGGTATTTCAGGGGGCATACAAGGCTCTTTTTGATCTGGCCTCCATTTTCCTCTTGAAGCCATTTCTCACCGCCCTTCCCCAGCATCAGATGCACCTGTAATACTCAGTGATCGTGCCTTCTCAGGCATGACACAGCCCGTGTCATCCAGGGGCTGGACGGATGCTGTGCATTACCAGGCGAACTCCTGTTCATCCTTGGCATAGGCATCGCCTCCTCCAGGAAGACATCCCTGACTTCTATGCAGGATAAGGGCAATCAGAAAGGAGTGGGCAAAGTACAAGAGCAGCTCTTAGAGGCCTCTGCTTATTTGGGGTTTGATCTTTTAATTATTGTGGCATGTGAGTGAGGAGTAGTATCCCAGGGAAGGGCTCAGAATGTGGCTTTTTACCAACCAATATGAAAGTATTTTTAATCTCTGAAGAACCCATTTGACCCTACTCGTGCATACCAGCTAGCTCAGTCCTGCCCCTTGTACTCCTGTTGCATCCCATGCATCCTCTACAGATTACCAAGGGCTGTAACAGTCTGTTAGATATTTTTCTCTAGCACTGGCTGGAAGATCCTAGATAACGAGGACTTATCTTAGCACTGAATCCTCAGTAGTTAGCACACAGCAGATCTTCAAAAAATGAACAAACAAGCAAACAAACAACCAGAATGGACTCTGAGTACAGAGGGTGACATTGGCTTTGGTACAAGAGAGTAACCTGGGGAGTGTGGGAAGAGAGGGGACCCTACACCCACAAGCTTGTAGATGGGAATATGGTAAGAGAAGGTATCGTCCTTGCACAGCCTCTGTGTTCCCTCCATACGCCCACCCCCTCACTACTACCAGTCTAGGAAGTAGAAAGCACTTGGGTAAGATGACATCTGATTAGTTACTCCACTGTAAAGTGCCTGCCCCTCCGCCACCCCTCCCCGGCTTTCTATTTAAGAAATATGAGAGATACTTCGAGACCATGTAAATATCCTATTTCTCATCATCTCACTCCACTTTTAGCATACAATCCATTGATGCCTCTTTCCAATTGAAGTATAGTTGATTTAAAATATTGTGTTAGCGTCAGGTGTACAACATAGTGATTCAATATTTTTATAGATTATACTCCATTTAAAGTTATTACAAAGTGATGACTGTATTTCCCTGTGCTGTACAATGTAAACTTGTTGCTTATCTATTTTATACGTAGTAGCTTATATCTCTTAATTCCATAACCCTCTTTTGCCCCTCCCCTTCCCCCCACTGGTAACCACTAGTTTGCTCTCTATATCTGTGAGTCTGTTTCTGTTTTGTTACATACATTCATTTGTTTTATTTTTTAGATTCCACATGTAAGTGAAATCATATGGTGTTTGTCTTTCTCTTTCTGACTTATGTCACTAAGCATAATATTCTCTAGGTCCATCCACGTTGCTGCAAATGGCAGGATTTCATTCTTTTTTTATGGCTGAGTAATACTATCACCAAATGATAATATTCTAATTCCATCATTCCCTCAACTGTGAGGAAGAGCTTTTCAGGATTTACTCTTAAAACAAACTAGCAGTAGGTTATCCCTAATTACTACGGACCTGCCCACAGTCCCTGCAAAAAATCTGGCAAACTCCTGACAGAGTACAAATCTCATTTGTGATGTCTGACAAAACTTCCACCCAAACTGAAACAGCTTATATTGCACCCTCAACTAGAACTTACAAAGTAAACATATGGCTGGCTATGACTGCCTACACATGAGAAAAACCCAAACACTGAGCGCTTTTCTCTTTAATCAAAATCTCAGTAGACCTAAGTCTGTTTAAAACTTTCCCCCCTCAAGGAATCAGTCAGGCAATACAGTCTTGAGAGCCGTAAAACAAATAAATTTTAATACTTTATTGCACTTGCCAGTGTTAAGTGGCAATCAACATAAACTCGATTCCCCTCCATCGGGCTCCAACTACAAGCTCAGAATCTGTAGTATCTGAACAGCACCCCATGGAGACCTTTCTCTAAGTCTTCCCCCCAAGTTGCCCTCCTTCTACTATAAACAGGTAGCCTCAAAGAGCTATTATAAAGTGTGTGAACAATATAAATCCATTTTGTTTATTTTACACTTAAGATTATATTCTGCAGAGTATATAGCTGACCATGAAATTGATTTGTAGAGTTGGGGCCATCTAATATGACATTTTCAACAGTCTGTGGATTTAAATTTCCTGCAGTATACACATATGCAAATTCCTTGTGAATCCGGTAATATGACTAAGCTAGTAAGACTAGTACTAAAATAGTAACATAGGGTTCAAGCTGGAGCTAGGCAGGTAGGGTTTGGTTTAGCCAGGCTTCTTAATCTGTGTGCTGACAAATTCCAGGCCTTGGAGCTGATGCCTTGTTGGTGAGTCACGAAAGAAGAGAAAGTAATTTGAAAGGGACAGAGAAGTCAGAACGTAATGCACCAAAAACTTGAAGAACTATTTTGGACTTTATTTTAAGTGCAATGGAAAGTGGTTCCTTGGAAAGCAGAAAAGAGGAGAGAATGTGCTAGGAAGTTAATAGGAGAGGTCAGCGGCTTGGTGTGTTTTCCATGGAGAGAGGAGCAAAGAGAGAAACATCAGCATTCTTGCTTCTAGCAACAGGGTGGTCAGTAACAGGTCACAGATGTTTGGTTTTCCTGTTCTGGGCATGTAACTAGGATAACACTTGTCTACCCAGCTTGATTCAGGCAAAGCCATGGGACTTGCTTTGACCATTACATGTGATCAGAAAAGATGTGAATCACTTCTGGGCAGAAGCTCTACGAGCCAGTGTGTGTCTCTGTGATCCTGGAAGCAACAGCCCAGGTCCCTGAGTGACTCCTCTTTATGGATGGACAGTGTGCATGTTTTAAGCCAAAAACAAGGGAACAAACAGCTCATCATAAAGGATCTTGATTATCTATCTAGATAATGAAAAAGTAAAAACTATCAATCATATTCTGTTAGAAGATAACTTGTTACTATGTGAGTTTGTCCTGTCTTTTCTTTATAAATACTAATACTTTTTACTGTAGATAGAACAAAATTGGGAGAAAACAGAATACGGTTCTATATCCCACTTTTTTAAACTTAATTTAATATTGTGAGCCAAGGAAGGAAAGGAGAGAGGCAGGGAGAAAGGACACTAATATCTGTGGACCTGAAAGCGTGAAGGCATCAAGGTATTGCTGGAAGCGGTTTCTGTCAACGTGTGTGTGTGTGTATTTAACAGTAAGACATTAGTTTGAAAAAGAAGAGAATCTGTCAAAGGTAGTAGTGAAAAATAATTTTGGAGATCTAAGATTCGAGGGAATACGTAATCTCTCCCCAAGCCTGAGCCCAAGCATTTATGACCATTATTTACAATCCCAGACATTTCAGAGATTAAATACTTTTAAAAATTTCTGCTTACCCACTCTTCCTTTGAGGAACTGCACCTCTCTTTGGACTTCGAGTGATGCTGGAGCCTGCCAGTCACGTAGGACAGGGGTGGACACATGACCTAATCTAGGACAATCATTCTCTCTCCCCTGGGAAACTGACAAGAGGTAGTTGAAGTCAGATCACTAAAGGAAATATCCTCCAGTTTCTCCTAAGTCTTACGTTTCCTGAGGTTTGGTCTGCAGCTCTTCTGTTCTATCAGCTACTTAGTATACTCCCAACAAATCCCTCCTCTTGCTTGTTTTGATGTTTGCAGGCAAAGCACTTTATTTCAGACTTGAATTCATCTTCACGATCACCACATGGACGTCAGGGGGTGTCACAGTGGAAGAGATGCACTGTGGCCACCAGAGTCCCAAGAGGACTTGCCACACATAGATGAAAGGACTCTTGTTGGAGCCCTCTGGCAACAGAACATGGTGGGATGCAATGTCCTATTGGAACCAATGCTAGACTAAGAGAAGATCAGAGCTGTTGTCATAGTGCTGCCGTCTTTGCCACCTGTCCGTCTTTCTTTTCTGTGCTGCCACAACCTAGTATCTGAGCTGTTCTTACAGCTTTCTAGTTGGTCTCTCTGTCCCCCTTGCCTTCCTCCCACTTCTCACACCCGTCACCTCTAATATATCCATAATGCTGGGAGGTTGCAATACTCCTTTTCAATCACTGTTCACTTGGTGGAGACACCATACACTCCTATAGTAAAAGGCAACTGCAAAGACCACGTTGCATATGTGCTATTCTTAGCCGGATGGATGTAACTTGTAATTTCCCTCCATGAACCCAGGAAAAGCAGTTCAGAACCTCTAGTTCATGCCGATGCTGGATAATTTTCCTGTAATGTGCATTTGATAATCTCCCCTCTCTGTTGAAAACCCTTCAGGAGACCTCTATGAGATGAAGCTTTCACTCTTCCATCTGGCATTCAAAAACCTCCATGACCTGGTCCCAGTCTAGCTTTCCAGCCATGTCCTATAACTGCCACAGCTCAAATTCTCAGCTCTACCCAAAGACCTCTACTCACCTTTCCCTGAGTGGGGCTTGTTTATAGCTCGTCGTTCAGGTCTTTGCTGAAGCCAGCAGGCTGTTCTTTCTCATCTGAAATGCTTCCCTTCCAAAATCTTACCTTCAAAGTCTAGCTCAGCCTCTTTCTCCTCCATAAAGACTTTAAGGATAGCTATCCATAAAAGTAATAATTTCTCTCCGTATCTCTATATACTGCATATTTATGGTCACTATCACTGTTAGAGCATTTCTCCTGATACTGTCTTGAACTCTCAACTTTGTATATGTTCCCAACTAGATTAGAAGCTCCTGGAGGGCAGAACTGAAATTTGATCTTTCTTTTATATATATCATAGTGCCTTCACTCAATAATTAACTGTAGAACTAATGAATCAGTGAGCTGTTTCCTTAGCTCCCTATGCAAGACAACAGTGCTTTCCTCCAGATAAACTGGTCCTCAGATATTCGGTCATAAATCATTAATCCCCTGGTAGGAGTCAAGAGGCACTCAGGAAGCAGGGCTAAGGCTGAGCTTTCCCGGTTGTGTTTCGTGTTTCATAATTTCCTTCCCTTGCAGAGGCCTGTTTCAGAGATACACCCTAGACACACAGTAGTCACATTTTTATAACTAAAAACAAATATAAATAACTGTAAACTGTTCTCTTGTTATAAATGCCACAGAAGACACAATAGTTAAAAAAAGAGAACTGCTTTAAATCTCAAAGATAGATTCAAACTATAATTCTAAAGTGAAAATACAAATTGGTCTGGAAAGTTCAAAGACTTTACTTACATTATAAAAAGCCTTCATTATAAAACACATAGGTTTTTTAAAAACCTTTTAATATATGATACTTCAAATGTAACACCTACATATTATTTTCAAGTACAAATTATACTGCAACCTTTTTTTTTTTTGCGGTACGCGGGCCTCTCACTGTCGTGGCCTCTCCCGTTGCAGAGCACAGGCTCCGGACGCACAGGCTCAGCGGCCATGGCTCATGGGCCCAGCCGCTCCGCGGCATGTGGGATCTTCCCGGACCGGGGCACGAACCCGTGTCCCCTGCATCGGCAGGCGGACTCTCAACCACTGCGCCACCAGGGAAGCCCATACCGCAACCTTTTGAATGATAGAAACTATCATTTCACAATATGCTTAAGTCCTAGAAACACATTTTGTTCTCTAATAAAACACAATAAGCTCCAGCTTACCTTATATCACATTGTCATAAATTTTAAATGAAAGGAATTGGGACTAATTAGGTTTCCCGAATGCGCTCATATGATGTGAATTGCTGGGATAGCTGAAAGCTACTAACCTGAGTCATCTTGTGATTGCAGAAAATTACTTCTTGTCTTTGTGATTCATGGCAGTTTCCACCCTCAGAGAGTGATAGTTGTTGTACAATTTTCTCCATGTGTAATGTAAATGCAAAGTAGTAGGAGTGGAATCAAACAGCGAGGCCCTTCACACGACAAACCACTCTGTATGAGCCTTTGAAGGGAATACCGGATCTATTAGGCAAAAAACAAATACGAAAGCTCATTTTACACAATAAAAATATTGAACCAGCTACAGCCCAGGTTGACCTCGACAGATGCATAAATTACCCAGAGAAGAAGGGATTAGAAAGAACTGTTAATATATGAAACATGCCAGAACTATAAGAGTGGTTTCTGAATCAATTCCTCAGCTTTCTGTAGAACATACAGTACTTGCTCCCAAAATTAAATTGGATGATTTCATCTTGTTCCTCAAAAAGTTACAAGCACTGAGAGTCAACTTTGAATGCAGTGGTTTAATTAAATGTAACTATTTAAGAGATATGACTAAGTGTTATTAAGTCATTCCAGTACAATTTAACTGTTCAATATTTGCTCATATCATCAGCTATTTCCATGTCCCTTTGACAAGTATTCCTAGTTACTCTTCGTTGTTCGCATTTACTTTTTTCTTTTTTCATAGTAGAGCAGGTCTGTCATGAAGCTCATCAAAAGACTCTGAGTTACTTTTAAAAAAAAAAAAAAAAAAAAGGACCTTGTATGACAGAAAGCACTTTGTAATGGAGAGGTCTTAGGATGTAAAATGAGGTCTGAAGAGATGTCTGGTGCGGTAGGAAGAGCCCATCCTGTAACACCTGGGGCCCTGATTCCTTACCTGTAAATGAGGCCCGTGGACTTTAATCTTGATCATAGTTCTCAACCATTTTCCTCAGTCTTCACATCCTTCGTGTGTGCACCTCAGTGCCACGAACTGTACCCCTTTATTACAGTGATTCTCAGGATGGTCCCCGAACTCCCCCGAGCTCCCCATCCACCCCACTCTTGGTCCCTCTTTAAGAAGCACTGATTTGGGTGTGCTTTGGAAAGCTTCTGTCTGGTCTTCAGAATATGCATATACATTTTAACATGTTATCTCTCATACCTGTGAGACATCTCTCAGTCATATGCAGGTATACAATCTGTGCCACTGAGAGCCACAAAGCTTGGCTTTTTAGGAAGAACATTTAGGAAGAGTCTTGAAAGAGCTACTAGCCAAAAGATCTCATCTTTCCTTTTGCAATTTTAGAAGCTGCCTTAATCATAAAGAAGATGATGTTGTCGTCTGAGCCTCCATGCTAGTGGCAAAGCTAAAGGCTGTCCCCTGGGATTCAGCCTTCCTGCCCTGACCTAAGGGCTGCTTTGTCACCAGCCACCCTGGCTGTCTAAGCACCTTTCCTTCAGGCATTAGTGCCCAAATGCATTCACCCTCTCAGATATGCCACTGAGGACAGAGTGCTCCAAGCCTTAGTCACAAAGTGTAGTGAACGAAAAGAACTTCAGAGTGCAGCAGGCACGTGTGAGCTGCTCGGGTGAAAGCAGCGGTGGGAACTCTTCTTCTATACCCCCAAACCATAGCCCCCAAACACCTATACAGATAATTGACTTCCTATAAGTTTTCTAAATTATGATCCAAATTTGCCTCTCTTGAAAACGAATCATGTTAACTTTTCCAAGAAGTTGCTGGGCAAAGACAAAAATAGGGTAGTATCTATCTTTTTAAAAATTGAATTCAAATGAGTCCTTTTACTTTATCAGCCATACATCTCTGGAGTATTTAGTATTAAAAAATGCATTCCTCCTCCCTTTCTCCTTGAATAAATGGGAAACTGTCCTTGAGGGCAAAGGTGACTCAAACCTTCTGAAATTTTGAGGTTAACCATGTGTGTATATTTTCCTGGGAAGAGGGTCAGCACCTCAAACTGTGGCTCAGGGGCAAAGTCAGTTTTAGGGTAAAAATCTATTAAATTAAAAATACGCATTCATTCACTCAGTAAATATTATTTAAACCTCTGTTATATAAATATAAGGCACTAGGGATAAAGGTTTTTTTAAGTCCCCCAATTTAGGAATCCAAAATTTAATACGGGAAACATACAAAGAAATAGAAAATTAAAATATGGTAGAACCTTTACTATCGGTATGGATACATCCCGAGAGCTTCTGAGCTTCTGAATCCCCAAGCTACTTATGCCTTGCCTTATTTTGTCTATCGATCTATAGATAGACTGATTGATTGATAGATAGAAAGATTAACAGATAAAATAAACCTATTACAAATTACTACCTCATGGACCTTTGGGCCATCACAAGTATTTAAGACCACAAATGCCAAGAGCCCACATCTGGTATGATGAATATTATGATCCAGGTGTGCACAGGTGCTATAGGAGCACGTAGGAGAGGCAACTCATTCAGCCTGGCGGGGGGGCGGGGGGTGGGCGGGGGGGTGGGGGGGTGGGCAGGGGGGCGCATGTGAATGCTCCCTTGAGAGACTGACAACCAAGTTGGAGCTCCGAAGACAGTAGGGGTAAGTCAGGTAAAGTGGGAGTGGATGATTCTAGCCATAGGAAGCAGCATATACAAAAAAAAAAAGAAATGAGGCTAATTATGATCTTTGATGAACTTCAAGTAACTTAACAATAATAGCAAGACACACATATATGTACACACAACATATATTATTTACTACCATCCAGGGCCTGTTATAAGCATTTAACATATATTAACTCATTCAATCTACCCAATAACTACATGAAACAGGAACTATCTTGTCCCCATTTTATAGACAAGAAAACTGAGAACATAAGTGACTTTCCAAGGTCACATAGCAGAGCCAGGATTTGAAACCAGAAGGTTAGATTCCAGAGTTCACAGTCTTACCTAGACAGTCGACAGGGAGGGAGGGAGGAAGGGAGGGAGGGAGGAAGGACAGGTGATGCTGTAAGAGTATGTAGGAGTCAGACCACATAGGACTTGTTTAGCTTTCTAAGGAGTTAGATTTTATCCTGGACATAATGGCGAGCCATAGAATTATGTCAATGAGAGAAATGACAAAATCTGATCTGGTTTCCAGAAATCTATGGCAAGAGTGTAGACTAGTATTTCCTGGACAGGTTCACAGAGAAAGAACCTAGTTAAATACTTTAGACAAAGAATGATATCAAGGATGCTTAGGAGGGGGAAAATCCAAGAGATATTAAGGAGAGAGCATCACATTAATAGGACTTGTTGAAGAGTTAAGGCAAAGAACACACTGAAGAGGAAGCAGTGATACTGATAAGGCTGATCCTGTAAGATCTACCACCTCCATCCTAAAATAAAGGGAGAGAGAGAGTGAGAATGAAAGGCAAACAAAAGGAAACTTTGGTAATGACCATATATAAACTGTGACAGACGCTTCCTTTGGAATGCATGTGAATACAGCCAGAGAAGGTTCCTTAAGATGTATGCATCTACAGGAAAGAGGCTATAAGAAGGACTAGGTGTTGTAACGGAATTGCCACAGTGATCAGTAACACATTATATTTTATAGTATGGCCCGGGCTGTTTGTATATATTCCTTATGTTCTGTAATTGATGGCAACATTTTCCAGATAGGGACAGTGGATCTCATGATCACTGCATCCTTGTTGAGTATTGCAATTTACACAGCACTCAATCGGTGTCTGTGGTAAAAATATGTGAAGAAAGGCAGAGAAGAATAAAAAAGAAGGCCCTTTAGCTGGTGCTGCAGTTCACTGTCAGAGGGAATACATCCGAGGGAGGGTTCAGGTTTGGACGTACTGTTTTTGTGGTATCTGAAGGACAACCAAGTAAGATGGAGATGAAGCTCAGGGGAGCAGGCTGGACTAGAAATCATTTAAAAATCATCATTATCCTAGGACTTGGCAGTGACATTTTTTTTTTTAACTTTTACCATTTATTCCCAAAGAGAGAAGGCATATAGTGTTCAGACAGAACCAAATACAGTTTGGTCTGACTCAGATAGCTTAAAAAACAGAATCTCCTGAGCACCAGCCTGGTCCAGGGGATGGACCCAAGAGGCAAAGGCAAGGAACCAGTTAATGATCATTTCTATTTACATGGAAAAATCTCTGCACAATTAAAAAATTAAAGTTGTTGGGCTGGTCCAGTGAAGAGGTAATAAGGTGTTTATTAAAAACTCTTTTTCACCCGGAGGCAGTTAGCATTTATAATTTAAAACCCAGCCCACCACAGAAAGGGAGTGAATTAAATCAAGAGATTGTGCAGAGCAAGAAAAAAAATGAGGTTAGGAGACCATGAGTCACCAATAGTCAGCCCCAATACATGTTAGAGGAGAGGTTCGCCGTGTGCTATTAGGGTTCTAGAGTAATTAGACTTAATCCAAGACATACCGACTGAGAAACTACTAGGCAACTGTTGCTTTTGGTAGCTCTGAGAACAGAGATGGGTGGTGCTCACTCTCCAGAAGCTACAGGTGAATACGAGAGTGACACCGACTAACGGTTGAATGACACCATAGGGAGCAAGCATATGATTTATTGATAGAGCAGCAAAGGTAGCAAGCAGTGTCAGCGTTTATAATTTGGGGCGGGGACTTACCTGGTGGTCCAGTGGTAAAGAATCCACCTTCTGATGCAGGGGACATGGGTTCCATCGCTGGTCGGGGAACTAAGATCCCACATGCCGCAGGGCAACTAAGCCTGCACGCCACAACTACTGAGCTCACACGCCACAACTACTGAGCTTGTGCGCCTCAACTAGAGAGAGAAAAACCCACACGCCACAACTAGAGAGAAGCCCACACGCCACAAAAAAAGATCTCCCATGCCTCAATGAAGATCCTGCGTGCTGCCGCTAAGACCAGTCGCAGCCATAAAAATAAAATAAATATAATTTGGAGTGATCCTTTAACTCTGAGTATTACTCCCTCTAAATAACGAGGCATGTAAACCAGGGTGCTGTTCTAATTAGTATTGCCTATGCTACACAGAACCACTTAATGATACACCAGAGATTATAGTAGAAATGGTAGGAGCAGGGCAGCTGGCATTTCTAATTGAAATCCTATGAGCAGAACAAACTCAGGGCTTTCAAATAACAAAATATGTAGCACTGGGAGAATAGGACCCTCTCTGTAATCCTAACAGGGACTGAAAGGTTACCCTGGAGTAAATATATGTGGAAAGAATGTGGACAAAATGAGGGGGGTTCTTTTAGGGGAAAGATCAAATAGTCCGAAAGAATACTTGATTTTCTTGAAAATGTTCGAAGACTGTGTGTCTAAACTGACTTCATGTCAGGGTAGAATAGTATCTCCAGAATCTAAATAAAGGAAATGAAGGTGGTAACATCTAGGCGAGGAATGTGTGTCTGTGTGAGGGGCGGGGGGTTGTTCCGGGTGGAGAATACCAAAAAGTAGGAAATGAGGAAGCACAATACTGATCATGAGATCTATTATTCCAAGGCTGCTTCTCCGCGGGCACTGGCTGGGCCATATTCATTGTGACTCTATCACAGTTCATCTTGATTGTGTAGGTTAGAGAATGCCAAAGAAGAACAAAGTCAAATATGAGATTTAAAACAAATGAGAATATAACCCCCAGCTCTCCCCCCGCCCGGGCATCTGCTGCTCGTGACAATTTGATGAAACCAGCTCAGTCTGTGTTAAAGTCGAGGCAATAGGCTCCCAGAACAGGAGCTGGGAAGAAGATGGTTCTGATATCACGAAAGGCAAAGCCAGAAGAGAAGCAGCACAATACCCATCCCCTTTCCTCTGAGGGAAGAAGCTTTCGGCAGGTTGCACGACAAGGAATCTCATGGTCATTTTAGAATCTTCTTGTCAAATGATTGTTCAAGAAGGAGCTTTTGCGGGAAGCCCATGTAGTCAACCGTAAAACTATAAATCATGTGATGGTTATTCTAAGAATGGAATTAAGGGGAGAAATGTGAGAGTGAATTATGTATTGGTGTATTTTATAAAATACGTTTATAATACAATTGACCCAAAAGAAAAAAAATCTGATTGTATATTTGACGTTCAGGAAGAGAGTCTATGTGCAAAGTACAGTAAAATCTGGACTGTCAAGTATGTTGTCCTATAGATTCCACCTCCATCTTATTCCCCTTATGCGTCTCCCCGTCTCCTTCCCCACTGCCTCAGCCTGAGCTTAAGCCCTCCCCTAGTAATCCAGGAGTTCACACTCTTGTGGATTTCACGGACCCGGAAAATCTCAAAGGGACATTTGGAGAACCAGAGAGACCAGCTGCTTCTTCACTTGAAGGCTAGCACACACCTATATTTTATAAAAGACCTGTTATTCACTGACACCATGATTGCATCGATGAATAAACAGTTTATCCCCACAGATGTTGGGAGGTCATAATTTTGAACTGAAGAAGTCCTAATTAAATAAAATTCAGCTTTATGAAAAATTTACTCTACCTTTTAAAAAGTTATCATTTTACTACAGATTGATGAAAACACTGTCACAAACCAACACTGGAATAGACAACTGGGTTTAGGGAATTCCCTGGCAGTTCGGCGGTTAGAACTCGGCACTTTCACTGCCGGGGCACGGGTTCAATCCCTGGTTGGGGAACTAAGATCCTGTAAGTCGTGTGGCGCAGCCAAAAAAAAAAAAAAAAAAGAACTGGGTTTAGGAGAGCAGATTACTACAGTGGTTTCCCAACCCACCAATCTCCCTGCCTTCACAGCTCTGTGCCCTGAAGTTCATCCTCTACAGCACTGTCACAGTCATGTCTTGCTCCCCCTCTTCGGACTTAAAGAGAAAGTCCAAATATCTCAACAGGTCATAAAGCCCTCCACAGTCTGACCCCAGCCCACCCCCAGCAATGTCCCTTGTGATGTCCCACCCCCCAGCTCCATGCCCTGTGCCCTACAGTGCCGGTCCCCAAAAAGGCCATCAGCTTAGCAACTTAGCTGATTCACACTCAGGCACAAGCTCCTTACCTGGTGTCACCTTTGTGACTTGCGATTCTCTGAACGGTTTAGACATTTGAGGTCTTCGTGCTTTTTGCTCATCTCTTCCCTCTGCCTGGAATTACCTTTCTTCTCTAGCCCACCTGCCAGACACAGTTCTCTTTGAAGGTTCAGCTTGGGTCATATTTCCTGACCCCAGCTAGGATTCACCGCCTTGTGCTCCCTTGTGTCTACTCTGTGGTATACAGAAACACATCAGTACTAGCATTTTGGTGGCCATTGCCTTGTGTCTTTGGACTGCCTCACATCCAGCTGTATTTGTGATTAGGGACAGCCTCTAGTGTGCAGTACTGGTGAGATGCAGGACCTTGCCTTTCTCCATGGCCACTGAAGCAGGGAGGTTTTCCCGCTTCCCTCACCTGGTGGGATGGTGTATTAGTTTGGTAGGGCTGTCATAACAAAGTACCACAGACTGGGTGGCTTAAACAACAGAAACCTACTTTCTCACAATTCTGGAGGCTAGAAGTCGGAGCTATGCTTACAAGCCAAGGAACTCCTGGATCCTCCAGAGGCTGGAGGAGGCAAGGACAGACCCTCCCCTGGAGGCTCCAGTGGGAACTTGGCAATGTCTTTTTCAGATGGTCTTGGTTTGTGCCCATTTTCCAGCCTAGACTCTCTTGATATCGTGCAGTCCCCAGTGTATTCCAGAAAGTTTTCTTCTCTACTTAAGATGTCTAGGATTAATTTCTGCTGCTTGCAATTAAAAACTTCAACTAATTTTTAAAAATTTATTTAATTTATTTATTTTTGGCTGTGTTGGGTCTTCGTTGCTGTGCAGGGCCCTCTTTAGTTGCAGCGAGCGGGGGCAACTCTTCGTTGCGGTGCACGGGCTTCTCATTGTGGTGGCTTGTCTTTGTTGTGGGCTTGGACTTCAGTAGTGTGGCACGCGGGCTTCAGTATTTGTGACTCATGGGCTCTAGAGCGTAGGCTCAGTAGTTGTGGCGCACTGGCTTAGTTGCTCCGTGACGTGTGGGATCTTCCCAGATCAGGGCTTGAACCCGTGTCCCCTGCATTGGCAGGTGGATTCTTAACCACTGCCAACAGGGAAGCCCTCGACTAATTTTTTTTAAATATCAGTAGTTGTTACAGTCCAGTCCGTTCAGAGAGACAAAGATTCTGAAAACCACCATTAATGTTTCAGAAAGGGAATCGGGCATCTAATGGCTTATAGTAGCAAAAGGCTAAATCAGTTAGTCACCTGTGGTCATAGGAATGAGGCGCCTAAAGAGGCAAGGCTGTGGGGACCTACTCTGCATCCCTGAGAACAGTACAGAAGAAGATAAGGAATTCCAGAAGGGAGATAAGACATTCAGAGAGCTTAAGAAAGCGTAAAACAAACTCAGATTACTTCATTCTTAAGCCTGATTCTCTTATCTCTTGAAGCTAAAGCAGCTGAAAATTAAACTCCAAGTTAGAGCTTGTGGGTTGCCGAATTACTTGCACTCACAGAGTCACCAAGTATTTTATGAGAAAGTTAGGACATTTCTTGGGGGGATAGACTGGGCCCTGAAAACAGGACTGAGAATTAATGGATCCAGCACCTCCTTATTTCCTTGTAGGCCCTACGGTTCCCCCATCAGAGAGGGTTTCTAGTAAGAGGGACATAGGTTGGCCCCCTCCACACCTACATTCCCTCCACCTCTCACTGTCTCCAGGTCTGTACCCAGTCACTTTCCTGCACGGCCCAGGGAGACGAAGTCAAACCCTGAAGGCTTACACACCAGGAGAATTACAGACGTTGAACGTAGAAAACAAAGAGCTGGGGTAAATGTCCACACGTGTGGATTCTGAGGGAGGCTGCCAAAAAGAGGGAAATATAATTTTAGATTGTACCAGATTTACCAATATGGGCACCCTTACCAGAGGCTCTGGATTCACTGTGCCAACCTGCCCAAAGTGAGGGGCTCCGAGGAGCTTGCCCATCAGGTACCTCAGAGTCTGGACTCAGTGGTGGCCCAGCCAGAATTGAGATGCCGTACGTTGCTTGGCCAGAGATCAGCTAAGGTCTGGCAAGATGACGTGCTTCATGCCATGTAGTGGCTGCCGGATTGGCACGTTAGTAACAGAGAAACACAGTTTGGGGAAGAATCGTATGGATGGACTTCTCAGAATGGCTCACCGTGTGAGAATCTTTAACTCAAGAATATAAGATGGCCGGGCTTCCCTGGTGGCGCAGTGGTTGAGAATCTGCCTGCTAATGCAGGGGACACGGGTTCGAGGCCTGGTCTGGGAGGATCCCACATGCTGCGGAGCAACTAGGCCCATGAGCCACAGCTACTGAGCCTGCGCGTCTGGAGCCTGTGCTCCGCAACAAGAGGGGCCGCGATAGTGAGAGGCCCACGCACCGCGATGAAGAGTGGCCCCCACTTGCCACAACTAGAGAAAGACCTTGCACAGAAACGAACACCCAACACAGCCAAAAATAAATAAATAAACTCCTACCCCCAACATCTTAAAAAAAAAAAAAAAAAAAAGAATATAAGATGGCCAGCACAACCTCCTTCTCCACTACTCGAGAGCTTTGACTCTGGGTGCATGAACTCCTTGGGCTGCCATGTTGACAAGGATGGAGGCTATATATGTGCTCAATAATATGATCCTTTTAACAGGCTGATCTTGCTGCCCCCGTGACCGAGTGCTCAGTCGACCAGCAGAGGTAGTAAACCCTGAGCCCACGATGGGATACAAAGCTCCAAGGGAACCAGCTGTTTGCCTGATAGCAGGTTGATTGTCTGGGGCCACTTTTCATCATGGAGGGGGAGCAACTAGAGGGGAATTAGATGGGGTAAACATTCAATCTGGATTTGTATTTTCTTGCTTTGCCTACCAGGCTTCTGTTAGCAACACCATCTCCTAGCACCATCTCCAGGAGGCTCTGCTTTGCCCTCAGGCTTCCATCTGGTTTGGGCCAATGAAGGGCAGAAGCAGGATTTGGGAGGAGACAGAGGTGAACTTATTTATTATGCCAGCTCCCTCCCACAAGGGCCTGGGTTTAACAGTGGCCTTGTTTCTCTCCTGATGGCCACAACTTCTGCTGGGCTGCTCTTTCCAGAGATCAAAGTTCTTGCCAAGTAACTAGTCTTTTTCCCTTTCCCCTTCAGACCTGGGGTGAATATTGCTCCCATCTGCTATCCCAGCGTGCTTCACCATCCCTTGTCACGTTTCCTAGGGGCCCTGCCACTTGACTCGAGGATGGAACAAACATTTCCCTCTCTTCCCCCAAGATGCCGTGTGTGTGTGTGCACGCGTGTGTGTGTGTTAGCAGGGAAAGGGATTATCCACAGCACGCCAGAAACAATCTCTCTAAATCAGTCATCTCCCCAGTGTTCAAGTCCTTCAACATGGATGTTGGCCTAAGGGTCACAAAACCAGATTTCACATCATCCAGCCTTAAAAGGAATGAAAGTCTGACGTGCACTACAACATGGATGAACCTTGAAGACATTATGTCAAGTGATGTAAGACACAAAAGGACAAATATTGGATGGTCCACTTCTGTGAGCTTTCTAGAGTAGTCAAATTCATAGAAACAGAGAGTGGAGTGGTGGTCAAGGTTGGGGGGTGCTGGGGAATTTGAGGGAGGAGCGGGGGAGTTACTGTTTACGAAGTTTCAGCTTAGGAAGAGGAAAATAATTCTTGAAGTTGGTTGCCCAACAATGTGAACGTACTTAATGCCACTGCTCTGTGCACTTAAAAATGGTTAAAATGGTAAATTTTAACAGATTTCTGCCCTTTCTCCTGCAAGTCCTGCTTGGGTATCGTACCAAGTAGCTTCAGCCCATGACAGTAACTGCCCCCTAACGTCTTTGGGACCCTGCCTGTTGTGAAGTGTGGTCCCTGCACCCCCTTTCTCCACAACTTGTGTTGTGGGCATGGGGCTCTGCAGACAATATTTCTTCCTTGCCAAGTGGCTCTGCACACAGGGCACACCACACCAGAGTGAGTCCGGTAGGTGAGAGGAAGGAGGAGGGACCAGCCCCTTTCTGGTTGCTTCCTGTTCCTGCCAGTGTAACCTGGCAACAGTCCTGCACCCCACAGCACCATTTGCTTCCGGGAGCAATCAGTTCCCAGTTCTTTTCCACTCTCCCAGCACCAGCTCTTTGCCCACCCCTGAGAGATACCTCCAAGCCAGGCAGCACTCTTGCCAAGAGATCTGTTCCCAGCCCCTCAGGGCCCCCTGTCTGAGCTCTCAAGGTAACAGCACTAGCTAGCCAGCACCCCCTTCCCAGAGTCTGGGTCCTAACTCCATGGGTCCTCTCTGAGTTTCTGAGGGCTGGTTCCCAGCTCCAGGGGCCCCTCCTCTAAGCTTCTAGGTTCTGAAAAGCCCATTCTCTTCTCTTGGATCCCCCAGCACAGGATGACAATTCCTATGTTACTTGTTCCCTCTATGACTTTCAGTCCTCTAATGCCTGTTTAACCAACTCCTTATATTAAATTCCCTCTGTTAACATAACTAGTGGGGTTTCTGTTTTCCTGATGGGATGTTGACTAATACTACTGTATTCCTGCACTTCTGTGCAAGAAATGAAAACAAGAAACTGTTTCATTTCAACAACCTGCTCTAGTTGTTTATTGCCTGTCTGCTTTAACTGGTTTGTAGACACCATGGAACCAGGTGTTTTTGGTTCACTGACCTATACACCCAGCACTGTGAACACAGCCTGGCGTACAGCAGGCACCCGTATCATCTTAATTGGGTAAATGAATAGGAAATATTTAATTTAAACATAAAAAACCAAAATAATTCTAGTCGTGAAAATGTGCTTACAATATATAAAAGTTATAACCACATGCAAATATATCCAAGGGGAAAATATGTAGCTGAAGTTTGCAAAGCGCTCTTTCTGAAATTCTTAGCAATATCCATTTTGTGCTTTTCCCCCCATTTTCTTGTTTAATAGTTTTAGTCAGTGGGGGTTTCTCCATATTTTTCTTGTTCATTAGGGCATGTTATCCATAAGTAGTCAGTCAGTGTGATATTGCAATTTATAATAAGAAATATATATTTGGTCTTCCTCCACTGTTCCTGGCACAGAGCTCCTAAAACCCTTATCATTTCCTATATGAGAGCCACAGGGGCATCTTTTGTTATAATATTTAGTCTTTTCTCAGTTCCTGAAACAGCTCCAAGAGCATAAAGGCGAAATGAGTGTCTTCTGTTATTAATAAATAACCAGCCCCTTTCAACCACACCTGAGTTTCTGTTGAGATGACCTTTGGAAAGCCCCTGAGGAAGGGGCTGGTTGCCAGGGGAACCAATCACATGATTGGAGGGTTGGACCTACAGGCCTATCCCCCAGATCTCCAGAGAGTTCAAACACCAAGGGCCAAGGATTTAATCAATCATTCCTTCATTAAAAACCCAAAAGGATAGGATTTGAAGAGCTTCCATGTTGGTGGACAAGAACATATCCACATGTCAGGAGGGTGTCACACCTCAGACTCCAAGGGGGCAGAAGCTTGGGGCCTTGAAAGGTCCAGACCTTGCCCTATGCATCTCTTCCATCTGGCTGTTCCTGAGTTATACCTTTTAAAAACAAGCCAGTAACCTAGTAAGTAAAATATTTTCCTGAGTTCTGTGGGCTTCTCTAACAAATTAATCTAATCTGAGTAGGGAGTCATGGGAACCCCCGATTTATTAACCAGTCAGTCAGAGCACAGGTGGCAACCTGGACTTACCATTGGCATCTGATGTGTGTGTGTGTGTGTGTGTGTGTGTGTGTGTGTGTGTGTGTCAGGAGGGTAGCAATCTTGTGGGACTGAGCCCTTGACTTGTGTCCAAGTCTATCTCCAGGTGGATGATGTCAGGATTGAGTTAAATTGTAGGACACTCGGCTGGTGTGGCAGAACTCTCAGACATATGGGAAACCTCCACATCTGGGGACCAGAAGTGAAGCAGTGTGAGAGTAGGGAAGACAAACACAAGTGTGTTCTTCCTTTACATTTATGCAATCAATAAAATACACAGTTTAAAAATCAAAACACCAATACGTTAAACTTCACAAATAAAACTTCAAAAGGAGAACTCGGGGCATTTTGATGTGATGAAAAAATACTGTATTAGGAGATGACATAGGCCCAGGTTGTCACTGGCCATGTGACCTTGGGCAAGTCTCTTAGCTTTTCTTGGTATATGTGACTTCAACTTAGATATAAAGAAGTAGAGATCATTTCTAAAGTGCCCTTCCTCTTTTAAGACTCTGATTCTTCAAATAGAAATGTGCTTTAACATCCCAAGAGCACAAGATAACTTTCAAGCATCGACAGTCTATCGCAGACTCGAATGTCTTTTTATCACAGTCCCCAAAACTATCACTCCCCCCAGACTGAGCCTGGGAGAGTGTGAAGTGACTGACAGTCAATAAAAAGCTTTGGTGCCAATTCCTATTTCCAGGTCCAAATGAAATTATAATTTTCTGTAGCTAATACTTTTTAAACTTGGCTGGATATTTTTAAGACCCTAATCTGGGGAGCAGTGTTAATATTGACAGCTGCATGAAACATCTAACACATTGGAATACATTGCAAAGCTCAAAGAAGACCAGGTCAGGGCAGTGAACTCTTCTCTTTCCCTGACATCTAAACATGTCAGACAGCCCAGAAGACATCAGCCCGAGATCTGACCAATGCAGCACAGAGGCTCACAGCAAAAAGCCCTGCACCCACGGAGCCATGAGAATGAACTGGAATAATAGTCCTCAGAAAGAACTGGAATAATAGTCCACAGAATGAACTGGAATAATAGTCCATGGAAGGAACTGGTAAAATGGTCCACAGAATGAACTGGAATAATGGTCCATGGAGGGAACTGTACTGGAGGAATCAGGCTCCCCAACTCCAGACTATACTAAAAAGCTACAGTAATCAAGACAGTATGGTACTGTCACAAAAACAGAAATATAGATCAATGGTACAGGATAGAAAGCCCAGAGGTAAACCCACGCACCTATGATCACCTAATCTATGACAAAGGAGGCAAGAACATACAATGGAGAAAAGACAGCCTCTTCAATAAGTGGTGCTGGGAAAACTGGACAGCTACATGTAAAAGAATGAAATTAAAACACTCTCTAACACCATACACGAAAATAAACTCAAAATGGATTAAAGACCTAAATGTAAGAGTGGACACTATAAAACTCTTAGAGGAAAGCATAGGAAAAACACTCTTTAACATAAATGACAGCAAGATCTTTTATGACCCACCTCCTAGAGTAATGAAAATAAAAACAAAAATAAGCAAATGGGACCTAATTAAACTTAAAAGCTTTTGCACAGCAAAGGAAACCATAAACAAAACAAAAAGACAACCCTCAGAATGGGAGAAAATATTTGCAAATGAAGCAACAGACGAAGAATTAATCTCCAAAATATACAAACAGCTCATACAGCTCAGTATCAAAAAAAACAAACAACCCAATCAAAAAATGGGCAGAAGACCTAAATAGACATTTCACCAAAGAAGACTTACAGACTGCTAACAGACACATGAAAAGCTGCTCAACATCACTATATTATTAGAAAAATGCAGATCAAAACTACAATGAGGTATCACCTCACACCAGTTAGAATGGGCATCATCAGAAAATCTACAAACAACAAATGCTGGAGAGGGTGTGGAGGAAAGGGAACCCCCTTGCACTGTTGGTGGGAATGTAAATTGATACAGCCACTGGGGAGAACAGTATGGAGGTTCCTTAAAAAACTAAAAATAGAACTACCATATGACCCAGCAATCCCACTACTGGGCATACACCCTGAGAAAACCATAATTCAAAAAGTCACATGTACCCCAATGTTCATTGCAGCACTATTTACAATAGCCAGGAGATGGAAACAACCTAAATGTCCATCGACAGATGAATGGATAAAGAAGATGTGGTACATATATACAATGGAATGTTACTCAGCCATAAAATGGAATGAAATTGGGTCATTTGTAGAGACGTGGATGGACCAAGAGACTGTCATACAGAGTGAAGTAAGTCAGAAAGAGAAAAACAAATATTGTATATTAACACATATATGTGGAATCTAGAGAGATGGTACAGATGAACCTGTTTGCAGGGCAGGAATAGAAACTCAGATGTAGAGAACGGACGTGTGTGGACACAAGGTGGGAAGGGAAGGTGGGATGAACTGGGAGATTAGGTTTGACATAAATACACTACCGTGTGTAAAATAGATAGCTAGTGGGGACCTGCTGTATAGCACAGGGAGCTCAGGTCAGTGCTCTGTGATGGCCTAGATGGGTGGAATGGGGAGGGGGGAGGGAGGTCCAAGAGGGAGGGGATATATATATATGTATAGCTGATTCACTTCATTGTACAGCAGAAACTAACACAACATCGTAAAGCAATTATACTCCAATTAAAAAAAATAAAAACAAAATGAAACAAAAAAAGAAGGAACTGGAATAATGGTACAATACAAAGTGGAGTACAACTGCTATAACCATTCTCTCTGTACTGTTCTGTGTGATGGAGAATACAATACAGTATAAAAGTCGGTCCAATGCTACTTTAGAAATAGTGTGAACAGAGGAAAAACAGGCTTACGTAAAAGACATCACAGAGTCAAAAGTTCAAGGACAGTGAAAGAACAGACTGGTCTGTTTAACGATAGCACATGTCTACAAAAGTGAACAGAGTAAATTTGTTGTTTTCATACAATTTTGTTCACATAGGTAAAATACAATGTGTGTGTACAAAATATATATAAGTAAGAAAATACGGTTTTCTTACCTGGAAAAAACTAAGTAGTATTGGAGGGGCCCCAGGAAGGGGCTAGAAAGGGAGGCTTACTATCAGCGAGGGAGCCTAGAATCTCAAGGAATTCTCTCTCTCTCTCTCTCTCTCTCTCTTTCTCTCTTTCTCTCTTTCTCTCTCTCTCTCTCTCTCTCTCTCTCTCTCTCTCTCTCTCTCTCT